>NC_092330.1:1228809-1536012 GCF_036785885.1 Coffea arabica | reverse complement strand
GCTCGAGTTAGGAGCTTGAGAGAGAATGTTCAAACCTTTGTGTAAGGAGTGCATGATAAAGTAGAGCCATGCCAAGCATTCGCCCATGATAGTCCAAGCGTTCCAACATTCATAACTCATCTCCAAGTTTCGAACAAATGAAATCGCATGTTTATTAGTTATTTCATTAGTCATTTAATAAGCTCATGTTGAGCATAAGAGTTATTTGGAGTAGTTTTAGTGGCATCGGGTTTTGGAGTTGTTCAATTATCAAATTTAGGGTTTTTTAGTAGTTAAGTCCATTCCTTCTCATATTAGGACTTTGTCTTGTAAATCCTATAAAGAAAGACTTGACTTGCTCAATAAAGACAATCAATATTATTCATCAAATTGAGTGAGATTATTCTCTAGCTTCTTGAAGTACCCTTGAATATCTTAGATTGTTCTAGAAGTTCAAGTTTGGCTTATCAAACAAGAATCACACTTGTTTGTGGCGCCTTCTACTTTCATACCGATTTCTTTAGTTCGCTAGTTGTGGGTTAAAAATTGTTCTTAGTTTATAAGTTAGGGGATTTAAGGGTTTGAGTATTCCGCACCAAACTAAACCGTGACTCGTTTGTCTAGATCCGGGCTTGTGGGATACAAGTTTTTCCAATCAATGGTTGGGTTCGTATCACATATTTAGTTGGTCTTTTTTATACTACAAACTTGTTGGGATTTTTAAATAAAAGAGAATGGATCTTTTGACTACCCTGAAATAGAATCATATAGAAGAAAAAGTTTGGTTTTGAAAAAATAAACATATAACAATTGAAGTAATCTAACAAACTGTCATATAATAATATTCCATAGATTATTAGTCTTACCCAAAAGATTAGTCAAATATTTTATTTAGATTTTGATCATAAGAGTATAAAGGATATCGTGGAAAGTGCGATCATTATGCGATCCTTCCAATTTTCATGACACTTAGGGTGCATTTGACAAAATTGAAACCTGAAAAGTGAAATATGAAATCTACATCTGTTAATTAGTTATTGAATTGTTAAGTACTAAATTTCAAACAATTAAATATATATCATATTAAGTGATAAGTGAATAACTTATCACTTATTTTTGGGAACAAGTTTTGTCTAGAAAATTCAGTACCACTTAGTTAATTTAAATGTTTCATTTTTTATTATCAAACACATCTGAACATTTTAAGAGTTGAACCCAAATTTGCTGAATTCGATTATTAAATGGGGGTTTTCTCTTTATACATACATTAGCATTAGCAAAACTATTATATATAATATATATATTTATGTATGTTTATAATATACATTTATATTATGTATTATATGTAATATAATACATTTATACATTTATATTAATATACATAATATTAATTATACATTTATACATAATATTAATACATTTATATATTTACATTTATTATATTAATACATTTATACATAATATTAATATATATTTATAATATATTAATTTATACATTTGTATAATATTCATTTATAATTTATACACATTTATAATAATATACATTTATACATTTATAAATATATTTATATTATGTATTATATATAATATAATACATTTATATATTTATTAATAGATATATAAATATATTTATTTATAAATATTTATAAATGCATAAATGTATATAAATATAAAAATTTTAAATTTTAAATTATAATATACATTTATATAATATTCATTTATAATTTATAGATTTATATTATAAATTTTATAATAATATATATTTATACATTTATAAATATATTTATATTATGTATTGTATATAATATAATACATTTATA
Source organism: Coffea arabica (assembly GCF_036785885.1). Classification (NCBI taxonomy): domain Eukaryota; kingdom Viridiplantae; phylum Streptophyta; class Magnoliopsida; order Gentianales; family Rubiaceae; genus Coffea; species Coffea arabica. The sequence goes on along the minus strand of NC_092330.1, from coordinate 1,534,213 downwards.
TATTTTTATATAAATATAAAAAAATATTTATTTATAAATGTATTATAAATGCATAAATGTATATAAATATAAAAATATAAAAATTTATATTTTATAATTTATAATTTACGCATTTATACATTTATATAATATTCATTTATAATTTATACATTTATAATAATATACATTTATACATTTATAAATATATTTAATTATGTATTATATATAACATAATACATTTATATATTTGTATATAAATATATTTATTTATAAATGTATTATAAATGTATAAATGTATATTGTTATAAAAACTATAAATTATAAAAATAATGGAAAACATGTTTTAAAAATACATCTAAAAATAATCCATAAAACATCTACAGTAAAAGTTTTTCATATAGTTTTTGAAAAACAACCCCAAAAACAACTAATCCAAACGGACTTGTATTTGAAAAACGAAATGCTACAGTATTGTTTTTGAAAAACAATCCCAAAAACAACTAATCCAAACGGACCGTTGGTTGTTTGAGCACTTCATTGGGTTTGCCTTGCAGTTCTACAAGAACTAGAAATAATAGTCAACCGTATTGGTTGAGCTCAATCTAACCGTCTTTTGGCTTTGAAATTTTGTTAGGTGTGACTTTAGGATATGATACAAATTAGCCAGTAGTTGCAATGGATTTTGCGGTTCATCTGTCTCCTTAGAGGCTTAGACAAGTCTAGCGAGGTTAATTATGTGAATACTAATAGTATTGAAAACTGATAAAAAAAAAGATAATTTTACTCTAAAAAATATTTAAAATATGAACTAATAGAGCATTTTTCTCCTAAACAAACAGCAAATAAGATTTGTGCTACCAAAATTTATGATAGTCATAAATTTTATTATAAAAAAGTAAACTAGTTAATAAAGGCGATATTTATATTAAAAATATTGGTTGAATGATGTGCTTTTTTTCATATTTACATCAACATTATGCCATAATTTTGATATCAAAAATAGTTTTATTAGTACTAATATATAAGTAAAGACTAGTGTCATGAATATTAGGATTGTCAATGGGGTTGGCCCGACTTGAGCTTGGCTCGTTCGGCCCGACAAAAAACCCGATGAATCCGATCTTTTGGTGATCCAGTCTAAACTTAAGTCTAAAAATTAGATTCGAATTAAATATGAGTCGAGTTTGGGCCTCATTAGGCTCGGCCCTTTAATTACCTCTATATATATATATATATATAATATTTATATTTTGGTATTATGTATAATTATACATCCAAATATATTATTACTAAATACTAAATATATGTAAATTATAAAATATAAAAATACATCTGAAGACTCTTCTACGAGCTTTTTTGAGAGCCAATATTAGTAATACATAATTGAATCTCTAACTTTTCTCATTGGTTGAGTAAACTTTTGTGTCGGTATAATAATGATTGATTTCTTTTTGGTCTAAAAACACAAACCATCAAGTATGTTTGGATTCAAATCACAAGGTTATAAGAAAATTAAAACTTTTAAAGATGTATTGACTTATGACCACATATTTTATTACTATTTTTCATGTATTTTGAATGAATTAAATATAAATATTGTTGAAAAATTTTTGGTTTATATACTTTTTAAGAACTATTATTTATTCACATTTAGTTTTAATATTGTAGTATTGTAAATGTTAAATTAGTTTTACAACCTAATAGTTATAGTAATTATATTAAGAAAAGTAAGGAGTAATAAGTGAATTTGCGTTAAACCCGAATAAGACGCATAACCCGAATATTATGTGAGTTAAATATGAGTTTCACATTTGTTAACCCGAATCTCATAGCCCGAAATTTGAAAATGTTATAAATTAAATGAGTTGAACTCAAAATTATGAAATTCCGACTCATTAGACCCGATTGACAAGCCTAATGAATATTGGGGGATTGCACAATGGTTGCACGCTTTATACTCTCTTATGATCAAAATATAAATAACATATTTGACTAGCATTTTATGTAAGACTAATGGTCTTTGGAGTATTATCATGTGACTATTTATTGTATTTTATCATATTCTTATTTTTTTCAAAATCAAACTTGTTCTTCTATTTGAATTTTATTTCAGAGTAGTCAGAAGAACCATTTCCTTTTCATTTGAAGATCCTACCAAGTTTTTAGTATAAAAAATAGCAACTAAAAATGTCTCTTACCTTGAAAGGTTGTACTCATTTTGACTAATGAAATTTTTGCTATATTTAACCATTGTAGAATTTATCGTTAGCATGACACAGTACATTCCTCTAGAATCTTGATATTCTCCCAGATTATGATAGAAATAAAATTCACAGGGTCTTTATTAAAATCACCAATTGGATCAAATGATCATGCAAAACGAAAACAAAACTAGGCAATCATTTTCTACTTTCTTTAGAAACCATTTTCTAATGAAGTTTCATGAAATATTTAAATTAGACTTATACTCTGTATTACGATCTTCTTGTTTTTGTATTATGAAACTAAACTGAAAGTCTAGAAATTTTTGTCACCATCATTTGAAGAATGTATATTGTCTCTTCTTTGAAACTGAGTCACATCTCAATTGGATACTTCTTTGGGTTATCCATACTGTATTCCGTTAAACACCCAATGTAATATTTCTTTTAATTTGATTAAGAGAATAACTGTAAGAGGGTCAAAATCTGATTTGCTAAAATTGTGATCTCTGATAAAAGACATATTCACCAACTTCAAATTCTTTTTTATACACTAATAATATATTGTTGATCACTACAATGCAACTTATACTTTGATCACATCCCACCCTTAAGTCATCATTCACCATCGCTCTTAATTGTAAATATTATGATTCTTTTTCCTTGATAATGGGATTCTATTCAAACATACTTATTTATGTGAATTATGTTATGGTGGGGGATTTGATAGCCCTTGTTTTTACTAACTGACGGGTATTTTACATATACGTACAAGTTAAAAAATCGAATTACACCCGTTCACTACAAGTATACAGGTCAACTAGTAGTTTAGGGTATATATCGGGTCGATCCCACAGGGAAGAGTGAACAATTACCGGTATTACTAAAATTTCTCTATTATTTAGACTATCAATGAATTATAACAAATTTAACCTACTAAAGTTATACAAAATAACAAATAAAAGCTCCTTAGGTTGTGGTATCCCTAACTACTCATGCAAGTGCTATATTTGGATCATTGAGTACTACATCTAGGTTAGTTATGGTGTAATTTCCTTATGCATTTGAATCCTACTTTCGTAGTGAATCAATTATACTTATAACTAATCCATACATATTCTCATGGTTATGAAATTAGCTACAAGTTCATTTCTTCAGTGAAATTACATAAAATGAATCACTAAAAACCACATAGGTGCACCTCTACTTTCGTGAGTGTGCTCCCTATGTTTAGCACTTCTTGAATTAGTGTTAAATCTCAATTTTCATTGCAGAAACAACACCTTAGATAATCACAATCAATGGTACCAGATTAATCATGATTTAAAGAGCCAAAGTGCTAAATAACTTGCTCAAATCATAGTAATCAAATAACCAAATAATAAACACTAACAATTATAGAAAGTTCAACCAAACCCAAGGCATAAACTTTAGAGATACATATTGACCACAAAATCCAGAACTTGCATATCAACTAAACTTAGAATTCAATACAAAAGATAAAGAGTTGGAAAAGAGATAACCCTTGTCACATGAGCTTCAACTCCTCCTTCTTCATCTCCATTTTCATCATAATCTAGCTAATATACAAGATTGGATGAACTACTAGCTAAATTATCCTACACTAAGAAGAATGGCAGAGCTACAATTTTTACAGTCCAAGCTTTCTCCCGTATCTCTCTCTATTCTTCCTTCAATCTTGCAAGTTTTGGCTATATAAAGGTGAAAGTTGGTCAAGAAGTGAGGCTTACACCTCCCTTTTATAGTTGGGAATGTTTCTCACATGTCTAGCATCACATGTGACTTAGTGGAGGTGAAATTGAGTTTTCCACGTAAAGAGCAGACTTCTCTGACCACAATCCGACCAGAAATCCGGCCAAGTTTCCGCCGGATTGCTACAGTAACGTTTTGGTGCACTTTTGTTCAATTTCCAGCTCTGCTTCGATTTTGCGTCAACTTCAACTGAACTTTTCTTGATGATAAAAGCTGATTTAGCTCTTGACCAAAACATAAAACTTGTAGCCCTTTGAGCTTTCCAATGCATCAAGAATCCCCTCATTTGGATCTGTGTAAGCTGAGAAATAACCAAAATACCTCATTTAACTGCTCACTGCCCTGTTTCAGCTTCGACCAATAAAAATTAGCTACTGTAATTCGGCTTTTTGACCTGGAAAACCTTCAAACTGGATTCAGATGTCTTCACCAAAGTTGTAGATCTATCTCTTATCTTCAAATTGGTTTAAGAATCATCTCAATCTGATCATTGTAGCTCAAGTTATAGCCAAAATACGAAAATGTGTCAAAACTATCAAAATACACAAAATCCAAGTAAAAAGTGATAAAAACCTCATTTAATTACTTAAAAGCATTTTTCACCAATTATAGCCAAAATGATTCATTTTCTTCCAATAATATAACCAAAGTGACTAAAAATAATATAAAATATCATACAATTATTACGTAAATTAGTCACTTATCACTAACAATCAAAGAAAAAGTACAAGTGGAGGAGACATATTACTTTATCTCAGTATTTGGCATAGCAACACATATTAGTTATACCAAATCTAAATAGGTTTTGATGAATAAAGGCAAATCCATTAAATTTAATTTTAAAATTAGTCTAGAAAAAATAGTAAATTTAGACAAAATAACAATACTAAATTAAACTCAAAAAACCATGTTTACAGTGATTTTACCTTGTTCCTATAATGAGTATATTTGAATAAGAATCTAGCTTACGGACCTTTATTGAACTTGTGAAATAAATAGAGCCAAAAGTAGGAATCTATTCTAAAATATTACAATTTATTAATATTGAACAAAAAACATAAATTCATTTGCCAACATCATACAAATTATGAACGAATTGTGATGATTTGAATTTTTTTGACAACTTCAAAGTGTAAATTGTCTATATACAAAGTAATAATGTGTTTCTCCAAAACTAACTACACTTAAGATCTTGCATGTGCATTATAAAATTTGTTGCAGTCATAAATAATAGTCTAAAAGGTTAATTAATTAATAAAGAGGCATCATTTGTGGTAAAAACTTTTCAGTGGATTACGTGTTTCTTGCAATATTCACATCTATGTGATGATGTAGATTTGTATTAAAAATAATTTTGTTGATGCTACATAATGTGCTAGAATTGGGGAGGATAGCACAGTACTCACACGATCCATAACTCCTTCATAAGATGTTATTTTAAATCAAAATTTCAAATGTTCCCATTTTGTGATTAACTTAAAACATCCATCTAAAACCACTAATAAAATAGATACCATTAGAACAATTAATATTATTATATGTTATTGGCAACTTAAAAAATCTACTTATTTTCAGATCGAAACGAAAATTCTTTTTCTCAACCATCTATCATATACCTTTAATCATCTAATATATTTTCTCATTAACGACAAGACTAGATTTAGTTCAAAATATCATACAATGAAAATTTATTTTTGTCTACTCTTTGTTTCTTATACTCATAAAAATAATCTTCCTTTCACCTAAAATGAGAAAGTAGCATAATCATCTTATAATCTTGGCAACTATCAGATAATCATCATTTAATAGGTTAAGTTAGAGTATTTATTTACAACTTTGATGATGAGATATCATAATAAAATAAAAAAGTTGGAAACTAAAAACATATTAAAAGAAATAGTTGGCTTTGACTTAGAGAATTTAGTAGAAAATTTTTGCTTATGGGTTGGATATCTTTTATCAAAAGCATCATGATTTGTGTAATTAACAAAATGACTGATTTTACATTAAAAAATTTCTTTGTAAAAAATGATTTTGAGTTTAAAAATTAAAAATTGCTATGATTTACCAACATAAGCGAATCATAACAGTATTAAATGTTTTGAAGTTCTTGATTGTAATACATGCATGATTTGATTTGGAAGTCAAGATTTCTTCATTTGTCATTTGGTTAGTTTCAAAAAATGGTGGGGACTTAGTGAAATTGAATAGTGAAAAAAAATCTGAATTTTGAGAAATAGTTATATCAAGAAAGGAGAAGACTTGTGATTTTTTCTGTAAAACTCCCAAAGTTCGCCTTAAATTGTTTAAACACTTTGTCAATTTAGGACTATATGGTTTTCTTAATACTCATTTTGCACCTATGATATAAATTGATAAGAAAGATAAATTTATTTGTATCAACACATGACAAGATTGATGTAAAAACAAGGAGGATTGGGCATCTCTACTGGCTCTATAAAGTTATGTTATAAAATGGTGTTGAAAGTGATTTTGTTAATGAGCAATGATATACTTTTTGACTTTCAACTTATCCGAACTAAGTGACAACTGATATGGTTGCCAAGTTTGTTGTGACTTGGCATCTATGTGACACAAAAAAAAAAAAAAAAAATTTCTTTTGATCCCTAATCTCAACCAGCTCCTCTTTCTCATATGTTTCTTTTTTTGTTCTTCACAATTAATAGATTAATCTTTTGAATATAGAATGATGTTTTTTTTTTTTTAGGTGTGTCCCGCAGGGAGTGGACCCCGCAGACTATTCACCACCCTCAGCAACTTGCTGGCAGTAAGGTTCGAACCAGGGACCTGAAACTCCATCTTCAGCAACCTCAACCACCAGACCAAGCCCCTGAGGGCTGAATATAGAATGATGAAATAAAGCAAATATCACATATTTCAACAACTAAAATATATGGCCCTAAATCAGTTTCCCTTATGCCTACCCAAATTCATAACAAAAATTGATAATTATTCTTTTAAAAATAACATGTTTAATTGAGATAATTCCTTGTGTTACAAAGCATAATTTTTTGAATTATCAATGAGTATGAAAATCAACTAATTTGCTTGGGATACTTTGTAACTTTTTTAATGAAAATAAAAAATAAATCAAAATGACTTTGTTTTATTGGGAACAACATTGCAGTTAAGAGCGATGCATCAAGATTAATGTAGAAAATGATTGAAAAGTGAGCTATATTGGTCTTTTAAATGTATTGCAAAAGATTGGATAGTTTCATCTAAAGGATTAAATGAGAGAAAGAATCATTGTCCTTTATGAATTGATGCATATATGACAATAGAGCTAGTATAAGGAGGACTACATTTCTTAATTTATTAGTAATTAAATAAAATATTTATATAAGGAGGAATATGATAAATGGTGTGCCTATACCTTTCAAAATCTGAAACTTTTATATTAATTTATCTTGTAGAAAACTAGAAAAAATTATACTGGGACTAGAAAGAATATGAAAAGCTTTTGTCTAAATGTCAGTAACAACCAAAAGTTGTCTTGTTGTATTCTTCATTAAATATGCATCAATTCAAATAAATGCTTCCCCCTTATCTTAGAGTCTTGGTTGTGTTGAAGATGTCATATGATCTAGTCTAATAGGTAATGTTGCTAGTACTAGTACAAATTACAAGAGTGCTATATGTGTCGTGAGGATTATCATTAATAAATCTTTTTGTTAAAAAATTAAAAAATTTTGAAAATAGTATGGAATGACAAATATTATATTATGCAATTTTTTTTTTCACAAAGCTAGCTAGAAATAGGATCATGATATGGGTTCGCAAATATATAAAAATGGAAACGAAAATTAGATGGTGAAAAAAACTACAACTGGAGAAACAATTTCATCAATAAAGAAGAAGCATAATTAAATATTCTACAAGATCAAAACGACCATTAAGAATGAAACGACAGTAGGCATTTTGTTCAACTTTCTTCAAAAATTATTTTCCTATGAAGGAGTTTCAATAAAAAATTACGTAGCATTTATATTATGGAACTTGACCTTTATCCTATTGATTTATAATACCTAATAAAAGTGTCAAATCTCCTTTTTGTCTTCATTAATAAGTTGTTAAAGTACATAATAATTATTATTGCACTCTCTCAAGTAAATCCCTTCTTATTTGGTAACTCTAAGTAATCTAATTCATACTCCTGTAAATAATATTCTATTTCACACAGTTAATAGAAAATAATAGTTAAATGACCAAAATTTGATTTGTTGAAATTATGATTCTTGCAAAGGACACATCCACCGCTTTAGGTTTTTCTTTGTAACTCTAATTTTGTTGGCAGTTGCTATAATGCAATTTGAACTTTAATTACCTCAGATTCTAAAGTCACCCATTTATTATCATTTTTAACTATAACGGTTATCTTTTCTTGATTAAGAACCACTTGTTATGGTTATAGATTTGCGAAACCTAACTCTTTCTACTAATAATTAAATAAAAAGTACAATAAAAGAACTTGTTGCCTTACTTTGGTGTGATGGGTGTCAAACCTCCAAGATTAAAATTTATAAGCTTAAATTCGAGTATAGCGATGAGTAAGGTCGTTTTCTCAGGAATTGGATGTTTATCTCAATTCATATCTTTTGATGATTACAAAACAAACGGATGATACTAATACTTTTTGTAAAGACTACTTTCAGAAATGAAATTAAAACAGGACTGTGGACTCAGAGCAAAAAGAAGATAAAAAAAGGTGAAAAGTGATAAGAAAAATGTCGGACGCACAAAAGGAGAGTATCGGACGTCCGATATTCATTGAGTAACTTCGAACGTATGAAGAACTCTGTCTTGGACGTCCGAAATAGACAAGTCAGGGCTTCTACGATTACTGATCATGATCGGACGCTCAACACCAGTGTATCGGACGTCCGACAAGCGTTGCTGCACTTCGGACATAAAACATTGGACGCATCGGCCGTCCGAAAGAATTGAAGAGGAATCTTCAAGTCTGCATCTCACCCTCGGACGCATGGTGAGAGGGGATCGGACGTCCTAAGAAGTTCAAGAAAATTTTTAAACTCACTGACCTCGTTCGGACGCATAAAAACTGACTATCAGACGTCCGACAATACCAACGGCTAGTTGACTCTTCAGATGCCATGTATCCGTTGACAGCATTTATTGAAGAGTTTTTTGGTCTCCTATAAAATGAACAAAGTCAACGACTTCAAAAATACTTTGCACATCAAGTCTACATCAGATCGTGAATGATTCAAGTGTTAGAATACTCAAAAGAAATATTTGTATTCTTAGCTTGTGCATCTTTGTCGTATAGCTTTTCAAGTGTGACACAGCTTCTTCAATAGTGTAGCATTGTGAGGGTTATCTGAGTGCTTGTAAAACTTCCTTGCGTAATCAAGTGTGATTTGGGACAAGAAGGGAGTGATCCTTCCATTGTACACAAGATATGGGTTGCAAGATTGTTCAACTTGAAGTAGTTTGTTATATAAAGTGTTGTTCAAACTAAATTTGAATTTGAAGCCTGGTTTGTTTCTCTACTTTCGTTTATAGCTTTACTATATAAACTGTTCACTTTTTCATCTCACAAACACCTGTGCTTCCTTGTATACTGATCCATTGAGTGGTTTTTGAGAAAAGAAGGGTAGGCCTGAAAAAGAGTGACCTATATCTTAGCTGGTTTTAGAAAACCTAATTCACCCCCTCTTATGTTGTTTTCGATCCTTACAATTGGTATCAGAGCTTGGTCTTCTAGAGATTAAGCTCAATCGGCTTGGGAGTAAACATGACAACCAACAATGCCATATTCTTTGAGGAACAATCTGTCACTAGACCTCCAATGTTCAATGGGTCAAATTATGTGAGTTGGAAGGAAAGGATGATTATATTCTTACAATCCATTGATATTGAGCTATGGTTCATTGTTAGTGAAGGTCCATATGACGCGACTATTGTTGATGAAATTACTCATAGGCCAAGACAAAAAACTAGAAGTGAGTTGACTGCTGAAGATAGAACTCATCTCACTCTAAATGCCAAGGCTATGAATGTTTTATACAGTGCATTAGACTCAAATGAGTCCATTAGAGTCAAAGGCTGCAGATCTGCAAAAAAAATTTGGGACAAACTTAGAGAGATCCATGAGGGAAGCGAGAATGTGAGAGAGCAAAAGAAATCCATTCTGGTCACTAAGTATGAATCGTTTAAGATGGAATCTCATGAAAATATTGACAAAATGTAATACAGGTTTAATGATCTGATCAAGGATTTAGAGGTGCTTGAGAAGGAGTACTCTCTAGGTGAAAAGAACAGAAAAATTCTGAATGCTCTATCAAAGAACTGGGAAAGCAAAGTGACTGCCATTGAGGAAGCTAAGGATCTGAATACTCTATCCATTGAATCTCTGATTAACTCTCTAACGTCTTACGAACTGAAACTTAAATCTAAGATGCAGGATGAAGAAGACACCAAGGTAATAAAGAGTATTGCACTGAAAGCTTCACAAGACGAAGATGAAACAGCCTCACAGGATGAAAATGATTTGGAAGGTGATGACAGTGATATTGCATTAATCACAAGAGGCTTCAAAAGAATTCTCAACAAGAGAAGATTCAGGAAAAGCGGATCCAGCAATTCCTTCCCAAATCAGTCTAATGACTTCAGAAACAGAGGAAAACTGGAGTTCAACAAGAAACTGACTGATAAGTGTTTCGAATGTGACCAACCAGGACACTATGCAAATGAGTGTCCAATAAAGAAAAAGAAGGAGAACAAGGTTGAACGAAAACCAAAGTTCAACAATTTCCAAATCACCTGGAATGATTGCAACTCAGAAGGTGAAGTTGAAGAAGAAGAGGAATCTGCTCAAGTGACTTTCATGGCCATTGGAGATGAAGAGGTAACACAATGCAACTCTCAAACTGATAGTGATAGTGAAACTGATGTTGAGGTTAATTCTTTTCTAGAAAAAATGCATAACAGCTTGAAAGAATCCTATGTTAGAAACAAGGAATTAAAGCAGAAAATTAGCTTTCTAATACAAGACAATGCAAATCTTTTTTGACAAAACAAGTGTCTTGAGCATGAAAATGAAAACCTGAAAAGAACTGAAACTGATGTGCTTGCTGAACTTAACAGAAAGAAAAACTTATGTGACATACTCAGAAGTGAGCAATATAGCCTAAGAAAAATGATGAATGATTTATGTCAATTGTTACACCATATGAAACAGAACCGTCTTCAAAAGAATGACACTGAACCTTATCTTAACACTCATCAAATAAGATTGAATCAAAATGCAAATGAGTTTGCTATCCATAGGAGAAGGTAGTCAGATTCATTAAACCTGTTCATTTGATTGATCCAATGTCAGTATGCAACTTTTATTGTCAATTTGGTCACATAAAGAGCAACTGTTATGTTAAGAAAAACATGAGAAATGGCATGAGATGCATGTGGATGGTTAGACATAAGACTAACTCTCAAGAACCCAATATGTAAAGGGTACCAAGTATTATCTTATGGTTCGTGTGTAGGTGAACCAAGATAACATTGCTAGAGAATCAAAATGGTTCATTGATAGTAGATGTTCAAGACATATGACTGGTGATGCATCACAATTCATTAAACTTAAGCAAAAAGCAAGTGGAAAGGTAACGTTTGGAGATGATAACAAAACCAAAACTGTTGAAATTGGTGATGTTGATAAGAATGGTCAAACCTTTATCCACAATGTTTTTCTCGTTAACAATCTGAGCTATAATTTATTAAGTGTTAGCCAATTGTGTAATAGGAATCTGTTTGTATTGTTCAAGAAGTTTGAATGTCTCATATTTGACTCAAAGTTCAACATTATTTTCAAAGGAAAAAGAGTTAATGATGTCTATGTAGTTGTTCTTGAAAAAATTGATTCCTCCTATCTCAAATGGCTCAAAGTAGCAAATGAGGATCCATGGTTATGGCATAGAAGACTTTGTCATTTCAATATGAATTTGCTAAAAGAAATTTCTAAAAAGGATTTTGTTAGAGATCTCCCAAAAATCAGATTTGAAAAGGATCGGATATGTGATGCTTGCCAATTTGGAAAATAAGTTAAGGTATCTTTTAAACCCAAGAAATGTGTTTCTACTTCAAAACTACTTGAACTTTTACACCTTGATCTGTTTGGTCCTACACAAACTACAAGCCTTGGTGGTAAGAAATTTTGCTTTGTTGTTATTGATGATTATTCCAGATATACATGGGTGATGTTTCTTGCACATAAAGATTATGCTTTCAAAAATTTCGTATCATTGTTTGCTAAAGTTCAGAATTTGATTAGCCTGAAAATTATCAAAATTAGAAGTGATAATGGCACTGAATTTCGTTTTTGTGGCTTTTCAGATTTTTGTGATAATAATGGTATTACACATGAATTCTCTATTGCTAGAGTCCGCCAACAAAATGGAGTTGTAGAAAGAAAAAATAGAACTCTCCAAGAGACTGCTAGAACCATACCTAGTGAATGCAATCTACCAAAATATTTTTGGGTTGAAGCCATAAACACAGCCTGTTATACCATGAACAGAGTTCTCTTAAGACCAATTTTGAACAAAACTTCCTGTGAGCTCATGTTTGACAAAAAGTCTGTTGTTGGTTACTTCAAAATCTTTGGTTGTAAATGTTTCATTTTGAACATTAAGGAACATCTTGGAAAGTTTGACAAGAAATCTGATGAGCGAATTTCTTGGGATATTGTGAAAACAAAAGAGGGTTCAGAGTCTATAATCGTAGAACACTGGTTATAAAGGAGGCGATACACATTACTTTTGATGAATCTAATAGTAACATTTCCATGAGTTGTGGTGAAGATGATGATATAGATGTACAAGAAGAATTAAAGAAGTTAGCAATCAATGATCATGGCTCTGCTTCACCAGAAATTGTTTCAAAGAATGCTGATACTCAAGACAGTCCAGCTGGAGAAGTAAATGACAGTGATGCCATTATTCCTAATGATCTTCCAAGAACCTGAAAATTTGTCCAGAGCCATCCCAGGGAGCTTATAATTGGTGATCCATCTGAAAATGTCAGAACTCGTTCCTCTAGACACCTAGTAGATAATCTTGTATTAGTATCACACTTTGAACCTAAAAATGTTGTTGATGCATTGAATAATGAGCACTAGATTTTAGCTATGGAAGAAGAGTTAATTCAATTTGAAAGAAACAAGGTTTGGAACCTGGTTGCCAGACCACAAGACCATCCTATTATTGGCACAAAGTGGATTTTTAGAAACAAAATGAATGACAAAGGGGAGGTTGTTAGAAATAAGGCCAGGCTGGTGGCTAAGGGATGCACTCAAGAAGAAGGAATAGATTTTCATGAGTCCTTTGCACCTGTAGCTAGATTGGAGTCCATTAGAATGTTTCTAGCATTTGCTTGTTTCAAGAACTTTAAATTATTTCAAATGGATGTTAAAAGTGCCTTCTTAAATGGCTTTATAGATCAAGAAGTCTATGTTGACCAACCTCCTGGTTTTAAAAATAAATCTTATCCAGATCATATTTTTAAATTTTCAAAAGCTTTATACAGATTAAAACAAGCTCCTAGAGTATGGTATGAACGTTTGAGTGATTTTTTGATTAAAAATGATTTTAAAAGGGGCATTGTAGATATTACACTTTTCACAAGACAAAGCTCACGAGACCTTTTAATTGTGCAAATATATGTGGATGATATCATATTTGCAAAAAAAATTTGAAATGAGCATGATGGGAGAATTAAACTTCTTTCTTGGACTCCAAGTGGTTCAAACCCAAAATGGAACATTTATAATCAAACAAAATACACCAAGGAACTGCTGAAAAAATTCAGAATGGAAGACTCAAAGCCTGTTGGAACACCTATGTGTACATCTACTAAACTTGACAAAGATGAAGAAGGTACAAAAGTTGAGGAAAAGAAGTATCGAGGTATGATTGAAAGTTTACTTTATTTAACTGCCAGTAGACCTGACATCATGTTTGCTGTATGCTTATGTGCTCGATTTCAATCCTGTCCAAAGGAGTCACACTTGAATGCGGTAAAAAGAATTTTTAGATATCTTAAAGGAACCTTGAACTTTGGCTTGTGGTATCCAAAATGTCATGAACTTCCTTTATGTGGATTCTCTGATGCTGATTTCGGTGATTGTAAAATAGATAGAAAAAGTACTACTGGTATATGCAACTTTCTTGAAAATTGCCTAGTATCTTAGTTTAGTAAAAAATAAAATGTTATCTCATTGTCCACTACTGAAACTGAATATGTTGCTGCTGGTGCTTATTGTGCTCAATTGTCATGGATGAAAAACACATTGAATGATTTTGATTTAGTATATGAATGTGTACCTATGTACTGTGACAACACTAGTGCAATTAATCTGACAAAAAATCCGATTCAACACTCTAGGACTAAGCACATTGATATAAAGTATCATTTCATTCGCGATCTTGTCTCCAAGGGGGTAATCCGTGTTGAGTTTGTTTGTTCTAAAGAGCAAATCGCTGATATCCTCACAAAAGCTTTTCCATTGGATCAATTTGTGTTCTTGAGAGCAAAATTGGGCGTTTCAGAAAAAATATTCTAAGTTTCATTTCTAGTCAATCTTTATCGGACGTCCGATGAATTGGAACGGTCGTCCGACAGTGTTCTTCGTCCAGTTTCAGAAAAACACTGGTTCGGACGGTTGTGTCGGACGCTTCATTTCGTTCGGACGTCCGACACTTAAAAATTGAGCCTTATAAGGCAGTTACCCATTCTTCTCAGTTCATTTTCTTTCATAGTCTCGGACGCAACTTTTCAGTTTCCTCTCATATTTGAAATTCAAATTCCTCTCTCATCAAACCAAGTTCCAAGAAATTGACTCAACCAACTCTATTATATCTCTATTGCTCATTAATCACCCATAAAAATCTCTCCTAACCCCCAACTACCCCAAAGCTCCCAATTTACATACGAAACCCTAACTCCACTTAATTCTTTTCTTGCGGCATTTCAGTGCATTATCGATTGCTCGTACTGCATTCTTCCTCTATACATCACATTCTACATCAAAAATCACATCCACATTGCATCATGGTTAGAATCAGAGGAGGATCTACTATTGCCGGACGGTCCTTTAGGCTTAGAGATGAGGACATTGAAATTGTGGAACAATCTACTAAGGCACCTAAAAAGAAGATTGGGACCCGTGGTGGTAAAGTGAAGCAAACTGCCCAAAGAAAATTGGTTTCTCCAACTGCTGAACCAACTGATGAGCAGATGGAAGAGCAGAACTCTGAAGGAAACACAGTTGGCGGAAATGAGGAACCAGAGAGGGCTATCCAGGGTGATAAAACTGTCACAAGGTCATCTGGTAAAAGAAAGAGAACTGCAAAAAGGAATAGCACTCCCAATCCAAGAAAAAGCCATCTGCTGATCCCTCTGTTGATCAGCAGAATGAAGGAAACACTGCTGAGAATCAGCAAACACCTGAACCCTCCACCAGGAAGTCTCCAAGGACAAGATCTGATACTCAAAATGCGGAGGCATCCACCACACAAATCTCGAAAGAGAAACGCTCTGGAAAGACTCCAGTATTTCAGCCCGTAACAGAACCCACTCCTCTTCCAAAATTCATTGATGATGAAGCCAGAGACAGATTTGAATTAGTCTCTCAAAAAGGATTCATCATCCAAAGGCTCATCCTTCCCTACGAATTTCGTAAGCTTGATCTTGAACCTGTTATTAAATTGTTTGAATTCCAAAAATGGGTTCATCTTCTGACCATTCCTAATACCTTTTACCCTGACATGCTTTATCAGTTCTTTGCTAATCTTAGAAAGGGTAACTCACACACAGAATTCATCTCTAGGGTCAACTCTGTGAACATCACATTAACACCTGACATTGTAAACTCCATTTTGAAAACAAAGATTGAAGATGGTTACAAAGGAAAAATTGCAAACTTCTTTTCGTATGAGAAATTTCCTTCTACCTACCATCATTTTTACAATGCTAAACTCATGACCTATTTTCAAACCAAATTCAACACTCCTACTGAGGCAAGATTAGATGATCTCAGTCCTCAAAATCTGATCATCTTCACCATCATTTCAAATCTGTTGGTACCAACTGATGGTCACAGAACAGATGCAAACAAAATGAAACTCTATCTTTTTTACTGTTTTGTTGAAAAAATCCGTATTGATTTTGGATTTGTGATGTGCAAATTTCTGCTCAAAATTAGCACTGACAGTCGTAGGAAGCTCTTTTATGGAAGGTTTCTGACCCCTATCTTTGCTCATTTTGAAATACCTTTTTCTGAAAAATCATTCAAAGACAGTGCTTCAACAGTTTTCTCAAAAGCTTATTTTGAAAGAAAGAATTTAAGATTTTTTTATGGCTATTGGTGCTTTAAGGAGACTGTGGCTGAATTTAGAAGGAAAAACTTTCATGAAACACCTGTCACTCCTAGGACTACTCGTGATCAGTCAGATTATGTCTCTCCTTTCACTATTCATCCTAGAAAGTCTGCCAGCAAGTCTTTTTCTTCCAATTCTGAGGTCATCTCCCTGCTTGAAGACCTTAAACAGCATGTTATGCTTATTGAAGATGGTCTCATGATGACCATGTCTAGTCTCATGATGACCATGTCTCCTGCCCAATAATCTTCTTTCATTGAAAAAAGGAACCTTCTTGTGCCTCCTGTACCTGAAAACAATGAAAATACCTATCAGAAAGAGCCAAGATCTGAGCCCACAGGGCCAACTACTGGTACTGAAGCCACACCAGCTTCCATCTCTCAGCCTAAGAATAAAGGCAAGGCTCCAACTACTGAGGAGGCATATGAAAAAGACGATGAAAAAACTGAGGAAGAAATGGATCCTGAACAGTTTCGTCTGGCCAGGAGGAGGCCTGGGTCATCTAAGATCACTATTTAGGCCCTGCTAGGTCACTACATCTTATTTTAGGACTATAGTTTATCTTTTGCATTACTAAACTTTTGTATCAAGAGTTGTACCTTTGGTCTGTACAACTGGATATTTTCTACTATTTTTGGATGCTATGACTAAGTGTTTCTGGTGCTATTTGATGATTCTAATGTGATGTTGCTATCTGATGTTTTTTGGATGAATGTCTCTGATATTATGTTATGATTGTGCTAAGCATAAATGGATGTTGCTGATACTATCTGATTGCAAAATCTCTGTTTCTAATGGATTGTGCTGATATTCTGTTTTTGTGATGATAAAAAGGGGGAGAAATGGATTAGCACTGATGGTGATATAAAGAAATTAGTTAGGGGGAGTCAGTTTTAGGGGGAATTGCATTTCTTCTTGTATACTCTTGCACTTCGTTAAGGGGAGTTTTAATCCCAGCTTATATTTCTATTTTTCTTTTTGCTCTATCCAAGTGTTTTGTCATCATCAAAAAGGAGGAGATTGTTTATCTCAATTCATATCTTTTGATGATTACAAAACAAACGGATGATACTAATACTTTTTGTAAAGACTACTTTCAGAAATGGCATTAAAACAGGACTGTGGACTCAGAGCAAAAGGAAGATCAAAAAGGTGAAAAGTGATAAGAAAGATGTCGGACGCACAAAAGGAGAGTATCAGACGTCCGACATTCATTGAGTAATTTCGGACGTATGAAGAACTCTGTCTCGGACGTCCGAAATAGACAAGCCAGGGCTTCTACGATTACTGATCATGATCGGACGCTCAACACCTGTGTATCGGACGTCCGACAAGCGTTGCTGCACTTCAGACATAAAACATTGGACGCATCGGCCGTCCGAAGGAATTGAAGAGGAACCTTCAAGTCTGCATCTCACCCTCGGACGCATGGTGAGAGGGGATCGGACGTCCTAAGAAGTTCAAGAAAATTTCTTAAACTCACTGACCTCGTTCGGATGCATAAAAACTGACTATCAGACGTCCGACAGCACCAACGGCTAGTTGACTTTTCAGATGCCATGTATCCGTTGACAGCATTTATTGAAGAGTTTTTTGGTCTCCTATAAAATGAACAAAGTCAACGACTTCAAAAATACTTTGCACATCAAATCTACATCAAGTCGTGAGTGATTCAAGTGTTAGAATATTCAAAAGGAATATTTGTATTCTTAGCTTGTGCATCTTTGTCGTATAGCTTTTCAAGTGTGACACAGCTTCTTCAATAGTGTAGCATTGTGAGGGTTATTTGAGTGCTTGTAAAACTTTCTTGCGTAACCAAGTGTGATTTGGGGTAAGAAAGAAGTGATCCTTCCATTGTACACAAGATATTGGTTGCAAGATTGTTCAACTTGAAGTAGCTTGTTATATAAAGTGTTGTTCAAACTAAATTTGAGTTTGAAACCTGGTTTATTTCTCTACTTTCGTTTACAACTTTACTATATAAACTGTTCACTTTTTCATCTCACAAACACCTGTGCTTCCTTGTATACTAATCCATTGAGTGGTCTTTGAAAAAAGAAGGGTAGGCCTGAAAAAGAGTGACCTATATCTTAGCTGATTTTAGAAAACCTAATTCACCCCCCTCTTAGGTTGTCTTTGATCCTTACATTGGATGATTTATTTCCTTCCAAAACACTAAATAAAATGGGAATTTTTTAAAACTTCAAAAATAACTAATTAACTAACTACGAAAGCAATTTACGAAAATAAACAAGAATTAATCAATAATAACACGACCCTAGCCAAAGGTGCAGCTTTTCTGACACGGTCGACACAACTGATTATCAATGGAAAGATAATTCAATTACTCATTAATAGGTTGGTTATAGTTATCAACAAATTCTGATACCCAATTTTTCCTTACTTTATCGATAACTAAGGTACGACCATTAACTATTTACCTAACCAAGAAATAACTCTAAATACGACCGTAGAATTTAATTTTCTGATTGCCTTAAGAACTAGAAAAGCACAACCCTAACCAACAAATACACTGTGAGAGTTTGTTTAAGTTACATCATATGTTTCCCTAATATGTGACCAATTACACTAGTAGCCACTAATATCAACCAATCAAACAATTATGGATTTAACCGTTAATATGGCAATAGATTATTAGTTTAATTTGAATATCGGACCCTTGATATTCAAACAATGAAATAATTATAAGAAATTAAATCAAAAAATGTACAAATACCACTGAATTAAAAGAAACAAATAAAAATCAATTCGATCTCACGAATATTTGGAACCGCATTCTCAAGTTGTCCCTTGATTAGAAAAGAAATAAATTGTTCATCATTGAGAAAATCCCAACGTGAAAGCTCGATGAACTGCTAGAGACATTCAGCTATGAAAAAAAATCAAAATGCATAAAAAATGAGATTTTTTATGAATTTTTTGCTTTATTTTTAAATTTTCTATTATATATTGCTTTTTTGAAGCTGTTGTATTTATGTTTTACTGAATTAATAGTTATTGAATTTTAAGAAAATAAAAAAAAATTAAAACATGATGTTTATAAAGGAAAAATAGCAATATAATAAAAAATGGGACAGAGAATGGCACAGGATGTGGGACAGAAGATCCGTTGCGCTTTTGTTACGTCATCTATCTTTGGTTCTATGATGCAACTCTTTATATAGTAGCGAGGAAGTTAATTGCCGGTTTCCCCCTTCAAGATTATTAGGCTACAGAAGTAGCGTGAAAATAAAGTGAATCTAAATTTGGTAAAGTTGATCTTTTTTTTTTTTTTTTTGCAAAAGAAAGCATTTCTAACTCTATGGACGTATAAAAGATTGTCACTTTCGGGTATACGATGTTTAATTGATGTGGACTAAAGAAAATTTAGTAGGTATCAACTCTATAAATATTTACGGAGCTGGAATATATATATATAAGTTTTGTGTTCCATTAGCTACACAAAAGACTCTTAGATGACTGCATAAAATGTACCGGAGGCATTCCAATATCTCAAACTGAGTCCTCTATTGATTTCTTGCAGACATGTTTGCGTGTATTTTTAGTTCCCTAAGTTGCTATTCATTTGATCTCCTTTTATTGAAATCAAAAATTTATTTACTGCACTCTTAGTTAAAGAAATTTCGTCTTTTGGCAGTATCCAATATCCATCTGCTTATGACCTTGTATTCCGTTTTGTTTGCGTTATGACATAGATCGGATCTTTTCATATGCGCTTTTTGGTTACTTTTCTGCTTGTATGATAACTCCTTATGATCACTAAATCTAGATACACACTTAATTTGTGATCAGTATAAGTTTGTTTGTTAGGATATTATATAAGCTCGGATCTATTCCTTATGAAAAATAAACTCCTAACTTTTGATTTATAAACTCCAAACTCAACCAGTATGATGACTCCTTAATTATGATCACTAAATCAGGATGCACACTTAATTTGTGACCAGTATAAGTTTGTAACCACAACTTTTTACTAACCAACATTAGTAACTAACTCCAATGGCATATTTTTCCTACATTAATGTTTCCTTTATAGCTGCAAATGATAAATAACGCATATTGCCATTTGCAATATGTTTTTGTAGATAACATATTATAAATTTAATAAATTTTAACAAACTGATAGGCATCAACAAGTGACTATAATGATAAGAGTGATAAATTTTTAACCCCAACTCTATTATATAAGAGGAGTTTTACTAATTGTCCTATTACAAAGAGTTTAAAAAAGAATATAATGCTTTTAAATTATACAAAAAAATTAATTTTACTATTGCCAAATTATTGTGTATATCTTATCTTTTCAAATTAATTACTTTCATGATTAGCATGAGCGATATTTAGCTAATTCATCCATGATTAAGTACATTTAGTGGATTTTATACCTTAGGACTCTTGTGTTTAGTTAAGTTACTTCAAGTTGTTAATTTGCATTGCATTACTTTTGGCATTTAGATTGATTAAACTAGCTACAATTCTTGCAATGAATGAGGGATTTAGGTTAAAATTGAGAATGTAGGTTTAGGTCTCAGCATATATATATATATATATATATATATATATATATATGTATTTTTAGGGAGGGGTTGTATTTTTACTGAATTTGAAACCTACTGACGAGCCTATTTCAATCTCCTAACAAGCCTCCTTCTACCTCTACGACGAAAATATCTCCTAACAAACCTTGAATAAATATCGTGTCCTAACAAATTTGTAGTGGTTGCAAATTAAGTTTTTTTTTTTGTGTAAGTGGGAAGACTCGAACCCGAGACCTCTTGCTTACACTTCTTCTGCCTATTTCCCATTCAATTAATGGATTTAGAATAAATATTCTAATATTGTAAAATGTAGCGGCAATTATGTCCATAAATCAAATTTCAAACTTTTGTTTAGAAAATCTAATGCACAAGAATTTTAACAAACAACTTAAATGTGTAGGTTGGTCATATCAACAATGCTGTCATATTCCATAGTTAAAGATGCAGAGTAGCAATTAAGTCAAATTGAGTACGTTAAATAAACTATAATAAGAAAAAGAAAAAAACTCTTAGGGGTTCTAGAGTAAATTAATGAATATATTATAATATGATATAAAATCATAAATATCTCCCCCTATATTGGCTTTTCTCAATCCATTACAAGAATAATTCAGTAATTTGATTCATTTAGTTTCAACACTAATGTGAATCATCTAATATTAATGTAAGTATATATATAAGAGAAGTACAGAAACGAAACAATTGCTTTAACTATCTTAACTTTTTATTATTTGTGAAAATAAAAGTAGAACTATATCATTATACTAGGAGATACTATTTTTATTTAGGATAGTCAAAGCAGATATACATCCATAAAATACCAAAAAAGGCTAAATCTAAGATGAAAGAAATAAAGGTCAAGTAAAAATATATTTCTGTTAATTGGAATAGGGAAAAAAGAAAGGTAAGTAATTTATCAAATTGTTGAATATAATCTACTAGATTTTGAATCTATAAAATGAAAATAGTGTAAAAATGTTTCAAACAATAGGATTATGAAAGGACTTTCATAATAAAGCAATGGTAATTATTTATTTATTAAAGTTCATGTATGAATATTTAGTTCACTTCAAAACTAACCCACTTTACAAGAATATAAATTATTTAAAAAAACTCAATTTACTTTTTGAAAATTCTAGCATATCGTGTCAAATCAAGTATAAAGCATCTCATTTAAAAGGGAAACTCAAATTCATTCTTTTAGAAAATAATGAGTTAGAGCAATTATTCTCATAGCTATTTTTTTCCAAGTTATTCTTCTTACAATGAGATAGTGCAAAATATAAAATGTTTAAAAAAAGAAACTAATATATTTGAACACTATTATTTTAAGATACAAATTTCTTATACAGTAAGCGTGCATTATTAAAAATTTTCCTATTTAATGAAATAATTGATCACAAGTCAATATATTAAAAGTGATTAATATACTTTACATGATATATCATATAGGATCCCTTTTATTACTATAATCAATATGAAAAAAAACACACGAACCTAATTTTATTGGATGTCACTAATATTATGAAAGAGAAAGGTAGGGAAAATGGGGGAAAAAGGACTAGAAAGTAGGGTGAAATGGTTGAAAAAAGAGGATGATCGCCAATAGTGACAAAGAGTGATAGTGTTTAAAGCACTTTGCAAAAATTTTAAAAATGCCCTAAATCTATTAATAGAATTTTTAAAAATATACATTGGAAAGTATTTAAAAATATACCCAAAACACCATTCCAATTAGACTATGGGACGGCACGGCGGTTGACGACATTAGTGGTGGAAGAAAGCTGAGCAGCAGGGGGGATAGCATCCCCGGTAGGAGCATCAACGGAAGCAGAAGCACCGCAACCAGGTTGAGGTTGGAGGTGTCCCTGGGTTCCATATCCCTGCTGCTTGTAATCCTCCAAGTCCTTGTACTGTGTGTAGGGACTAGTATTCACTGGCAGCCCTTCCAACTTCCCTCCCTTCTCTTCCTTGTCTTTCCTCTCCATTTTGCCCTCCACCTCTATTATTATCACTTATATCTGCCCAAAAAAAAAAACACCTGTCTCTTTTCTTGAATTGTTCCGAGCTTCAGATTGATATAGCTGATCAGTCGGTAGATTGTTCTTTGATTGATTTTGTGAACTCCAGGAATTCGTATTATATGGTTTCTCCATTTCGGTCTGTTGTTGCCACGAGTCATTGACGTGTTAGCTGTTGAGGAAAGGCAGGCTAGCATCATGTTGAGCCGCCAATTCATTTGTGGCTTTGCTTCTTGGTCCCTGCATCTACACTAATCCCGAGCATTTGGTTTGGACATTTATTTAAAATATTTATTAGTACTGATGCTTAATTTTTAGAACTTAATTTCTTAAAGCCTTTTTATTTAATAAGAGACCAAAATCTATTTTGTTGAAATCACAACAAAAGTAATGGACACAATATCCACAAATTTCAGATTCTCTTTTGTGCTGTTATTTTTTAAACAATCATTACAATTTAACTTGAATTTTAATTACTTCACACCATAATGTCATTTTATAGTTACTTCAAACCATAAAGTCACTAATTTATATCCTTTTTAATTTTGAAACTTTATCTTTTTTTTAATTGACAACCACTTTTGTGTTGGTGGATTTCACAAAACTCAAGTTATTTTATTAATATTGAAAAAAAGTAAAACAGGGAGATAAAAAAAAATTTGTGGAAGTAAATTTAAAATTTATTTGAGAAGAGCTAACAAGTTTACACAAAATATTAGCAATATATTTGATCTTGCGAAACTTATGATTGAAAGTAAATTTAACTATTACCTATCATAGCTAAATTGAATTATAACAATATTTATTCGCTAACGATGTCTATAGAACTTATAAGGTAAGTGTAAAGAAACTTAAAAATCTATTGAATATGGATTGCATGGTGATTTGGGAACTTATCTGAGACCTTGTGTTCAAACCTTTATAGCATAAAAAATTTTAACAAATGACCAAGGGGCCTTAGACTTCTATCTAAGACCAAAGATCAGGAAGCTTTTGATGGAATATCAATCTAAGGCATGATGGCAACAATGAAACTGAGGAAGTGGATTCAGATGTGTGGTATCTTAGAAATTATGATTCACCATAAAGGTCCGGATCACCGTTTCAAGTTGTTCTCTAGTGCGAAAAATGCATCCAACATTCCCTCTACTATACTTGCATGTTTAAATCCCATTCCCATTTGTATGCTCTCAGCAATACCAGAAAGAAGAAAGTATCCATGCATACTACACAGATATACACCATTGATAGAAGCAAAGTTTCAGATTGTGGCCACAGAAAATGGTTAGGGTTCAAAAAGGGAAGAAGAGTGTTTTTCCTCAGGCAATTAGGGATGTTGTTCTTTAGCATCCCTATTGAGGAAAGTGCAAGATTAACAAGTATTTTACTAAAGGAAAACATGCAGGATATTTCATCAGAAGCCGAAGCTTCTGATTGCAAAATTATCGAATGTTTATCAAATGGCAAAAAGGTACCCTGGATCATCAGATGGGAGAAGCCAAGCGACGGATGCCTCAAGTGCAACATAGATGTGAGCTTCAGTTTGAAATATGCGGTATTTGACTCCTACTGGCGACTCTTCTGTGGGTGTATGCAATGCATTTTGCGGTGGGCTATTCAAAAATTCAAGGGGTGATCAGGTCGGCGTTGAATTTGCAAGGCCTCTCTATGACATGAAGGATGTGCTTCAACTTGAACTGCATGCTATTCTCTTTGGCATGGAGCAATTCAAGGACCAGCGAATTGAAAAACAGGCTATAAAAAGTTTGTGCTGGAGTGTGATAGCTTCAACATTGTCAGGATCGCAAATGGAAAGTTTTGGGATGAAAAAGAGAAACCAAACGTGGGGAATTGTACAGGAAAATTGTGTCTGTTAAACACAGTTTGGAAGATCAAGGCTTCTACATCAATATCAATCACGAAATAAATCATGTTGCTGATGCCTTAGTCTTGAAACATGTTCCTAAGACAATGTTTTGTAAGATTTATGCAGATAGAAGTCATTTTGAAAGGATTTTGAAGAAACTTGAAAGTGCATTGGGCAAGAACTTCAATGAGGATTATGCTGGTTTGAGGTATTTTGTTGTCCTTCCTTTGGATCTAGAAAAAAAGAAATGAGCAAAGAATGTCAAGTGCTGAATTGGCAGTAGCTTGAAGGGTTAAAAGTTAAGATAATGGTTCGTCTAGTAGTTGGTTTTCGACTGACCTATTACTCTCAATTAAATAAATAAAAAATCCAAAATCTTATTTGGATTGGATTGTAATTGATGTGAAATTAATAGGTTTCACAATCTTATTTTAAGTGTTATCACTAGTCAAAAACCAACTTTTGGTCTTGCCAAGATGCTAATTGAAAGCTCAATCAAGCCAACTGAATTGGTTGATTTGGGTTGTACTTATTAGATCTATATTCCAATTTCATGTATTCTTTGGATGGGTCAATTTTTTATCATTAATTTGGCACTGTTGTTGTTTCAAATATGTAAGAAATCTAAAAAACGTGTAGTTACACTTTATTTGGTACTCAAAGTAGGATTTTTAGCAATTATAAAGATTTAGTAAATTATAAATGCTAATTTTAATAAAAAAATATGTAGTGTCTTTCACATTTTTTTCTTTTTCCTTGCAAATTTTTAATTTGTTTGGATATATATTTTTTCTCCCAATTTATTTTACTTATATCACAATTATAATTCTAATCAATTTTTTATCTTGCAGATCATATTACAACAAGTAGTACAGTAATTATTCTAAATAATACCTCTAATAATCTACTGTCCAAACACACCTAATTGTTAACTAACCATAATTATTGGTGACTATTAAACAGTTGCTTTTCTACCCATTTTAATCTCATAAGACTAGGGGGAAGTGGCTGCACATCGCGCCGATATTTGGTACCTGTAATTAGTGAGGATTTTTCGTTGGTCAAAAAATAGTACATTTTGAAAAGAACTAGTCATTAAATATGACAAAACTAAAAATAGTACATTCTAATTGAGCACACACTTGTATACTTTATCAATGCTTTTACAATTTTACCATTCCCAAAATGCCTTTACAGATGTCAGTGAAAAATTATCCGAGAATAGACATAAATTGTTTCATATAAAGGAATATCCTTCAACGGCTAGTTATAGCAATGTATTAATTGCACAACGTATTAATATGTCTTTGTGTTATTGCACAACAAAAGACACACTTCAATTAAATGTATCTATAACACCATTTCAGTAATTATATCAACACCTAAGCTTCTATGAGTTGTACTCGATACAAAAATGGTTGCAAAATAATTTCATATTCCAGAAATACCCAAATGTCTCCACACATCAAAGCTTTAAATGTACCCAAATAAGGGTATTTCTGTAAATATATTTAAACACATGTTACCCTAAATTGTACCAAAAGTTTTAAAAAAACTATACAACATTCCACATTCTCAAAAAGCCCGTATCTATGGGGTTGAAATTCAAGCCCCTTTTGATTACAACTCATTTTTATATATTATAAGGATTCTTTACACATGTTAAAATGTAAATTGATTTTGGTAAAAATAATTTCTTCAAATAATTGTAATTTTTGTTAGTTGCACACATATCACATGTGTTTAAATCATTATCCGAAGATTAAAAAGTTAAAAAAAAAAGAGGAGATATATGATTATACGGTAATATTTCAAGATCAATTCAGTCATTTTGCGAGTAATTTTCTTCCTCTACACTGACTCTTTTCTACTAACGATTGAAGCTTTAAAGATTAGAAGTTTTTCTGCATCGTAAATCTCATTCTTCCTCTACTCATTTTATTTTTACTTACTTTAAACGGATCATTTGTCAATCCTAATACAGTAATGCTAACCTAGGAGGCCAAAACGTCAGTTTTCCAAAGATAAGGGGTTTATTAGCAGCTTCAAAGAATTATATGGGACTTCAAATGTTAATATCTACCCTTCCAAGGCCTGACTATGTAAATATGCACTTCAACAATTATCGCTCAATTATCACGAGCCACAAAATTATACAGGACCCATCTTGCCCTATTTGATGAAATGACCCGACCCGGGAGATAGAAGAAGGATTCATATTCAATTCTTCGATCGAGCTTTTCTCTTTCTTTTGCTTTCCCCCCAAAATTTCTCAATGGCGACCGGTCCTGGCTCCGGCCGGGCGACTGAGGCTCGATCCGGCGGGAAAATAGTGACGAATCGCCGGCGGAAGCTCACAACCGCCACCCCCTACGACCGTCCACCTCAGCCTCCACCTCAGGAAAGCCCTAATTGGCTGACTGGCGTAATTTTCCCTGCTACACGCAAGATTGCATCAGGTGCTGCTAAAATTTTGTCCACCGTCTTCGATTCGTCGTCTTCTTCGTCATCCTCTTCTTCCGACAGCGAGGCTGCTAGCGGTACCTTTTCCTTTTGAGCATTTCTGTTATGTTTCTGATGACTTTTGATGTGGATTCCTTTGGTTTTATTGCATATTGAACTGTTCCATGTAAATTGAGGAAATTTATGTGGGTTAAGATATTTTGAGGGACGTGGTGAGAATTTGGAACAAGCTTGTGTAAAGGAAATGAGCAAAATTTGAGAAATTTATGAGTGACTCTTGTGTTGCGAAGCATATGTGAGTTTTGCCCTAACTTGGGATTTCAAACTAATATGGACTGTTTTTTCATAGCCAAATGTACTGAAAGTTTCTTACTTTATGAAAAACAAAGTTAAAAGTTTCTTCCTTTTTGAAGAGATAACATTAGAAACCAAGTGCAGTTTTGTATCATGCTGCTACAGGCAATAGAAAAGTCAACAGCGTCAAGCAGGTATTGTTCATATGGGTAAAAAGTATGCAGGTCAATCAACCAGCTGTTGACAATATTTGCATTTGGAAACTTTGCAAATTGATATTTGCAGTGCAAAGGTTTATTGAAATTCCAGGATCTGCACGTGGATGTTCCTATACTGTTCATGTATTCTTGTAAAAATTGTGTCTTTTTTCTTTTTATCTTTTATTCTAGTTGGTTTTTCTTCAGAAAAAAACACAAGAAAAAGGTGAAGACAATGTGAATTCTGCATCTCATTTTGCATGACCTGGAGCCCCTTTGAAAATATTGTTGTCTACTCTTAAGTGGAGTAGATATTCTATCTATTCATGTATAAGTTACTTATTCGTCTATTTACCAATAGAATAAAATATAGGAAACCAAACAAGTAAGTTCGTATATTTTTCTTTTCGTAAGTAGTGTTTATGTTTTCTTACTGCGCAAACATGGGTATATGTTATAGGTTCTTCAAGTGCTTAGAAGTGTTCTTGATATTACTTGTGTTAAGTGCAAGGCCTATATGTCCTTTACATATCTCATGTAGACACATCTCTGTCCCCATTATTTTCCTATTGAAGCAAATGCTTTTTGGGTGGTTATTTTTCTGTGAAATAGGCAATTTGTTTGTCATTGATGTGAATATTGTTGGAGATATCCTTGTTCATTTTATATCCATTGTGCAAAAGGATGGTACCATGCTGCTCTGTTAAAAAGCTGTTGCATCTTTGTAAAATACCTAATATCTTCATACGACTCATGGTTTCTGGCATAACTTCTATTATTTGCTAGTAGATTAATCCTACAGGATTTTGTTGGCAGCGGCTTTCCTGTTTGAGATAAAAAAAGGATGTTTATTCTGTTTGATCTTACTAAAATAGTGTATTTCATTCAATAAATGCTGTTGACTTTTCTTTTATCAACTTCACCTCTGAAATTTAGATATGCCAAAATTTTGCAAGTTTGTCTTTCACATGCCACAAATGCCTTCACATCTTTCAACTATTTATCCATCAGGAGCTCCAATTTTTTCTGGCTGACACTTGATATCGCTAATAGATCATTTGTTTTTGCAGATGATGATGCTAATCAATCAAACAAGGTAACTTCTTATTCCTTCAACTTCACTTAGACATAGCACTAAAAATACTCCTCCATCCTGCAAGCATGTACTAAAAAATCTTTGAATCTGCTCTGCAATCATTTTCATTTCGTTTGATCATGAACTAATCTGGTGCTTTTCGCATAATCTTCATTTTTGGGTAAAAACATTTTGCTAAGCATTAGTTCATATGTTTAATACGTTTGTTTTACCACAGAGAAGTACAAAACAAGCAGTGTACTTTCATTTTATTGTTGCAACATATCACTCAGCGCAGGGCCACCTGGGTGAGGTCAGGTCAGGTGATGGTCAACAAATTAAAATAGTCATGGAATAGTTGAAGATTTGAGTTAAACTAGAGAGAAGAATGATTTTTTTTCCAACTTGGTGGTACTAAGTGCATAAGCATTTACTAGTGGGGTCCTAAGCTGAGCCTTGGCTAAACTAACCTAATTCAGCTCTACATAACATGGCCAAAACTGGGCTGCTTTTTTTTCATGATTAGTTGATTGAATACAAGGGCAACTGTAAAGTTTTCTGGACGTGTTAATTAATTTTTATGTTTTATTTATTACTGACTTTAGCTGTAATTAGTCCTCATATTCGGAAACCATTTCCCAATATTTAAAAAATGTAGAACTTTTGATGGATATAATCTAGCGTGTAGCTTTTTTTCCCCCCCTTTTCTTCTTTTTTTGCGTAGTATCTTTGGTGTGACTTCATTTGAACTAATCCTGAGTTTCTTAGATTCAGAGAAACATGATGAAAGAATGAAAAATGAAAAACAAAATATGGAGGCTGATCTTTTGGCCCAATTTAGAACTTAGAGCAAATTTTAATAAAAACTAGCAAAAGATTGCAACTGAACATTTGTACAATGGAGCCAGTGTATAGAATGTAAATCCTGGTTTCTAAGTACTACAATGTACTACCCAAAAATGGAATGAAGAATTGTTCTTGGCTTTGGTAGAATCCCGGAAAAGAGAATAGTTCCTCCTCGATGTTTAAAACATAACAAGCATTTTGCCATGTTGACTTTCGGTCAAAGATTCTATAGATTAACACCCTTATAAATTTTTATCAAAATTACTAGGCTGCCCTCCAATACAGACTGAATGACAGTCAGGCCTTGTAATCAAAGATAGTTTCACTGTAACCCCTATCATTACAATTTACACTTAAACCATCTTATCTTGAGTTATTATTTATTCGTGGACAAAATCCTGCTTATGACACACTTTATGATAGATCTTGCGCAGATAATTTTGCCTTTTCTTTGTCTTAATATTTCCTTTTTTTTTCTTTTTCTTTTTTCCCAACTAGATTACTAAATAAACTGTATACTAAATTACTTTTTGCTATAAAGTTTATGCAATTGAAATAATTTAGCAAATGAACTGAATAGGATGTAATCTAATGGACAAATGGTATGTGACTGTGTTTGTGCTAGGTGTTGATTTGGTTTAGGTGGAGTTGGATTTGAAATTGCCAAATGCGCCTAATCTGTTTAAATAACATTGAGAGAATCGGATTTGACATCCACCAACAAGTGGGAGATTGCAGGACTTAAAATCTGTGAATTCCAAATCCCTAAATGAGGCATTATTTGACACCCTAGTCTTGTTTTCTCTACCTCACATTTTTTGGTCTCTTGACCCTCTATCTGACCCCTCGAGGTTCCTTCACGCTCTCTATCTTTCCCCTCTTGGTCCACTCCTGTCTTTGCTCTTTCCCATTTTTCTCTCTGCTTCATCTTGCCTCGAAGGTTTCATCTTTTATGTACAAAAGCTGCTCATTAATTGACTCTTTTTTGAATTCTTTGCTCAGTATGTGATCTTGTGAGGTAGTATTTGATTCCTACTTTTGATTTCTGGAATCAGATAGTACCTACTTTTGGTAAACTTTAATATTGCTGTGGCGTGTGCTTCTCTTGTGTATCTTAGCACTGAGTGGAAGAGGTCCCTGGTAGTAATTAGGGTTGCTGCGGTTATATCCAATACGACTTTGTTTATGAGCGTAGGAAATAGGTACATGGACACTCTTCTTTGTGATTTTGTTTGGGAGTTTTGCAAACAAAGCTTTCTGTTCTTTGTGATTTTGGGGCTTGTCTTGAGGGCAATATCTATGGTTATGATATGCACAACTCTGCATATATGCCTCAGCCATTCTGCTGCTTCTGGAAAAATGAATATGCTGTAAAGGGCTATTTTGGATATTCTAGATAGTCGATTTAAAATCATTGAATAATTTCATTTATCTTCCAAAGCCAAACAATACAACTTATGCTAGAGATTTTAAATCTGTTCATTTCAAAATCATTTGGCTGAAATTGTTCCATAAATCCAAATCCACACATCTAAAGGGACCCTGTATGAATTTGACCGGGCTATGTATAAGATTCTTATCAATTATATTTGGGGGCAAAGCACAAGTACCTCTTATAATCTGAAGGGTTCATTGTTGATCATATGCATCTGTTTTAAAAACAGAGATCTCAATTTATTTGAAAGAAGAAAACATGCAAACGACTGCAATAGTTAATGAAGAGCATGCTTGATGTGGATTATTCATCTTGAGAGCATGAACATGCAGTTTTTGTTACCAAATGGACTTGCACTATTGTTTGTGGATTTTTGTGATTGCTTTTATTTAAATTATGTTTTCATATGATATATGTGCATAGCAGTGCATGATCCAACTTGAAATATAAGGTAAGATGATGTTTGCATGCCCATTACACCATTGATTTTGGTCACTTTTCAAAAGGAAATACTTCGATCTGTTGTGCTTACGAGCAGTTTTCCCTGGCTTTTGATGTACTTAATAATTATTTTTCACAATCACTGGAGTGCGCTTCTACTGTTTCTTTCATTTTGTTAGGCATTTGCCAATACTGTTGAAGTATATGACATCACAATGAAATGTCTTTTATTCATTTATTTTTTTATTTCAGGATCGTGAGATTTTATCAGAAGCACTTGAATGTGTTGATAAGGAGCCTCAACTAAGTTTGTATAGCAGTGTGACAAAGATTGCAATTGAGCGACTGCTCACGCAGGAGAGTTTTTCTAGGTAATCAGAAAAATGGCAATGATTTGTTGATAGAAGATTATGTTTTGATGCTCAAATTTGCTTGGCTGCTGATATACAGAAGGCATACAATGCTTTGTTTTTTGCTGGTGCTTTTGACATCTACTAAGCTGTTTGCCTTTCCTTTTTTGTGGCCTCAAGTCTTTGTATTTCAGAAATTGTTTGTTGAGAACATCTTTGATAGTTCTACTAATGAAAATTATGTACAGAAAGTTTGTACCTTACTTTGCCTAGTAGTTAGGTTAACCTGCATCACAGCTCAGATTAAAATGATCCTTTGGTCTATTGTACAAAGTATTACTTTGATAAGTAAAAGATCGGATGCAGTGAACAAAGTTTAGTGCTTCAGATGTCTTCTTTTTTGTTTTAAGAGTGAACATTATTGATATTCACATTGTACCTGGGCAGTAACTAGGAAATGATAGGAAATGATCTAATCACCTGTTTTCCACTGTACTTCATGATTGTCTCGTTGTCTAACCTGCAATTTCTTATTGGCTTATGATTTTACCAGGGAAGAGCGTGATAGACTTGTACAAATTATTGACTCTCGTGTCATGATGGGAGGGGAAGAGAATATTCTACCTACTGGTGTGCCTGTTGGAACAGTTGGCAACGGTATTATTTTATCTAACTTCTGTGCTAAAACATCTACGATCGCCAACTATAACTTAAATTATGTTTTCTTGTGCAGATACTGCTGATCTATGCACTAAAGCTGTTGCAGAAGCGAGGAAATGGCTGGAGGAGAAGAGAGTGGAATCAAGTCCGCTGTCAGACTTGGCTCACGAGTCTCATGGTTTAAGCCATATCAAACTTCAACGTGTTAGTAATCTTCTTTTTTTTTATTCAAATCAATTTTTGGTGAAATTCGTGGTTTTGTGTTAGTCACTTTGTATTATGTTAGTGGTCCTTGCGTTTTCTGCTTATACTTGACCTGCTTCATAGTTTTAAATGTTTTCCCCCATTTCAGTTCATTTAATATCAGCTGTCTGATCCTGTTTTAATTCTGGAATGTTTTACATATGATCTTGTGTTCCCATTACGCATTCATACCCTTTCTCCTCCTCCTCCCTGCAATGTTAAAATTTGCAAATAAGGAGCTGCTTTTCAACTTTTTGGGAGCATAAGGATTTAATTTGCAAATATATGGTCCAAAGTGCAACATTTTGGATCTTTATAAGCATATTATGCTTTTGAATGGTTCTTTTCATTTAAATGGATTTGCATTATTTTGAGTAATTCCCATTAGGGAACATCATTCAGTACTTGGTTTTCTTTAGGGCAAAGTTTATTTCCGGTCTTTGCATTCGGGAGCAATTTATGATGCATACTGAATTTTGGTTCATCAGTAGATTATTGTTGTCAACATTCTGAATGTCTAGCAGACGGTTAACAGACTTAGGTTTGGGATGGGAGGTGCAGAGTAAACAAAGTAGATTTGAGGTGTATAGAGGTACACCTAATTGAGTTGGCAGACATGAATGGTAGGTTAGGCAATAAATGGCTTCGCCACTTTTGTTGGATAAATCCCTCTATGCGGTTGCAACATGTGATTAACTTTCCAGTATGAAGAGAAAAATGGGATTGGCTTCTTTCGTCAGGATTTACCTAATTGATTCATGTTAATTCTATGGAGTGGAAGCTCTTGATGATTAAATGTGATTGGCTTATCTTGTTGCTTTCTTTTCAGGGAACAATGTTGGAAAATAAAATAGAGTTTTTATTGCTAAAAGAAACATGAATCTTGAGATGATATAGCAATGCTATGCAACTCAGAAGCATGAAACTTTTTAAATCAGCACCATTTTCATGTGGGACATATCTTGTATACAGATTTGCGTCCAGAATATCTTGGAATGTCTTCATATCTAGTTTGGACATCTATTCTTGGACATTTGTAGTGTGCTTACAAAACTGTCATGTAATTAAGAGTGAATAGTAGCAGTTTCTCTGTCATAATTAATAATGGGGGTAATGAACTGCTTGGAGAATTAGGTGGACACCAACACTATTGTATTTTCCAAAGTAAAAAGTAATGAACTAGGGGCTGCAACTTTAATTTCATGCTTAATTTTTGGGATTTTTTTTTCCTCGGTGTTAAACATGCGCTACTAAACCTGCTTTTTGTTGAAGTCATATAATTGACAAAATTATGATGTTCTAGACTCTTTGTTTAATGCAGAGTGAAAATGAAGCGGGCTCTCCTATTGATGTGGCCAAATCGTACATGAAGTCTCGTCCTCCATGGGCCTCTCCGCTTGCAGAACATATTGAACTGCGAACAGCATCAGCAATCCCATCAGAAATGACAAGAGAGCTTTTCAGGGAAAAAACACCAGCTTCATGTGGTGGCGGCTCTTTGTCTTCATCCAAGGTAAATAGCTATAATTTGGTTTGTCATATACGAATTCTTAATATTTTTTCATCCTTTCAGTATGTATTTTACTTTGAAAGGTGTGGCTGAGGTTTTTTTTTTTTTTTTTTTTTGTAGTTATCCAAGCTTATTTCTTTTAGTGCAATCTTGATCCATGATCCAGTTGTGTTCTTTTTTAAAGTTAAAATAGTTAAATGCAGTTGGGATATTCTGCTTTATGCAAAATAAGCTTAAAAAAAGACATATTTGGTGTTTGTGGTGATAGCTTGTTTCTTGTTTATTGTGTTTCTTTTGGAAGTTAATTCCATTTGCTGGGAGTTTGATTATGGTTCTGTTTTATCCAGATGAGCTTAGAAACAGACATATAAATGGAAGGAGTTTGACACTAGAAAAAGTTATCTCTAGTTACATATTTGAAAAGTTTTTTTGTTACTTTCCATTATTTACATGCTTTTAGGTTTTGTTGCATGCCTTTTGCTTTGTAGTTTCTTCACTTTGCTGCTCTACTTGTCAATATACTCAGATGTGTGGTCTTGGAAAGATTTGCATTGTAAGTATTCTTAAATGATACCAATCAACTGATATACTGTCTCCATGTGTGAAAAATGAAAAAAAAAACCCTTGCTTATTTTTCACCTTATTGCATTTCTCTTTTTTCATTTTGGGACAAAACGATGAATTGCTGATAATATAAACAAAATAATATCCTCTTAATGTTGTTTCTCTTGTATCTCTTCTTCTGTTCCAACATACTGCCAGAAAAGGAATTTTGCATCTTGTTCATGGAATATTGAGGAGGAAATACGAAGAGTACGATCAAAGGCTTCAGAGGATATGCTAAATTCCCTCTCTTCCTCAAAAATTGATCTGTCACCACTTGCAACTACACTTAAACCCCGCCAGGACTCTTTAATAGCTGATATACCAAATAGCAGAGGAGATTTGGGAAACAAATCGAACATTGTGACTGGTACTCCATCTGCTGATGCATCAGTACATTTGGCTGCAGGGTTGAACACTTCTATTGGAATTTCAGGTTTGTGATTACCTGCATGGTTGACCAACTATTAGTTGAGTAGTCAAAGGATATTATCAAGTATTTCCATGATCAAAATTGTTAACATCAAAAATGAAAAAGCATGCTTGTGCGTTTTTGCAGCTTTGGAGACAAGACAAGATGACTTAGCAAATGAAAGTTTGACGCCCCATCCGGCTGCTATTGTTTCAGAAGAATACCAGGTACTTGTAATGACAAGATCTGATACTTTTTGTATATTTTGTGCATGGGGGATGTTAATGCTCGGTCAGGTATACAGCTGTACATGCAGTTTAATATTAGAGCTTTTTCACTGTTTATCTTATTGTGAAATTGAAAAGATTGGGTTGAGCAATGATTTTGGGTTTCCATTCTGTGATTGCCTATCTACAAAGGACTTGGAAGCTTTCAAGATTACTGATGAATGTCCTGGTTCAAAGTCCAATCACGTTACTCTGGATCTTGCCACAGAGCACCTTGATGGTATGGTACCCTCTTCTCTTTGTAATGCTTGTCTTTCTTTGTGATGGAAGTTGTAGTAATATTCTCATTTTGGATATGATCTTAATTTTCTATGTGAAGTACATGATAACATCATCTCAACCTGATTTTTGTCTGACAATCCCAAAAGTCACTTATCATTCGAGTTTCTTGAGATCCAGATAGACTGGTGTAAACTGAACATAGCATTAATTTGTTACATGATGGTAGCTTGGAAATCATCCAGACGAACTGTCATCTGAATTTGCTAATTTATCATATGTGCTTTTATCTGGAAAATTCTCTCCAAAACAAATTGAGTGAGAAGAAATATCTACAGACTTTGGTATCGTTAGGGGAATTCCTCTTACTTCCAAGTCTTTTACCTCCTACAGCTGGCAAAGCGTGTATCTAGTCCCCCAAAGTTTATGGTGGTTTAGTGCTCCATTCTTTGCTTGCCTACTGGGTAATTTGGTCCCTTAGTTTCTAGCACAGATTTACGAGGGAAACAATTTTTTTTCGATTAGCTTCAGGCATTTTGTCATAAAAAGAAAGGAACAAAAAATGCCTCTGAATATTTCATATTTGTTTCCCTGAGGTAATAAATATTTGAATTGATAAAGTTTTTTGCACTTGTACCTTTTGTGTTAATAAGCAAGATCTGCTTTGGCATCTTTTTTCAAATTATTGACTTTACCTCCATGAGGTTATGGACAAGTATCACGTGCTCTCATATTTTAAACTATGCGTTCATCACACTATTCCAGTTTAAATGGTTACGATATTGAAACGACTGTTTAAATTGAACATGACCTACCGTTGGGTGGTTAGGCTGACTAACGGAGTTAGTTTTGCACTCGATTGGTTCATTGACACCTAGATATCTCTTCTCTGCCACCAACCCACGCAGTGTCAAATACCATGACTTGAACGAACAGCAAAATATTTTCATGACCTAATACCTATTAAAGATATTTTATGGTAGAATTTATATTTGCCACTTGGTAGAGTTCT
Source organism: Coffea arabica (assembly GCF_036785885.1). NCBI lineage: Eukaryota > Viridiplantae > Streptophyta > Magnoliopsida > Gentianales > Rubiaceae > Coffea > Coffea arabica. The sequence continues at coordinate 1,497,347 of NC_092330.1, read as the reverse complement.
ATTAACTATTGTTGAATAAATTTTACTAGCATTTCTCATATCTGTAATATTCCAATGAATAAAAAGAAACTGTTCTGTCCAGCGCCATCAAACCACTTTCCTTTTTATTGTTGTGATTTTTTTTCAACATTTAAATCATTTGATTTTTTCTGCATCTGATTTTGGTAATGCAAATTCTTTTTACTCCCAAGTTTTTGTCCCCTTAAAGTTTGCAGGGAGTATAATAGCCCAGCCTAAGTAGCTTGTGATTCAAAGGTCCATTGCATTGGTTGTCCACTTGGTAATGTGGCGCATTGGTTTCTGGCACAGGTTTATAAGGCACTTGTGAGTGAATCAATTTTTAGATTAGCTTGAGGCAGTTTTAAGGGTCGCTTCCATAGTTTAGACTCTGCATTTGTTAAATCCTTCTGTTCAAAGTGATTCCCATATTCAAACTATTGTTTAAGTTGAAGACGAGCTACCTTTGGGTGGTTAGGTTGACTAATGGAGTTCTTAGTGCACTTGATTGGTTCATGGACTAAAGTGGGAGAGATGGGTTTGGGTAAGGAGTCTTGATATGGAGCATTCCCATATTTTTAGTCCCTCTTAAGTCAATTATTCTATGTTTTGTTGTCTACAATAATCACATTATTTGTGGAATTTATTCAATTCTATGGTCAGAGGAAGGTGATTGACCAAAAGACCCCTAGATTTGATCAACGCAAGACAATTTTATTTCAAATAAAATCAACCATCATGGGAAGATTTTGTAGAGGGAGGAGGATATGATAACATAAAACAAAAGGATACAGATTTGTTTGAATTGAATAAAAGTGAGCGGAGTAGAGAGCTTAAATATAGCAAAAAAATCTGAGAAAATATGCAAATCAGCGAAGAATATATTACAGCAACCAATGGAAAGAAAAAAAGATTTATCATAATAGAAAATAAGTGGTTTTATGACTTGTTGAGTTATTAGGGAATTATTACTCTTCTACTACATGATCTATAATCATAGATGTAGTTTCCCTGAAGTGGAAAGATGAAATTAAATATCAAAGTGGTCCCTCCTCCTTCCCAAACATAGGCGGAGACTTGACTACTAATCTGGTCGAGCATCATTCATGAAGTCAATGCACATCGGAAATAAATGTGTGATACATGATGTCCAGCCCTTGGCTTGCCAAGTCAGTGATTTCTACATGCTGATTTGAGTGGGGCACTGGAATTGTCCTATATTAAGTATCTTAAGCTTCATCTTCCGGTGACAGCTGCTGTAAACCGACTGTTCAATTAAAAAAGTAAGCCTTATATTTATGTCATGTATTGTTGTTGTAAGAGTGATTTCTCATTAACCAGAAATCTGTTTCAATTGCAGTTTCTGTTTATCGTTTACTGACATTAGCATAGAGTTATTAATCATTGAGTTGAATATGCATTTATCATTTGGCAATGTGTGGAATGAAGGAAAACTCGTTACTTTTTAGGAAACCATTTGGTCATTTTGGCTTAAGAATCTCTGGAGCTGGAGATCCATTAAAAGTATTACCTCCATAATGGCACTTTACATCTTTCAAATAGATGTTTTTGCTCCAATATGTTTGTTAAAGAGTAAGCAAACATCACCATTAAAACTATTTTTTAATACTTTGAGTGCTACTCGGTTCCTATGAAACTTTCTGAAAACCAACAAATCTTATTCTAAAAGGTGGTTACATCTGCGTGCCCTGTTGTTTGGCCATACTAAGGTTATACCTATTGAGGTTGGAAAACTATGGTCAGACTCCTTCCGCTGCTATTTTCCAATTAAAGGAAATAAAAATAAAAGCCCAATCACTGTCTTCCTGGCATGCTTTTTTCCTGCCTCCCATATGTATTTCAAATTCATCCGCCCTAGATCTCTCTGCCAGCCAACTCACCCAGGGCCAAATACAATGGCTTGAACCTCATTTCTTTTTTTTCCCCTACTGAATCCTAGTAAAGAAATATTGGGGTAGAACTTGTATTGGCCACCCTGTAAGTTATAGTGCCGGCAGTTGAATGAATTTTAATAGCAGATCTCGTATTTTTAAGCATTCTAATGAGTATTAAGGTAATGTTTCCAGAGCCATGTACTGTTTCTCTTCCACCCCCTTCCCCTTCCCTCTACTAATTGTTTGCTCCCTTATCCCAATTCTATTGATTTATACCACATCTTTACCTGTTGGGAAACACTGGGTGAAAGAAGAGTGGTGATGGGACTTCAGAGGCCTCCTAGGTGACAGCTGGCCTGGGGAGGGAGGTTCAGGGAGGTTGAAGGGTAATTGAAAGAGGGTCAAGACTTGAGATCATCATTGACTAGGGCTAACATGGGTTGGTGGCCGTTGGGAAGCTGTGTGTGACAGTTGGGTTATTGGGGTGGGGGGAAAAGGTTATGTGTTTTAGAGGAAAGGAGGTGGCAGCCCTGGTGGGTTAAAGCGTAAGTTGAGATTTTGTATCTAGTCTTAATTTTCCTGTATTCATGAAATATTTGACTTTGACACTATCTAGGTTATAAGGAGAGGGTCTGTGTGTACTCGTCTGTCGCAAGGTGCTGAGGTGCAGGTAAGTGCTTTAGGGTCCAAAAGCTAGTACAAGTGAATCTGTTGGAGTTATTGTAGCATGATAATATAAATGAGTTTATTCTCAATTTAAAAAATGAGTGGATATCATATAATTTACTATCTTGTGGGCATCACAAGTATATTGAAAATTTTATGGTGCATTTACAGAATTTAATCAAAAATTGACGAGGCAGTTGCAAAATGAATTCTTTGTACAAACCAAAATTCCTATGGACAGCATCTCATATAAGAGGGTGAGAATCTCACCTTCACATTTTTATTTCACAATGTTCAGTGGATGTTACTTTTAAGGGGGTCTAACTGTAGAATTTTGAACCTCAAGGGGAGGTAATAGCCACATCAAGGGGTCCAACTGTAATTCTTTTGAACCTCAAGGGGTTGTAGTATGTATGGCCACAATAGAAGGTGTGCAAATTTATTGATGCCTATTCTTGATCAATAAATTTGAAGTAGTTCTTAGTGAACAAACATTTTAATGATCAATGTAGCAACTAAAAGCCTATTTTGTAAATCAAGGTAAGAGGCACGATTTTGTAAATCAAGGTAAGAGGTAAAAGTCTATTTTGTAAATCAAGGTAAGAGAGTAGTTTATGTCAGTTGTAAAAGTTACAGCAGCAATTGTCTTTCAATATTTGAAGAAAACTTGCTTGTATTCTTTTTCTCGATTTTGCTTTTGGCTGAATACTGGAGCTTTGGATGAATCTTCCTCTGAAATTCTGCGTTTACATTACATCATGCACAGAGCCAAGATCAAGTCAGACAAAAGTTTCTCCAGCAGGAGGAGTGAGAGAATTTGATGAAATAGGAAATGACAATGGTCTTCATACTTCGCAAGAAAGGTAAAATATTGTTTTCCATTTGCTTGCCATATGTTGATCATTAAAAGTTCCACCTAATCGATCTTCCTCTTTTGAAGGGGTTTGTCTTTAGAAGTGGGAACCAGAGAAGTTGATGGGCAAGCTCCTGATGGAAACTCCAAAGCAGATGGAAATGATTTGGGTACTACTAGTAGCATTCCCCTTGAAGATGCGCGTGAACTTATAAGTGAAGCCTCCATTGAAGTCCCAATTGTGGATGAAACGAATGGTTTTGGGAATGTATCACAAACAAGTCCCGTTGTGCATAATGAGTTGTCGCAAGAGCCAACTCAACCTTACATAGATAAGGTAGCCCAGAAGGCTGATGGCAAGGCGGTCAAACACGAAGCTAAGAAACCAGGTAAATACAACCGGAGAGGCCGGGGAAGGGGTAAATAGTGTTTCTCTTCAGGCATTGCTGCTTGAGTTGTACACTAGCCTAAATTTAGGTATTCCACTTAGGTCTGTTGTAGAATCAAGGGTGCTAATGTTAGGCAGAAAGAAGTGTACTATTTAGTGTTTAAGCAATTGCAGGTTCAGTGTTGTATTAGTCATATTTATTTTGATTTAAATATGGGAAAATTTATTTTGATTTAAATATGGGAAAAACTTTTGCTCTTTTTTTTTTTTTTTTTTTTTTTAAATGTGTTTCATGAACTGTGCTGCCTCACCACCTTTGTAGGAATATAGATGGCATGCAAATTTCTACTTTTTGGAGGAGTATAGAGGAGAAATATAAAGCTAAGACATGGGGTATTATGTTTGCATTTAAGAGCATAACATTCCTATTTTTTTGAACTTTAGTAAAGCTATCTCGTAACTTGTTTTCCCTTGAAAGGGTCTTAACATGTTTGAACATCTCAGTGCGCTAATCAATGAGTTGCCACCGTGTTTCACTTGCATTGGTGAAGCCTTATGAAGCCTTTCTTTTTGTGTGCCAAAACTTGGTTAGACCGGTCTTCATAGACTCAATGGTTTAGATTGTGTCACGTCATTTGATGAGAAGCTGTGGCATGATTTGGATCATTGAATCTTTGAAGATCGGGTCTACTCAAGTGTGAGCGAGCGTTAGTAAAATTCTTTTGCACACACTGGGGAAAACTGTTTAGAAGGCCCCGACCGGGCTTCTAATCAGATGAATTATCTATTTATCCATGAAGTTATCATTTTTGGATTGATAATAGTTGCACGTTTAAACAAATACTCTAGAATATAGAACTTTTTGCAGTATTGATAAAAAAAATGAGGCGACATTACTAGTCGTGACATTTGGATCGGTGAGATAAAATGATTATATATTTGTATCTGTTAGCTTGAAGAATTTATATTTGGATGCAAAAACTTTATATCATGGTTATGTTTCTGATTGACAAGATTTTGGCTCGAGAATAAGGAACAATGGACGCTGGAAATTGGAAATCACTTCACATTACTTTATATATTTTCCTTTAGGAAATATGCACTTCTAATCCTCAAAATTTGGAGGTTGGATCAAACTGGTCGTTAATATTTTGGCCAAAATATATGTGGTTCTCAAAGTATTTAATTTCGAACAAAATGGTACCTAATGTTTCAATCCAGACAAATATAGAGTGTATTAATTGATCAAATAAATCCCTCGTGTTTTTATAAAATCTTAAGAAAATGAGCTCATCACCAGCTTGTCTAAAGAAGAAAAGATCACTCCTAAATGCAGCTGTGATCTTATTATATGATAACACCACAGGTACCTTGGCACTTCCTTTTGCCAATCAAGAATGGTAGAGGGAAGAGAGCCAAAAAAAAGAGATGAGCGCTCCATGCCAGAATTATTGAAAAGGCCTCGATCCTCGATCTATAGAATAAAGGCGTTAGGACTTCACTAATAAGACAAAATTTGTCGAGGCAAAACCTACTCGTAACAAGTTGTTGAGTTTGACTTTCAGGGCTACTTACTTGAAGGCTTATATGATTAAAAAAACACAAAATGCCACCAAAAAAAATAAATTAAAAGAAAAATAAAATAATGAAAATTTACAAAAATATATAAAATAATTGTAAGATAATCTTTTTTAGCCAAATCAAAATAATTGGTAGATTTACCAATTATATAATTTGTAGATCAAAGTATACGAAAATGCATGTACAAATTTAGGTTCAATGCACAAAATATATTCTTTATCCTGATACTAAATTGGGTGTTTTTAGAGTACCTTATTTTTTAAGAGTATAAGGTATGCTATAGAGATTACATAAAATTAATGAAAAAGTCACAAAATTTTTAAAAATTAAAAAAAATAAGTGTAACGTGTTCTAAAAAAATACTACAATTTAATACCGAAATAAATCACGTGTTGGTACATGTTCTCTATTTGTTAATATGTTTTTCTTTCTCAATAAAGCTAGATTAAGAATTATAATTTGTACGTGCGCCTATGCTTCTATGTATAAATTGTATAATTGGTAAATCTATCATTTATCTTAAATTGATCAAAAGTGATTACCTTAAACATTTTTTTTTGTCAAAAGTGATTGCCCTAAACTTAAATTTACTTTACATTTTTTGAAGTTCTTAAATTTTTTTTGTGACTTTTATCTAGATTTTCGATACTTTCTTATAGAGTGTCGTGCGTTTACATATCATATTAATAAAATTTCTTACATTTAAAAAACATTAAGTGCCAATTTGGTTAATTAATGTACTTTAAGGCCAACATTTGTTCAAACTAGAACCTCAGATACCAATTTGGTCAAAATTGAATACTTTAGGGAATACATTTGGGGCATCCCACATCGGAAGTACCAAGAGGAAAGGAAAGGTTTAAAAACTTGGGTCCCTTGAATACTTTATAACTTGGGTTAATTATTTTGGACTAGTGGATTTTGTCCCAGAAATTGCTTGATTCAACCTTGGACCTTGATCATGATAGTTGGTAATGTCTTCTAGAATCTAGACACTTGAGTCTAGTCATAACCTAGTATGGGCCACACCTCACCTCTAGAGTCTAAGCACCTCTAAATCCCATGCAAGTCACTTTTAGAGTCTCAGCATATGAGTCACCTCTGGAGTTTGACCTCATCTAAGTACAAACCACCTTTGGACTGGATTTGAGCCTAAGAGTTATTTGATTTAGCCCTTGAACTCAGGTCCTGACAACATTTATTATGGCTAAACCAAGTATGAACGAACTCTGGAGTCCGAGTACCTCTAAAGCCCATATAAGCCACCTTTTGAGTTCGAGTACAATCAAATGCTCCCTCCGTCCCAAAATTTGGGACGTTTTTTGGGAGTAGCATTTTTTATGCACAGTAAAATAATGGACTGCACTTTTCATATTCTTCCAGTTTTACCCCTTGTCTGACATACGGAAATAGCCAGCTAAAAGCAAAAGGTCACAGGAATGGTGAAAGTGTGCATTTGTTGTGGTGGGCCATATGTAATTGTTTATTATTAATTGATGAAATCTTGTCATTATTACTAAGGGTATAAAAGGAAAGTAGTAGTGAAAGTTGTTTGATTTTTGCCATGAGACTCTTATTTTGGGACAACAAAAAAGTGAAAATATGACATTAACAATGGGATGGAGGGAGTAGATAGTTTGAATTCTGATGTCTTTTGTGAGGATCCAAAGTTTTAAAGGTGGAACGAATGAGGTATCCTACGTCAGAAGTGGAAAGAGGAAAGGAAATGTTCAAGAATTTTGGATCCCTCGGCTACTTTGTAACTTGGGTAACCAATTTGGCCCAGCAGATTTGGGCCTAAAAGTTACTGTTGTGAGTTCTTGCACCCGAGTCGTGATAATATTTATTCTGGTTAAAACTTCAAGAACCGTCCAATCCCTAAACTTTTAGGACTAAAAATGCATTTTCTCATTATTCTTCTCTCCACTAAATCTCTTATTATCTTAGCCATGAAAAATAAGGTTCTTCCTTCATTGAATGTGGTTTGGATCTAGGATTTCTTTGTAAAGGCCATCAATTCATCCTTGCTACGAAGATTTAATCAAGTGAAAACAAGGAGAACAAAGTAAAAAGGCCAAGCAGGGTTAAGTCTTTAACAAAAACCTGGGCACTCACATTATTAATTATACGTTTAAGTAAGCTTTGGTAAGATTAACTTCACTTTGCACCCCTGAATTTGTATTATTTTTTCACTTTACATCCTAAATTTTAATTTTAGATACCTTGCACCCTAAATTCTTAATTTTGAACACCTTGTACTCCAAACTTTTAAGCTCACCACATTTAAGTCCAATCAATGATTACATTCGCAAAATTAACAAGATAAAGTGCAATGAAAATTAAAGATTATTGCTAGGGGTGGCAATGGGGCGGGGGACACCTCCCCCAACCCCCGCCCCGTTGCATTTTAATTCCCTTCGCCCCCACCCCATCCCCCGCCCCGCCTCGCTTCCCCCGCGGGGACACTCGTGGGGTCAAAAAATTTTTATTATAATTAAATTTAAGCAAATAATCAAGTACTAAAATATCAACACATCACCAAATTATTATTCATTATAACTTCACAATTGAAATTCATAAAAATAATTAAACAAAGGTTATTTGAATACAATCTAATATGATAAAACAAATATAACTAAAATAATCAAGTTTTCACTTTTGATACAAATACAATCACTAAATTATTATTGTGTTTTTCTTCAGAAAAAAGTGTTATTGTATTAAGTGTAGTTAGGAATTTAACATAAATGTATTAATAAATTTAGTATAAATAATTAATAATTTTATTAATAGACATGTATAATTAGTAGTATAATTAATAATATCATTATATATATAATTATGTACATATATATTTTCAAACGGGTGGCGGAACAGGGGGTGGGATGGGGGAGTATACCCCCGCCCCCGCCCCAATGACCCCCCGCAAGTACCCGCTACCGTTGTCATCCCTAATTATTGCATATCAAAAGTGAATTAGGTACTTTTCTTTTTATGGTTTGGACACACGACCTGGTAAGGGACTTAATATTCTGGATTTTTTTTAAAAAAATATGTATCCCTCTTTTTCATGTTATCATCTATACATGATTTTATTTTTGTAAATCCTTTAATCTAACATGATTTAAAACATTGAATTGCTGGCAGAATTGTGAATTACTGATGTCTACATACATAGACTCCAAAACCTCGTTTCTTTAGGTCCTTTGCATTCCAATGGATTGATTATATGATCCATTCGACCACATTTAGCGACAACAGATAGTGGCTGATTTCTAAAATTAAAGAGAACTCGTGAACAAAGTACAAAATGATTAACCTTCATTCTCAAGGTAGACTAACTAATTTTATTATTATTAAAGCTCCAAAATCGAAAGGAAATTGGAATTTTAGAAGTACAGAGATTTCAAGATAACCACATTGATAAAATCAAGTATTAACGCTTCCTGCTACATTACCATAACCTACAGTTATTTAACACCAAAAACAAGGCTCATACTTTATATATGTGTGCATATATATATATATATATATATATATTTAGAGAGAGAGAGAGAGAGAGAGAGACATTAATGAATGCCGCCGCCGTCCAATTTGGTTGCAATAACGCCAACAGTTGCGATCAGAACTTGGAGGTTTGAACTGGCCTGCTTAAGTTCTCCAGGTTCGGGTAAGGCCGGCTGGAAATCACTGAACGACTGATCACAGCCGTCTGGACCATCCTGGGCATCGCCGAGTCTGTGCCCAAGCCCTACATAATCCTTTTTACCCAAGAGATCATGGCAGTCTTTAAGAACCTTCCCGCAATCGTCATAGCTGCCAAGGCAGGAGTTCAATGTGTCCCTCAGATTTGGATCGTTTGCGTCATTGTAAAGCAACCGTATCAAAGCTTGGGTTGCGGGTACTTTGGACGTTGCTAAACCTAGCACAATACTGCCCAGGTCGGCAAGATCTGTGGTGTTTGAACCAGCGGCTGTCCGGATAGTTTCGCTGCAATACTGAACATCGTTTGATAGAGAACAAACGTCGTCGATCAAGTCTGCTTTTGCAGGACTGCATACAAGGCCTGAAGAAATACAGATACTCAGCAGCAGCAACGCCACTACCACATAATAATTCCCACTATTAACACTCGAAGCCATTTGTCTTTGATCCCTAAGGCAGTTAGCTAGCTTCAAGTTTTGTAAGTTGTAAATACTTAAAGTTGTAGGTTGATATTGATTGAGCCTAGTCCTCATATTTATACCAATAGCTCTGGATCAAGGGACTCACAAGTTGAATTTTGCATAGTTTGAATCGATTCGTATAATTTTTTTTACTACGTTTGGCAATTTAGTTTCTGTGCTAATTGTGTTTAATAAGGCATAATATCTATCAATTAGTTAGTTAATTATGGCATGCGTATGGTATCTATTATAGGATTAGGAATTTTCTTATGGGACTTAATATATATATATATATAATGTATGTATGTATGTATGTATAGACACACACACATACATGCATGGGGTAAGATATTTCCTTTTCGTACGTATAATTAATTTGGTAATGGACTAAGTAATTCAGAAATTGTTTTTGTAATTAAGCCCAATTTGGATAGTTTTTAAAAGACATAATATGTGTCAATTAACTAATCAATTAAGGTATAATATCTATCAATTATGTTTACTTATAAGACATACATGCATTTAACTTGGTATGAACTTAATAATTCCAAATTTCTTATTATAGTCAGAATATTAATTCTTTGATTTCTCTATTGGACACTCACTAATGCACCTAAATTTTATCTAACTTATCATGGATATACACATATTAACAATTATTACCTTTTCTTACATATATACACTTTTCCTAATTAATCTTACCTGTCTAAAAATCTAAGAACTGAAATATAATGATTGTGCATTGCCACCTGTTAGACTCTTGATTCTGTATTATTACATTCCTAATTACTTCAATAACATATGTAATTGTACTTTCATAAAAAAAGGGAAAAATGCTACACTAGAAATTTATATGTTGGTCAAAACCAACTGTTAGGCATGACCATACATAAAGCTTCTCACCTACCCTTGTTCTCTATGTGATCACTTACTAGTGTTTAATAAGGTTAAGGCATAATAAGGTAAGACAATTTGCTTAAAATGTTCTTACCTAATGGGATTCGTTTGTACTTTTGGGCTGAGATTAAGTGGATTGATCTTAGTGCAATCCATGCCTTAAGGCCCTTAACTAACATTAGAATCGGATCTAATTTTGAGCTCAAAATTAGCTCAATTCAGATTTAATAAGACTCAACTCACTACATCTAACGCAGGACGGACTATACTCGGGACAGCTAGTTACTAAGATAGTGGTTCAATCGAAAAACATCATTATTTATGCATATGAGTGTCAGATTATTTGGTGACATTTTGGAAGTCCATTTTCTAAATTTTGAAAATGGCGGGGGATTGTTGAAAATTTTTCAAAATTTGTATGATGTACATACATGTATTGTATTATGAATTATTCTAAAATGTACATATTTTATAATAAATGTATTTTCATTCATGTCTTTGAGGTACATAAATGTATTGTATTATGAATGATTCTAAAATGTACATATATTATAATAAATGTATATTCATTCATGAATTTGAATGTATATATATTCATGTATGTGGAGATCCTTGAATGTAAGGATAGATTCATGTCTTTGATCATAGAATCATGAGATGCATGAATTTGTACACAATATCTTGAATCTACCCATACAAGTATTTAATAAGTTCTTTTGTTTCTTAAACAATCTCTCCTATATAAAGAAGTCAAGCAGAGAGATTTACTGCAAAAAATCACTTTTCTACTACTTTGAATTCTCTCAAAAAGCACTCCTTAGTTCAAGAGGGTTTGTTTTATTTTGTGCAAGAGTCTAAGACAAACAAATTTCATCTTATCGTAAAAGATATTTGTCCAAGATTATTGCATGTTATACCGGACAAATAAGGCTGAAGAAAAGTGATATTTTATCATGATTTGAAACCAATTCTTGTCACAATATTTGCCAGTTCATTGTAATATTCCCAACAAAACATACAACTTGGTAAGCAACTTAATAACCTGGATATTTTTTTTTTAACATGTGTCTTCTCATACATGTTATCTTTTATCTTTTTCTTCCTTTTTTTTTTGGGGTAATGCCTTTAATCCAACATGATTTAAAACAGTAAATTGCTGGCAGAATTGTGAATTGGAGATGTGTACATATATATAGACTCCAAAACCTGGTTTATTTGGGACCTTTACATTCCAATGGATTGATTATATATATAAACCAATGAAGTTGTCATCCACATTTGGCCAAAAGAGTTGGAAGCTGATCTGTATAATCAAAGAAAACTGGTGGACTGCGTACAAAATGATTGACCTTCATGCTCAAGATGGAGTGACTAATTTTATTATCATTATAGCTCCAAAATCTAAAGGAAATTAGAATTCTATAAGTACATAGATTTCAAGATAACCACATTGATGAAATCAAGTATTAATGCTTCCTGCTGCATTACCAGAACCTGCAGGAATTTAATGTTGGATCCTTAATCCAACATTGGAGTTATATGTGAATAATTATGGGTTGCAAACTGTCAAATAAAGTTAAGTCCAATTAAAGTGATCAAATATGGTTTGGACTTAATGTATCTAATAGGATGTGGGCTTTTAATGTGTAGAAACTTAAGGACCCCTATTTCTATAATGGGCTGAAATAGGGTTCCAAAAGGTAACAGGAAAGTTACCTATAAATAGGGTTATGGTCCCCAGGTCACAAGTATCATTATTTTGTCGTATTTCCTAGTACCACAATATACAGCCCTTTCCTGATATCCCATCGTCAGGAAAGATACCAGAGAGAAACTAAAGGCCTCTCTCAAGAACTGGCGAATACGTGTTGACCTGGAAGGCCACCCCAAATTCTCTAAAGATTCATATATCAGTTTATCGATATGGATTCAGGTACGCTTCCGCTATTTTATTAAATATTTATTTCTTAATAATTGCCATATAGATCTTGGATTTAACAGGTGATGGTTTTTACTAATGGTTAAATTTAGATAACCACCCTAACAAGTGGTATCAGAACCCATATGGTTGATTATTAGGAAATAATTTGGATTTAGTAATTTATAGTAATTTTGCACGGCTGAAATTTGCAAGTCTTGGTAATTTGCTGTGTAAATTCGGTCATAGTAAATTTGCACGGCTGATTTAGTAATTTGCAAGCCTTGGTTGCTAATGGCTTTATAACAGTGGAGTAATGGCTTTAAGGTTGCTGATGCCTTTTGTTTTCGGCCTCTGGCTCATAAAAAAAAAAAAAAATCTATGATTGATTTAGTTTTTCGTTTGCATGGTTGAAAGATTTTGTCCCGTGGTTGAAGTTATGTGCATGATTCGGCTTTGTGTTTCGGCCTTTTATGAGTCGTTGTTTTCATGTCGTGGAAAGTCAGCTTGCATGAATAGAGATTTTAATGAAATTCATGTTGTTATATTGCATTCAGTGGCTCCACGGATTGTTAGACTCCAATCAATTGCTTAGCTATGATTACTGTGCTAAAAGCCGAAAGCCAAAATAGCTTTTGCTGTGACTTTTCATTATGCCTTCGGTTATAAGATTAGGACTATTAATTTTAATTCTTTTACTTGTTGTTTTGTTTAAGAGCCAATATGCATATATTAATATGTTAAGGAAATTAGAGTTTATTTAATTTAAGTGAACCCTAATAAAGTTAATAAGACATTCAAGCCCTATAAAGTCCATATGTGTGGCCCATTAATATGTAGTTTTTTATAAAGTACTTGTGGATTTCAAGAAAATTTTTGGGCTTGAATGTTAATTTTGGGTCAAATTATGGATATGGACCTTTTGTTCCAATAAGTCATGATTTAATTGGATTGATTTGACTATGGTTGACCACGTTTTGACCAAAGTTGACCAAAGTTGATTTTGATCAAAATTTTTATTTAATTTGAATAATTTTAAATTTGAATATTGGTATTATTATATATTTTTTGGAATAAATTAATTGAAATAATATGCCAGTAAAGTGACCTTTATTATGAAAATTAATTTATTTTAAAATATAATTAGTTGGGTACTAGTAATTTTATAAATATTGATCGGCCCAAAAGAAGGTCAATATTTAATGAAAGTACATGTACACTTGTGGTAATAAACATGTGATAATTATTCGGCTTTTACATGTGAATTATAAATTGATCCAAAGGAAAATTTATTTTTTGACATGTTATTATTGTCAGTGTTTATTATTGTGCCAAGATATCACTTAGAAGTTAATATTTTATCTTTAGATGGGGTTACCAATATTTAAATTTATTATTATTTTGGTTTATGTGAGCATAGTTTTAATTATTTTATGTTTTCTGTTCAGTTGCGAATGATCTTACAAATATTACTTCCAACATCAATAATATTCCTATGCTGAATGGGATTAACTTCAAGTCCTAAAAAGAAAATCACTTGATAGTACTTGGAGTAATGGATCTCGACCTTACGTTAAGGATTGATTTTCCCCCACCTCTTACAGATCAGAGTACCTCTGATGAAAAGAGAAATAATGAGAGGTGGGAGAGATCAAATCGCTTATGTCTGATGATCATTAAAAAGGCCGTTCCGGAAGTATTCAGGGGAACATATCAGAAACGACTGTAACCGCTAAAGAGTTCCTTCAGAACATTGAAAAAAGGTTTGTTAAGAACGAAAAGGCTGAAATTGGTACGCTCTTGACACACCTAGTTTCAATGAAATATAGTGATAAAGGCAATATCAGAGAGTACATCATGGAGATGTCTAATCTTGCTTCAAAATTAAATGCATTTAAGTTGAAACTCTCTGAAGAGTTACTAGTGCATTTGATTTTAATATCTCTTCTTACACAGTTTAACCAGTTTAAAGTGAGTTACAACTGTCAAAAGGAGACTTGGTCTCTAAATGAACTCATCTCACACTGTGTAGAGGAAGAGGAAAGGTTGAAGCAAGAGCAGACAGAAAGTGCCCATCTGGTGTCAACCACTAATAATAAAAGCAAGAGACTTAAGAGAAAGAAAGAAAAAGGAGCTGCAGGTACAGCGCCACAAAAGAAACAACAAAAGAAATCAAATGATCAGGGAAAGAATAGTTGTTTCTTCTGTGGAGCTGAAGGGCATCAAAAGAAGCATTGCACGAACTATCACGCTTGGCGTGTTAAGAAAGGTGTGCTTTTTAATTTGGTTTGTTCTGAGGTTAATTTAACTTCGGTACCTAAACACACATGGTGGTTAGATTTTGGTGCAACAACTCACATCAGTGTGCCTATGCAGGGTTGCCTGAATTGCCGAAAACCTAATGATAATGAAAGATATATCTACGTAGGCGATGACAAACCAATTCAAGTTGAGACAATTGGATTTTTTAGATTATTGTTAAAGACCAGATTTTATTTGGATCTCAATGAGACATTTTGTTGTACCATCTTTTAGACGGAATTTAATTTCTATTTTTGCATTGGATAAATTTGGTTATTTTTGTTCATTTGGAAATGAAAAATTTGAATGATTTCATGATTCAAAATTAGTTGGTTTTGGTTTTTTAATGCATTACGATAATCTATATTTAATTGATACGATTGCGTCATTTAATGAATCTCTGCATTTGAGTACTAGAGGAGTAAGGAGAAAATTAACCAATGAGAATTCAGCCGCATTATGGCACAAGAGATTGGGACATATCTCCAAACGGAGAATGAAAAGACTTGTGTCAAATGAAATTCTCTATCCCTTAAATTGTACAGATTTTGATGATGGTATTAACTGTATAAAGGGAAAACAAACCAATAAAAGGAGATTTGAAACCAATCAGTCTTCAAACGTTTTAGAACTTATATCTACGGATATTTGTGGACCATTTTTCACATCTGTTTGGAATGGTCAACAATATTTTATAACGTTTATAGACGATTTTTCAAGATATGGCTACATTTATCTCATTTTTGAAAAGTCATAGTCACTGGACGTGTTCAAAAATTTTAAGGCTGAAATTGAGAATCAACTCGACAAAAGAATTAAAAGCGTCAGATCTGACCGTGGTGATGAATACTGTGGTAGATATGACGATTCAGGTAAACAACGTCCAGGACCATTGGCTAAATACCTAGAGGAATGCGGTATCGTCTTACAGTACACTATGCCGGGTTCACCCACTATGAGCAGTGTAGTTGAAAGACGAAATAGAACGCTTAAAGACATGGTAAGGAGCATGATATATCATTCTACTTTACCAGAGTCACTCTAGGGAGAAGCACTTAAGACTACAGCATATATTCTTAATAGAGTTCCAACTAAAGCAACTATCAAAACCCCTTATGAGCTTTGGACAGGGAAAAAGCTCAGTTTAAAGTATCTACATGTTTGGGGGTGTCCAGTTGAGGCAAAACCTTACAGGCCAAATGAAAAGAAACTGGACTCAAGAACGATTAGTTGTTATTTTATTGGATACTCTGAAAGATCCAAAGGTTATAAGTTTTATGATCCCACAACTAAATCAATTTTTGAGACAGGAAATACCCGGTTCTTTGAGGATGTCGAGTTTGGGGAAGAAAATACAGTAAGGGACATTGTTTTTAAAAAGGAATATATTAATATTCCCACAGGTGTCATTGCTCTTGCTCAGGACCCTATTCCTGAACTTGATCATGGCATGACAAATCAAGATAATGTCAAAGAGCAAACTGTTATAGAAGAACAAACTCTTCCTCTTCAAGAACCAGTGCCATTAAGAAAATTCACTAGAGAAAGGAGAAGTGCAGTACTAGATGATTATATTATTTTTCTCCAAAAACATGAGGATGACTCTGGATTGATGGAAGATGATCCAATCAACTTCCGTCAAAGCCATGGAAAGTTCAAATTTTCAAAAGTGGATCGATGCCATGAATAAGGAGATTAAATCCATGAAGGACAATGGCGTTTGGGATCTTGTCCCATTGCCAGAAAGAGTGAAACCCATTGGTTGTAAATGGATATTTAAAATCAAGAGGGATTCGAAAGGCAATATGGAAAGATACAAATCTCGTCTTGTCGCTAAGGGATTTACACAAAAAGAAGGTATCGACTATAAAGAAACCTTCTCTCCGGTCTCTTCAAAGAACTCTTTTAGAATTATCATGGCACTAGTGGCGCATTTCGATCTTGAGTTACATCAGATGGATGTAAAGACAGTGTTTCTCAATGGTAATATTGATGAGACGATCTATATGGTGCAACCAGAAAACTTTGTATCAGGAGATCCAAAGAATATGATTTGCAAACTTAAAAAATCTATTTATGGGTTCAAACAAGCGTCTCGACAATGGTATTTCAAATTTCATCAAGTGATCATCTCATTTGGTTTTGAGATGAATTTAGTAGATAATTGCATATACTATAAGTTCTGTAGGAGCAAGTATATTTTTCTGGTATTGTATGTTGATGACATTTTGCTTGCCAGCAACGATATTGGTCTATTGCATGAAACCAAGAAATTTCTAACTAAAAATTTTGAGATGCAAGATCTTGGTGATGCATCTTTTGTGTTAGGCATACAGATATACCGTGATCGCTCTTGGGGTATTTTAGAACTATCACAAAAGGGCTATATCAAAAAGGTCCTTAAAAGGTATGGTATGCAAAATTGTAAACAAAGTGACACTCCTGTGGCTAAAGGAGACAAATTTAATCTTGAGCAGTGTCCTAAGAACATTTTTGAGAAAAGAGAGATGCAAAAGATTCCTTATGCCTCAGCAGTAGGGAGTCTAATGTATACTCAAGTATGTACGCGTCCAGATATTGCGTACATTATTGGGATGTTGGGTAGATATCTGAGTAATCATGGATTAGATAATTGGAAAGTAACCAAACGGGTCTTACGGTATCTACAGAAAATAAAAGACTACATGCTCACGTATTGGGAGTCAGATGAGTTAGAAATCATTGGATATACTGATTCCGATTATGTTGGATGTCAAGATACTATGAAGACAACGTCAGGCTATGTGTACTTGTTGGCTAGAGGTGTCATATCCTGAAAGAGTGCTAAATAGTCCCTCATAGCATCTTTCACTATGGCTGCAGAGTTTATAACTTGTTATGAGGCATCCAATCAAGGAATTTGGCTGTGAAATTTCGTCACAGGATTACGTGTGGTGGATAGTATTGAAAAATCACTCAAATTATTTTGTGATAATAAGTTAGCAGTCCTATATTCCAACAATAACAGGAGCTCGACGAAATCTAAATATATAGATATCAAGTTCCTGACTATTAAAAAAAGAGTGCAGAATGGACAATTATCGATAGAGCATATCAGATCAAATTTCATGGTTGCGGATCCGCTTACTAAAGGATTGCCATCCAAAATGTTTCATGAGCATATTGCTCGTATGGGTGTCATATTATTAAATGATGTACAGTTTTAGTAGGAGTTTGTTATTTTAAATGCTCTTATGACATTTTTCGATTATTAAGAATTTAAGGATATTTATGCATAAATAAAGTTTAGATTTGTCTACATTCTGATTTTGGTATGGTTTGATCTCATGAAAATTTAAAGTGGACCAGTTGGAAATAGGCATGTTTTGATCATATTACATAAAATTTTCATGCTACACATCCACATCATGATTCATGTCGTTCAATTGTATCGATATATGTGACTATTGATGGGTCGAGTTACGAAAGTGTAACAAAGGCCGCTTTAATCCTATGTTGGTATGATTGATAGATCGAATTGGTTACAGATATATTATAATAATGACAGTAAAGTTAAGCTCATACGATTAATTGCGAAATATAATTATAAGGTTACACATATAGTCCAAGTGGGAGATTGTTGAATCTTTAATCCAACATTGGACTTATATGTGAATAATTATGGGTTGCAAACTGTCAAATAAAGTTAAGTTCAATTAAAGTGATCAAATATGATTTGGACTTAATGTATCTAATAGGATGCAGGCCTTTAATATGTAGAAACTTAAGGGCCCCTGTTTCTATGATGGGCTGAAATAGGGTTCCAAAAGGTAACAGGAAAGTTACCTATAAATAGGGTTATGGTCCCCAGGTCACAAGTATCATTATTTTGTCATATTTTCTAGTACCACAATATAAAGCCCTTTCCTAATATCCCATCGTCAGGAAAGATACCAGAGAGAAACTAAAGGCCTCTCTCAAAGACTGGTAAATACGTGTTGACCTAGAAGATCACCCCAAATTCTCTAAAGATTCATATATCAGTTTATCGATATGGATTCAAGTACGCTTTCGCTATTTTATTATTTATTTATTTCTTAATAATCGCCATATAGATCTTGGATTTAACAGGTGATGGTTTTCACCAATGGTTAAATTTAGATAATCACCCTAACATTTAACACCAAAAACAAGCCTCATGCTTTATATATATGGAAAGATATTAATGCTTATCGCCGTCTCCCAATTTGGTTGCAATAACGCCAACAGCTACGATCGGGACTTGGAGGTGTGCGCTGGCCTGCTTAAGTTCGTCAGGTTCGGGTAAGGTCAGCTGGAAATCACTAAAACACCGATCACAGCCATGTGGACCGTCTTCGGCTTCACCGAATCTGTCCCCAAGATCTAAATAATCCATTTTACACGAGAGATCACGGCATGCATTCATTACGAGCACTTAGGCTCTCGTCGTAGCTGCCAAGGCAGGAGTTCAGTGTGTCCTTTGTATTTTCATCGGTTGCATGTCCGGCGAGCTCCTGTATCAAAGATTGGGTGACGGATACTTTTGATGTTGCTAAACCTAGCACAACTTTGGCCCAGACCGGCAATATCTACAGTGTTGGAACCAGGGACTCGGAAAGTGCTGCAGCAATACTGTACATCCTTTGATAATGAACAAACGTCACTGATCAAGTCTGCTTTTGCTGGACCACATTATAATTCCCACTACTACCATTCAAAGCCATTTGTCTTTGATTTCTAAGGCAGTTAACTAGCTTCAAGTTTTGTAGCTTGTAAATACTTGAAGTTGTAGGTTGATATTAACTGAGCCTAGCTATCATATTTATACCAATAGTTCTGGATCAAGGGCATCATAAGTTGAATTCTACATAGTTCGAACTGGTTTGTGTAATTTTACTACATTTGGTAAATTTGGTTTTTGTGTTGATAGTGTTTAATATGTCTTAGCCCCTGTTTCATAACTCAATTCATCACTTAAATTTAATGGATTCAGATCTTAACATATTCAAATCATTTGATAACCAATAATTGAACATCTGAATTAATTAAGTGACACCGAATTTTCTAGGCAAAACTTACTCTCAAAATTAAGTAATAAGTTATTCAGTTATCACTGAATGTGATATGCACTCAAATGTATTAGATTTAATATTTAACCATTCAATAACTTCATAGATTCAAACTTTAGATTTCAAATTTCAAACTTCAATTTTCAAATTTCAATTTTATCAAATGCACCCTAATATCTATCAATTAGTTAGTTAAGGCATGCATATAGTATCTATTATACGATTAGGAATTTCTTATGGGACACATATGACTTGTTATAGGACATAATAATTCTTTGGAATCTTTTATTATGGCTAGCAAATTAACTATTCAGTAGTACTTTCTAGTTACTTCAATAACCTCAAATAGGGAATTTAAAAAACCCCCCACTCAGGGGCAAGAATTATGAATACAAATTTAGTATCCATGGTGTCATTGAAATTTGGTAATAGGCATGTTAAGTGAGAATTATTTATTATGGTCAGGGCATTAATTCTTTAGCAGTTGTATTCTGGTAAAATTGTCCTATTGCAGCTTTAATCGATACAGCTTTGCTACTACTACTTTTGAACACCTCTATCAACCTATCAATTAGTTTAATTTGATATATATATACACACACACACACACACTAATAGGGGTGGGCTGTGCTATGCACTGCCAGTGCCTATTGGAATGAATTCACTGGTAGTTATTGATGAAACAGTAGCTTTTATAGTAGTTGTAGTTATATTTTTCACAGGAAACAATAAGCTGTTTTTGTTGCATTTTATTAGTAATTGCATTGTATAGTAGTAAATTCACATTTGTTTCTTTTTGTTTAACTTGTAAATACAAATGTGTATTGTTGGAAAAAATATATTGATTTCTATAAACTTTAGAATGTTTTTGGTTTTAATTATATTGTATTGGTGATAAATTATTCAAAGAAGTTACACACCTTGTGATCTCTGTTTTACAAAAATTACCAAGAAGGAAGTTATGAGAACAAATAAAATGAATAAAAGCTTCTGAGCTTTAATCTACTTTGTCAAATGTAACCACTTGATTTATTGTTGTCAAAATTTTTATCTAAAAATCTAGTCAATGATAAGTAAACCACTCCATTGATTCATTGTCCAATCTAATAGTGAATGCATGACGAAATTACAAAGAACAATTAATCAAGTGGTTGAAATTTATATAAAAAACAATCCAACTCTTAGGTAAATTGTAAACATCTAATCGAAACAAATCGTTGAAAGAAGTAAAACAATGGCCTATGAGTTGTAAAGATTCATTGTATAAGAAAAAAATGGAAACCAGGAATGATATGTATAAAAGAGCGGCCAACTATTTTGAGTTTTACTAAAGTGGATGAGTAAGTTGTCTGACCGTTGAACCATCAAACAATTACAAAAGGAAAGCAATCAACCACTGCAAATCTAATGGTCTAAAGTTAAGCAAGATATCAAAATTATTTTTAAAAAAGTGAAAAATCTCAAATAAATAAAAACCTTAAAATTTGCTTTGTAATTAAACACGGCTTGGGTAAAACAATTCTTAGACTGACTGTTTCATTTTAATTATGTAATATAGATTATATACATCTTCCCTAACAAAATGCTTTATAGTCTTATTGCAAACAATATCATTTTTTTCATATTCCTTTTTAAATATTTATTAGAGACATGATTTATACATCTTAATATTTTTCCCATACCGTAAAAATATATGTTTTATCATTTTTTTCCAATAAATCCCAGACAAATAAAAACCTCAAAAATTGCTTTGTAAATGAATAAAGCTCATAACTGGCATATTTTTTTTTATTTTTATGCCATCAATTAAATCATCTCTTACCCAATTTCTTTGTCATATGAAACATTTATCAATTTTTGTATCTTTTCTTGCCACTAATCCCAAAGAATAAGGAGAGTGTTTATAAAATGAAAGAAAATTATAAATTGAGCAGTCGATGCACTTATATATGCTTTGTAAATAATTAATCTAGCATTTAAACCCCCTTGTCATGGTGTGTCTACTCTCATTAGAAAAAAAATATCAATTTTGGTATTTTATTTTCCCTCAAAGTCCAAATAATTTTAAAAATCTATAGAAAAATTAGGTTGTATTCTGAATATTAACTTTGCGTTTACACTTAAATTTTTTTATGCTCATACATTTATTCAAATGCTCATACATTTATTCAAAGTAATAATTGATAAATTTATTTTTTGAATTAAACATATTAATATCAAATATTTCTCAATTGATTATTTATTGACTAAAGAGGCAATAAATAATTAGCTATTATGGCTTGATCCATTACTGTGTATCATGATCTCTTGAATTTTGGATTAAAAATCAATGGATCATTATATGGTTCATAAATACATTTTTTCATACAGGTAAAAGTCTAGAATTGGATTTCAATTTTGTAGTTTCAAAGATATTGACATAATTTAGATCCTACTTAAAATTTCAACAGCAATTTTTCCAAGAATCCAACGCCAAAAAAGGAAAAAAAAATACTATAATGATTGGTTCCATTATATATGCTAAAAACTAATGAAGTTGAGAGCTGCAATCATCCGAATCTGTAAGAAGAAAATTGTTTAAAGGAAGTTAGAAGATTAATAAAAGGGAGAAAGAAGAATTAAGCATACAAATTCATCATTTGAGTAAATAACAACATAGTTTAGAAACTGAGCATTGGTTCAATATTAACATCTTTTCTACTTTCCCACTGCCAAGTAATTCAGCAGGCAGTCAAAAACTTTCTGGTAGTGCTATATTCTAGACAACTATAAATTGAAATACTGATTGCCCACTAATTAGATTGCTAACTTGCATTTATTCCATCAAGTTCTTTAGGAGAACGCCATCATAAAGGATCCTGAGCAATGATATGAAATTTGGGAACATCTTTTGTGATCTTCATTTGGGATTGCTATCGAAATTTGACCGCCAACCTCAGTAATGTATGCTTTGATAGTGTTGTTCTTCGTTGTCCTTTTGTCCTTGGATTTTCTAGATTAAAAACATAGATGAAACAAACCATTGTAACCCCTTCAACATGAGAGGCTAGTTTAGTAAAATGTGTAGCATCCTTAATTTCATTAGTGAACTTTGTCTGAAATATTTGTTTGAAATATTTAATCAACAATTACATGTTGACTATGCAATTTCCAACTGCGAAGCAATATAGCTTTTTGCAATCTAAAACTAAGGCAACAGTCTAAAATTTTAACAGATAAGCAGATACATTAAATACAAATAACTTATTAAACCTTATAGAGTCTTTTTTTTTATGGCAGCCTCATTAAAAAACCAAATAGTAGAAATTTATAAATCACTTATGCCTACTCCATAACCGAGACAACTTATCTTTTTCAATTATTTCCAACTAACCAAAAGAATGCTCTTATAAGGCTTTAGGATATCTCAAGAGTCAGGATCAAAAGCTTTACGTGAATTTGTACGGGTAAACTTGTGATAAAATGTCATATAAATGAATCCAATAAGCAAAACTTAAAGCTATAAAATGGATCAAATAAGTTGAACAAAGCCTCATTAATTTTTTAAGGAAAAATATGACTTTTTAGTATAATGTTTCAATCCTTTCCTACAATTGTTCTTCTAAGAGCATTTAAGCGCATTTATCAAGTTGCACTCATTATTATGCAATAACTCATCAAGTTATAGCTCATGGAGTTGATCTTACTTGGTCATCATGGCTAGGCGAAGAGCGGTATATGATAACAATTTCTCAACATATGGACTGAAAATTGCAGCATGTAAAGATCCTGTTACATCATTTACCACAAATCCCAAGCAATACCTATCGTATTTTGCCATCACATGAAGCAAATTGGAAGTTATATTGTTGTAAATGATTTACCAATTCTAGCATTAGAAAAGTAAATAATAACATTTACCTCGCTTCAACTCTAGTTTCTTCCTTGCATGATAGGCATCTAATGGTACATTCTATCTCAATATGGATAGATTTTTTGGTCTCAAGCCAACAGTTTCTAAGAAAAAATCAGCCAAAAATTGACATTTTTAGCAAAACTAAATTGAAACTCAGAAATCTTAAGTCAACATGTACCAAAGCCGTGGTTAAACATGCAAGTTCTTTGTCTTTAAAGCAATAGGTGTTATTATAGGGTACTATTAAGTTCAAGCCTTCACCATAAGAATATGAATTTCAATTTGAATCATAATGAGTTCATAAAGACTATCCTTTAATAATGAAATAAGATTATTAAACAAATTAATTAACAACAGTGGTTCTAGTTATGATTTTAGCAATTTTGCCTCTTAGGCTCTTGTTATCAACACTACATAAACCTTTCTATTTTGTTACTCCAATAAAACACAATAAAAATTTAAGAGTTTATTTATTTCCTATGATGTTAAATAGTAGAGGAAATGAGAAAAATTTACTTAGTAGCAGGGGTTGTAGCATGACCATCAGCAGTAGAAACCTAGGGCTTCTTTTCTTGAGCTGGCTTAGATGACTGAGGGACAATTTTTTTTCCAACCCCAGAACCCACAACAGTTTGCTAACTTCTGCTCGCAACTCCACCAACTCCAATACTCTTGACAAGCCCATTAGCACTCCTAGGGGAGAATAAGCCACCGCATTAGCCAAGTTCATCTTAGATCCACCATTCCCAGAATAAATTCACTTGCCAGAATCACTGTTAATGGTGTCAGTAACGTCCTCTTTGGTCCCTGAAATTAAACTCTTAAGTACACCAATAAGTGCAGAGATAACAAACTAACAATACAAAATTTCTAAGATATGTGCATATGATATATCTAAGATACATATGACGTATCTTAGAAATTTTATATTAAATTTTGGAATACAATACATATGATATATCTAAGATATGTGTAGCGATAACAAACTAACAATACAAAATTTCAACTTCTACTGTTGGAAATTCTCAATCATAAGCTATATTACATCGGCACCATCATAATTTATGTGGTAGCTCTTTACCTGGAAAAAAGGTAACCATAAGTTTTTTAAGTTATTATATGAAGATGAAGTGCAAGACATACTTGAATCGGCAACTTCTACAGCACAAAAAACTGTAAACCATATTTCCAACTACTAATCTACTAATAATTAACTTCTTGACAAGATAATTTGTGCCCTAAAAAAAACGTTGAAAAGGATTCATGCAACTGGAAGTGCACATTTATGTCCCACGTTGATCTTGCAAATTGCATTCACCTGGATCTGGTACTGTATTCTATTCCTTTCTTTCTTGAAAACAGAGGGCAACAGGCACGAACATTTTTTTGCTACCCTGGAAAAGTACTGGAAACTTCTGGTGTATAATAGGACAGGAATTTAATTATTCTCAGATCACGGGCTTGGTCAATTCGTAAACAACAGAAATTCAGAATTACATATTTCATTCAGAAAATACATGGAATCATCTTTTACATTTCTTCTGTCTTCCTACCTTCTTTATCTTTACAAGTGTCAGAAACTACCATTAGAAAAGGTGTCATAGAAGGAATTGGCCATAGAGAAAAAAATGATATAGACCGGAGTAGAATTTACCTGTGCGATCATTCTTTCCGTGTTTTCTCTGCTATCCCAAGTTTCACATAGACATTTTATCAAACACTTGATGGCCATTGGTCTCTGAGATTTCACAAAATTTTGACTTGTTTGAATAGCTGTATTTGCTAGAAAAATCATTGCAACTAAAAGAAACAACACAAAAAGGGAAAAAAAAACAGCTCGAATATCAGAACATCATCTAATAAAAAAAATAAGAGAAAAAGAAAGAACAAAATGAAGAAAATCTGATAAAAAAATTTAAAAAAAAGGAAAAAAACAAAATGAAGAAAAAATTCATTGACACATATATTCACATTCAGCAGAAAAGAAGAAAAAGGAAAATTCTGTACTAAAGTTAGAATATCATCTAATAAATACCTAAAAGGCGAAAATAAAATTCAGAACCAAAAGGAAAAAGAAATAAATTCTTACTTTTCCTGTGGCCCTTTCTCCAAAACTCTTTCTTGCTGGAGTTCTTTTTTCTTCTCCTCTACTGTACGCGATATCACAAAATGTAACGAAGGAGAAAAAGTACCATAAAGTAGACTCAATCTATGAAACAATTGGTGGTTTCCATGGCAATAATTACCACTGATACGTTAGCCATGTGTTTTCTACAGTGCAGAATGAGAAGGATTTGGTGTAAAAGGGATACGGAGAAAGGAAGAAGCTTACCTGTTTCTTTGCTTTTTCTGACCATGTGCAGGAGCAGTTCAACTGCTATTCTTGATCGTTTGACGTACAAAGGAAAGGATGAAGTAAAAGAATGATATACTTTCAACCACCCCGAGGTACCTTGCATTTGACCAAAAGTAACTTAGTAAAACATTTCACCAATGTCGGCTGAGGAGAAATAAGCTAAACTTCAGCAGCTGACTAAACTTCCTCCAATGAAACAAGCAATGTCAACCGAGGAGAAATAAGCTAAACTTCAGCTCTAGGGCTGCCACGTGGCAGCATGAGAAGAAGCTACAGTAAGACCATTGGAACTTATATTGTAGTTAGATTAGATACTTGGAGGTTTTCGGCTGTGCTAAGCACAGTTTAGGCCCCTTATAATCTGTTGTCATATATTTTCATATAAGATAAGATTAACAGCACTGTTTGTGAAATAGCATTCTTAAAATCATAAATTACCAATCAAACATGCGGCTAACAATATAAGACTAAACAAAACCAAAGAACCACCAGTATTGCAAAAGATAAGAGAAGATGACAACAGATTGACAAATAATTTTACAAACAGCTTGATATCTTCAAGTTCAAGTTAGTTTTACAAAGACAGGAGATGACATCCTGAATACCTAATATAAAGTGCAGTGATAGGCTGCAATTACAAAATATCACATATTGAGATCCATTAAGTTACACAAAAGAATAATTGCTTAATGGATGTCAATATTGTGTCAAAAGATGCAAGATTAGCAATTCAGCTGTAAAATGCTTCAACATTAGCTAGATTAGTAATTCAAAAGGCTTCAAGCAAGTTTAGAGTTCATCATCACGCTGCTTCTTCAAGGGACTTCCAGGTGCAAGACTAGTTGGACCTAAAGTTGAGAGTGCATTAGTAGGCAGTGAGACAGGTGTATTAACTTCAGTAGAATTCAAACTAATTTCAGAAGGTATAGTTCCAAAAACCAAGGTCCTCTAAGTAACAAAACACAAGGAAAAAGAAATATCAGGGGAAGAACATGAACAAAAAAGGGCAAAGAAAAATGGCAATGTTAATTCCTACATTAGTTTGCTATACGAACTATTGCACTATAAAGTTGTAATCGGTGAACATATAGAAGTCCGGGTCATTGATTCTTGACAACAAACTATTTGGTTGTCTAAAGAATGTCAAAGATGCTAAATAGGTGCATACATAATTCGAAGTTTAGAGGCAAACACAGTAAAAGCAATGATGCATGAAGAGGCAATTTTGGTAGGTAACGAACCGATCTGAATCAGTCCTCTCTCAAGTGCTGTGCGATGAATTTGCTTATCCGAAGTGAATGGCGGGGTTTCTCCCTAAAATCACTCCGACGATCAAGTCAATATATTGAAGGAATAAAGAGTAATGAACAGTAAAAATGCAATAGTGTGCTCATTTGTTGGAAGTGAACAGGGGGCATTTATAGGGCAGGAGCAGAGGACAGGACGGTGGGTTGACGTTAGCGGGACCCATGTCCTGACTATTACGGCTCTGTTCTGCACCTGGAGGTCTAGCTCTGACACTGCAGTAGCTTGGACAGGCTGACAGGTAGTCCTGTGCAGTAGCCATTAAGAGCATTAGTAGCGTTTCAGATAAAGCAATGGTCTCTAATGTGGTGTCAAGCAGGTTGACGTCATCCGCATGGAGCCGAGGTAACACACCCAAAGTATAGAGATCTTTCGTGACGTAGACCTAAGGTACAACCGAGGTCAGGGGAAGGAGTAATGTTCCTAGGACATCTCGGTTTGTGTGGAGGATGAGGTGGTATGATCTCGGCCAATCGGAAGGCCGAGATGACCATCCTCAATAAACCCCCCAAACTTCGGAATCGCGGAGGCGTATGAGGTTTCGAGGCTTCGGTATGCCAAAACCATTCAGCTTCAGAGGTCTCAATGTGTACCGGATGATAAGGAGGCGTGACACGTAGAGAGTCATTTGAAAGGACGTGGTAAGCAAAGCGATTATGGGTAACCGTTGCGACGTGATGTAGTGGGAGGCTATGTGTAGAGAACGTGGCAGTCGAAAGGACAGGACATTAATGAGGAGAGAGAGACACATCCTTTTGAATTTAAACGTGGCCGCCTCTTCGCGTTCTTGTCGTCTCTTCGCATTCTCTCTAACCCCTATAAATAGGGGGTTCTTTTCACCGCACTATCCATCATTTTCTATTTTGACATCATACTTTTGCAAATTTGAGAGCGTTGTCGAGGTCAATTCCTTCAGCCGAGATCATAGCCAAGGTCTTCGTTCTCGTCCGATTTCCTAGTCAATAGTAAGTATTTTTCTTTTCATCTCATCTTTTATACATGGTTAGAATTGCTAAAACCCATAAAGAAATCGTGACGCCCAGCTACCAAGTTGAGGAAAGGCCTGACCCTTCAGAAGACACGATCTCGTCCAGTTCTGAGGAGCAAACATCCAGTGCCAAGGAGGAAACCGTCGAGACCGCCCCGAAAGTGGAATCTTCCGAGATAAGCGAGAGTGGTTCCGAGGTCATATACAATGATAATCTCAGAACCGAAATCCCCCATGATGATGGTGTGCTGGAGCCGGTTGCTCCAGAGGTCCTCTCCGATATTGACTTCGGTAAGATGCCGAAATTCAGGAGCCGCGTCAGAAAAGATAGGGTCGAGAAGGTGATAAGGAAATATCCGTTCAGGGCGGGGTACATCATCAAGTCACCTGGGCCGAACCAATCGGCCGAGAGGCCACCAATGGGCACAGTGGCGATCTACTTGTAGCAGCTGGAGGCCGGGTTGAGGATGTTGACGTCGAGATTTTTTAAGGGACGTACTCCGGTACTTCGGCATCAGGATCAATCAGCTTACCCCGAACGCGGTCCGTATTTTGGTGGGGTTTGAGATACTATGCCGACATCAAAAGGTAACCCCCACCGTTAATCTTTTTCGCTGGTGCTACACTTTCAAGGCGTATGGGACGGATAAGGGGTGTTTCTACATCTGCAACCGGAACAATTCTATCTCAAAACTCGTGGTCGACGCTTCCACTTCGATAAAAAATTGGAAGCGCGACTTCGTCTTCGTCACCGCCGAGGACTTCTCTTGGGGTTTCTTGTGGAGACCGCTTAAGTAGAAATCCGATCCTTTTCCAGGGGATCATGACGAGGAGGGCTTCCAGAAACTGATGGGTCAGGGCTCCGAATCAATTGTTGGGATTATCCCGAGACCGTGTTGATTGATGAGAGGATTAGCCGAGTCGTGATCGACCTTGAGAAGCCTTCCTTCTTTTCCACCAGACTTAAGAAACCTTGTAACTTTTCTTTCTTAGCTTTCTCGTTACTTCGGCTATTATAAATAATAATGTTTGTTCCTTGTGCAGTGGTTAAATTGTCCGATATCATAACCTCCGACTCGGCAGAGGTGGCCAAGAGGCCAAAGAGGAAGAGTTCGGGCGAGGCATCTGCACCTCCGCTGAAAAAGAAACCACAAGGGCTGGTTGTCAAAACTACGGTGACTAACAGCACCTCGGCCACAGCAGCCAAAAGTAGTTCGGCCGTGGCAGCCACGGAGTTCACCTCGTCGGTGCCGGAAGAAGTGGCCACACCAGGAGTCACAGTTGTCTTCCCTCCTCATGGCTGAAGCAAGCAGCTGAAGACCTTGGTCAATCCGGTGACAGGCTCCTCACTGTGGAATCGTTTCCACAGTCCGCCTCATTTTTTCGGGCAAGACAAGACGCATCCCGGCGAGCATTGGTGCCCGAACTGGCAGCTCTCAATCAATGACCGATGCATCCATCCCCGTGTGGCACAGGAGCTGGTTATGTTTTCCAACTTGCCGAGAAATATGGAGTTTACAGAGAAGCTGACCCCTCTCGAGGTGATCCAAAGCCTCATAGTGGCAACAGCTTCCTCCACAGCTTTTGTAGCCGAAATGGCACGTCGGTACAGCGACTTGCTAAAAGAGAAAGACTCCGGCAAGCTCCAAAATAAAATAGGAAAGTCGGAGAAGCAGCTGGCAGTTGCGGAGTCCGAGAAGTCCGAGCTTCAGAGTCCACTGTAGCAGGTTGAGGCGAAGGACGAGGAGGCTGAGACTACTATAAACAGCTTCAGATCGACTCTCGAAGAGAAGCAGAGAAGGGGGGAAGAGGTGAAAAAGTCCTACGAGCAGGCACTAGAGGGTGTCAGGGCCTCCGTTGTGGAGGCCTTCCGGAGGTCCGAGACTTTCACCAAAGATCTCGGAGAGCTGACCATGCCGAGATTTATGTTCGCCTACACCTCGGCCACCGATGAGGTCGCTCCTCACCTCTCCTTCGAAGATTTGAAATCTATCAAGAATAAGGCCAACTACAACGAGAACTCCAAGAAACTGTGCGATCGAATGGTCGAAGGCATCCAAACTGGACGAAATTTGGCCGAGATCCGGGATGAGTTCAACAAATGGCTATCCGAACTCGATCAGGTGTTCGAGGAGGAAGAGGAAACCGAGAAAACTTATCTCGGTGTGGATGAAGCCGGCAAGAAGGTCGGTGAGGGGCATGAGGAAGGAGGAGCTCACCTCGGCAGTAGAGAGGTCAGCGAGAAGATCAGCCACGATGGGGCCGAGACCGTGGCCTAGACTAACGGGGTCAATGGGAATACTGAGGTGGGAGGTGCTTAGTAGCGCTCCTGACCTCGGTTCTTGTACTCTTCCTTTTGTGATATTTCTTTGTATGAAATTGACTTTTTATTTCTTCTCATCTCGGTTCTTTTACTTTTTCACTTCGTTCGCTGCTTGTTCCCCTTATTTTTTAATAGCTAGTGTGTGGTATCAAGATTTAAAAAATAATGAAGTGGTCCAATTAATAACTCGTTAAAATTCTCAAGCATAATACAATCTAAGATTCTCAGCATACCAAGTCTTCGGCACTAGAGAACCATCTCGGTAGGCTAACTTACAATACCCATTCAGGTTAGATTCTACGACTCGATAGGGGCCCTCCCATTTAGGGGATAATTTCCCTTGCGGTTCAGCTCGGCTGACTGAGTTTTTTATGAGGATCAAGTCTCCTGGTTGGAATCGACGATGTTTCACGTGGGCATTGTAGTAAAGGGCCGGGGTGTTTTTGTATGAAACCACTAGAGCCGAGACGATGTTCCTTTTCTCTTCGACGAGGTCAAGATCCATCAGTCTTTCTTCCTCATTTGCCTCGGGCGCGTAGGCCGTGATCCGGAAACTAGGTGTCAGGATCTCGGGCGGAATGATCACTTCAGAGCCGTACGTCAAGGAAAAGGGAGTCTCTTGTGTGGCCAACTTCGGCGTAGTCCGATAAGACCACTGGACACTAGGAAATTCTTCTACTCATGATGATCCAATTTTGTGTAATCGAGTCTTAAAGCCATGCAAGAGAGTTCAGTTGAAGTTTTCTATCTAACCATTGGCCTGAGGGTGGTCTATCGAAGTGAAATGCTGCTTGATGCCGAGGTCCTCGCATCAACCTTTAAACGGGTTCTTAGCAAACTGCTTCTTATTATCTGAAATGATGACTTGAGGTATGGTTGAGCGGCAAACGATGCATTTCCAGAAGAATTTTTGGATTGCCAGCCCTGTGATGGTCCTTAGAGGCTCGGCCTCGACCCACTTGGAGAAGTAGTCCACGGCGGTTATAAGGAAGGTATACCCTCCTATAACTTTAGGAAAGGGACCGATAATGTTTGTCTCCCATTGCTCGAATGGTCAGGGTGAGGTGATAGGGACCATGAGATTTGTGAGTTGGTGGTGCTCGGGGGCATGGATCTGGCAGGAAGGGCAATTGAGGACAAGGTTTTGAGCATCTTGTCGAACAGAGGACCAGAAGTACCCGCATCTTGTCGAACAGAGGGCCAGAAGTACCCGAGAAGTAGGGTCTTCTTGGCCAACATCTTGTGACCGACGTGGGCCCCACATAGGCCTTCGTGTATCTTGTGGAGGACTTGGCGTCCTTCCTCAGGTGTAATGTATCTTAGGCACGGGCCGAGGTAGAATTGTTTATACAGCTCTTCATCGCGGAGTGCGTACCGAGCAGTTTTGCGTTGGATCCTTCTTGCTTCGGTTCGGTTCTCGGGAAGGATTCCCTGGTTTAATAATAGGATGAATGGGCTCATCCATGTGTCTTTCGGGTGTACGGGGCAGGCCGTCCCTTCCAAGTATCTTGGCTCGTCCAGCACCTCCATTAGAACTGTCTTGTTGAGGTCGAAAAATGATGTCGAAACCAGCCGGAATAAGGCGTCGGCCCACCTGTTCTGCGACCGGGGTATCCTTTGGATTTCGAAAGATTCGAAATATACGGTGAGTTAGTGAACTTTGGAGAGATACCGTTGCATGGTCTCATCCTTGGATTCAAATTCACCAAAAACTTGACATACTACAAGTTGAGAGTCACTGCGGACATGGATCAGCTGAGTACCAAGTTTGCAGGTTTGCTAAAGTCCCGCAATCAAGGTCTCGTATTCGGCTTCATTATTGGTGGCCGGAAAGTCGAAGCGAAGGACGTTTGAGCACACTTCTCCGCAGGGATCCTCCAGGAGCAATCCTGCGCTGCTGCCATCTCCATTAGAAGATCCGTCCATATACAACGTCCATAAATATGGCTCGGACACGTCGGAGGTGGCGTCTTGACTCTCCGAGAAGGTGAGTTCGGCAAGAAAATCTGCTAATGCTTGAGCTTTGATGGTAGTTCTCAGTTTATACGACAGATCGTACTCTTCTAATTCGACAGCCCACTTGGTGAGGCGCCCGAAAACCTCGAGACACACCAATATCTGTCGAATAGACTGATCTGTCCTAACGGAAATGGGATGAGCTAGAAAATAAGGTTTCAACCGTCGAGCCGCATGGACTAATCCTAGCACGAGCTTCTCCACCTGGGTGTACTGAGTTTCGGGCTCGCATAGAGCTCGGCTGACATAGTAAAAGGGCACTTGAGTGCTTTCATCTCGGATGAGCACAGCGCTGACAACCTCGTCAGCCGCGGAGAGGTAGAGGTACAGCTTCTCCTCGGGCGAGATGAAGCGAGAGTAGGAAGGTGGTGCAAATATTGTTTCAATTGGTTAAAGGTTTGCTGGCACTCTTCGATTCAGGCGAATTGGTCGGCCTTCTTCAGCACCCTAAAAAAGGGTAAGGCCTTCTCAGCAAATTGAGACAGGAAGCAGTTTAGTGCGGCCAGACGCCCGTTTAGCCTCTGAACTTCTACAAATTTCGAGGTGGGGACATGTCCTGAATGGCCTTTACCTTATCGAGGTTAGTTTCGATTTCCTGACGGAAAATCAAATACCCCAAAAAAATTTTCGAAGTGACGCTGAAGACACACTTCTTAAGATTTAACTTCATCCTTGAATCCCGCAGGATGTTGAAGACCTCCCTCACATCTGACAAGAAGGCCGAAGTGGTTAGACTTTTGACGAAAATGTCGTCCACATAGGCCTTCATGTTGCGGCCGATCTGATCCTTGAAGAGACGGTTAACTAGCTTTTGGTAGGTTACCCCGGCGTTTTTTAACCCGAACGGCATTGTGGTGTAACAGTGGATACCTCGGTTGGTGTAGAACGCTGTCTTCTCATGGTCTTCCTTACTCATTCCTATTTGATGGTACCCTTTGAAGGCATCTAGAAAACAGAGGATCTCCTGTCCCATCGCCGAGTCGACGAGGGCGTCTATCCTCGACAGCGGGTAGCAATCTTTGGGGCACGCCTTATTAAGGTCAGTGAAATTCACACACATTTTCCATCCATCGGTGTCCTTTTTGACCATGGCGGGGTTCGACAATCAGATGGGATACTGGACTTCATGGATCATCCTGGCGGGCAAGAGTTTGTCGATATCTTCGGATATGACCTTGTTACGTTCAGGGCCGAAGTGCCTACGTTTTTGTTTCACAAGACGGGCTTGTGGATTGACGTTAACCTGGTATATCATGAGCTCGGGGGGTACTCCGACCATTTCATCAGCAGACCACGCGAAGACGTCTCGGTGGTCCTTTATCAGGCGGATCATTTTTTCTTTGAGGGGCGAGGGGAGATTCGTCCCCATTTGGATCACTTGGTCAGGTCTCACCTCGTCCACCTCGCCTCCGAACTCAAGCCTGTCGGGCTTTCCGATTTTCTGAGGATCAATACTTTCTATGGAAATGACAGTTGGCCTCTTTCTCTCAACCTTTGACGTAGTTAGGGGAGTGACTGCGGCCTGGATGGTGGCGAGGTAGTATTCTCAAGCAACGTTCACATCGTTGCTCACCTCAGCCACCCCCGCAGGTGTCGGGAACTTGAAACTCAGGTGGTAGGTAGAGTACAGGGCTCTCAAGGCATTGAGCGTGGACCGACCTATTAACATGTTGTACGGGGAATGTACTTTGACAACTGCATAGTTAACGGGCATAGTTCTGCAGCGAGGGTGACGCCTGATTGTCACCATCAGGGATACCATTCCCTCTGAGTGGATCACGTGTCCCCCAAAGCTGACGAGGGGGGTTCTGACAGGTGTGAGCTGCTCTCTATATAGTTTCAAACTTTCAAAAATTCGATAGTACAAGACGTCTACCGAGTTGTCGGGATCGACATAGACCTTCTTGACTATGCAGTTATTGGTGAAAACTTTAATTACTAAGGTTTTGTGGTTACTGGAGGCGGCAGGGACAGGGTCGCTGGGACCATAAATAATCACCTCGAATAGTCGGGAGCTCGGCTCGGCAGCCTCCAGTCCGGCTTGACGGTAGGTCCGTTTTCGAGAGTTCTGACTGTCTCCTTTCGTCGGACCGCCCGCAATTGTATTGATGACCCCCGCGATGTTAGGGCCGTAGCCCGGGAACCCGTCTCGTGGAGGCCGCTGGTCCTTCCTATGGTCCTCGGGTCCATGGCAATGACTATTTGTGTCTCGTCTATCCTCACAGTGAGGGACTCGATTATTTCGGTGGGAGGCACTTCGGTTGAAGTCTCAATTCTTGTGGACGAACTGTTTCAAGTATCCCTGTCTGATCAGGTTCTCGATCTCTCTCTTCAGATCATTGCAGTCCTCGGTCTCATGCCCAACATCTCGGTGGTAGGCACAATAGATGTTGGAGTTCTTCTTCTCCCTCCTCTCCAAAATCTCAGAAGGGACTCGACCGAGGTGGTTCTGCCTCATTACAGCCAGAATATGAGACCGACTGGAATTGAGGGGAGTCAGTTCGGCGTTCGAGGTGGACGACTTTTCCTTCACGATCCTGTCAAAGACACTTCGGCGATCTCGAAATTGATTCGACAAACCACTGGGACCCTGTTCTATTCGGTCAGTTTCGTTCTTCCTCCGGGACTTTTGCCCAGTACGGGTTGCTTGGGCTTCCCGCTTCATGCGATTTATGTCTTCACTTCTGATTTTTCGATCTACCCGTTCCCAAAGTTCCCGAAGTGAACGGAGGTAATCCCAATGTATCTTGGTGTGAAAGATTCCTGCGATCAACCCGTTGGTGAAGGCAACTATGGTTACCTGCTCATTCTGATCAGGTATCTGCACATTTTTCTTATTGAACCTCTGCACATACAAGCGCAGTGACTCCCCGGGAGTATGCTATAGGTTCAAGAGGTAGGTTGAAGTCTTCGTAACTGGGCGAGACGATACAAAGCGGTGTATAAACCTGTCCGCCAACTCGTCCAGTGAGGAAATGTACCTTGGTTCCAAACCCCAGAACCATTTTCGAACTGTCCCTTGTAGGAAAATAGAGAAACCTCGGTAAATCACGGCGTCCGCGACGCAGTAGAGGCGGAATGTCGATATGAATACGCGGAGGTGATCTCGGCCATCGTAGGGCTGTAATACCGGGAGTTTGAAGTTGGGAGGAACCATTTCCCCATTGATGTCATCGGTAAAGGGCGGAGTCCTCATGTAATCGGCCGCTAGCCCCCCAGAGCGGCGATGCGCGTCCTCAACTCGTTTTCCCAGTAAATCCAGGGAAAACGCCTGAAAAATATGGGCAATTTTGGAGGTCGCCTTGGAGTAGGCGCATCTTGAGGTACTCCAGGAGAGATGCCCGTCATCAGAGTCCTCACCTGAGGGCACCTCAGGTGATTTCGCCAATCTTCTCTTGGAAGATTCAGCCTTCTCTTTTCCCTGCCTCTTGAAGTACCTCCCTAGTTCTTCGAAGATATTGGGATTGTCTGCTACAAACTCGGCCGTCATCCTGGCGATGGCGTCTTCGTTTACGGGTTGGGTTCTCGGGGACCCTTGTTCCTCTGAAACATGATCTTGTTGGGCAGCTGAGGCTTGTTCAACCCCGGTTGAGGGAACTCTCCTGCTTCTGGAGCGCGTAGATTTCATTTTGCAGTAATCTCGTTCTCACAAACGGCGCCAATTGAAGAGGCGATTTCTGGTAGGTAACGAACCGACCTAAATCAGTCCTCTCTCAAGTGAGGTGCGATGAATTTGCTTATCCGAAGTGAACGGCGGGACTTCTCCCCTAGGATCACTCCGACGATCAAATCAGTATATTGAAGGAATAAAGAGTAATGAGCAGTAAAAATGCAATAGTGTGCTTACTTGTTGGGAGTGAACAGGGGGTATTTATAGTGCAGGAGCGGAGGACAAGACGGCGGGCTGACGTTAGCGGGACCCATGTCCTGACTGTTACGGCTCTGTTCTGCACCTGGAGGTCTAGCTCTGACACTGCAGCAGCCTGAACAGGGTGACAAGTAGTCCTGTGCAGTAGCCATTAAGAGCATT
The DNA here is from genome assembly GCF_036785885.1 of Coffea arabica. NCBI lineage: Eukaryota > Viridiplantae > Streptophyta > Magnoliopsida > Gentianales > Rubiaceae > Coffea > Coffea arabica. The sequence goes on along the minus strand of NC_092330.1, from coordinate 1,460,703 downwards.
AGTAGCATTTCAGATAAAGCAATGGTCTCCAGTGTGGTGTCAGGCAGGTTGACGTCATCCGCATGGAGTCGGGGTGACACACCCAAAGTACAGAAATCTTTCGTGACGTAGACCTAAGGTACAACCGAGGTCAGGGGGAGGAGTAATGTCCCCCGGATATCTCGGTCTGTGTGGAGGATGAGGTGGTATGATTTCGGCCAATCGGAAGGCCGAGGTGACCATCCTCAATGCACTATAAACAAAACAAAGTAATTTTAATAGGATATCAACAGACACCTAAAACCACAACTGAGCTGAATGCGAAGTTAATAACCTTCATTTTCCTTTAGAAATGTTTATTACATTTGATGCCTTTGGAGCCTAGCTTTTGGCTAGACTACAACAAGTACCACCATTCCAATCTCTGTTCTTAAGAAGTAATCATCAGGTTTTTCATTCTCCTAAGGTTGTGTATAGATTAGATAAAACAACAAGCATATTACATGCAACTTGGGGTAAAACAGGCACAATAACCTAAGTTGCTTAACTGATAGTTATATAAAGGAGTGAACGAGTTTTGCCTAAAAGGGCTACAATGGATAACAGCCGAAGGATGCTCTATATACAATATCCTTAAGAGGTAACCATCAACCTTTTCATTGCCCTAGACAAGTCTAGGCTAAACGAAATAGCAAACAAGGCACACACTAAATAATCAATTAGAAACAAGAAGTACAAAGTCTTAAGTTGTTTAACCAATAGTTACTTAGATGACTAAACAAGCTTTGCCAATAACAACCTCTATGCATTGACCTTAAAGTTTTCTAAAAAATAGATAATCACTCTTATTCCTCATTTAGAACAACAACAGGTCACATATTTTAGATATGTATATTGTAATTAAAGGCAAAAGCACTAGTTGCAGGAGGTTGAAATTAGTTAAAAATGAATTTGTCATGTAATAATAACTTTAGCATAGCAGCCACAGCTCCAAAATCAGCACAAGCAAAAGTTTGTCTCACAAAATATATTGTGCTAATGATTTTGGCTCACAAAATATGTTATTGTTGTCCATTGTTATAATATTTTTTCTAGTATATATAGCTATTTGGCTACTTGATAGAACATTGATCATATGCAAACCAATAGGACAGTTCAGTTGGCCATAATCACATTAGCAAATGGATCTCTCTTTTTTGTAGGTATGCCACTAATAATATATATATATATATATATATATTCAAGAATTTACCAAATTTCAAAATAAGGATTATTGAACTGGGAGCTAGGTTCATATCTTTATTTTTGGCTTGTTTTTTCAGGTGAATGGGTTGCAACAGCACAATTGGATTGAGAAAATATTAACAAAATTACCTACTCAAATAAAAATCATTTGTTTCATAAAGGATCAAACAAAACAAATAGCACCAGCAAACTTAAAATAAATGAAGCAGAAACTGAAGAAAAACTACTAAAAAGAAAAGGGAACGTTGAAATTTCACTTTTGAAAATATAGTCACATAAATGAAGAAAAGCTGCTCATAGATTCAAGAAAGACAACAAGCTGACCTTCAAGTTAGAGGATTCCTTGACTGATGATATGAACCGCAGCAGAAAGAACCTATCAATTGAACAATATGTATCTATTAGAATTTATTAATCCGTTTATTACTCATACGGGAAAAATTTGACAAAAAAAGAGAAAGACTTTTTCTCACCAAAGAGACTCCAAAGAAAGTGTAAATATCAAGACACTTCTTCTTGTAGTTCATAAGACAGAGGAGCCAGAACCATGCACTGATAAATACCTCTATTCCATTTTTTGATTTCATAATTCACTGGAAAATTTACAGGCTAAATGAATATGAAACCTATTTCTTATCATAATCAGAACAAGGGAAAAATCACATTTGAAAAGATATTTCTCATCATAATCGTATGGCTAAATGGGAAAACTAATGAGAATAGAATGCCATACCTAATCTAACAAAAAGTTCCCAATTTCCCTCATTTGAAGTACAATTATCACGCGACTGCCCCACAATTCTTGCAACATGAAATCAATAGAAAGAGAAATGGGTTAACATGAAATCAATTCTAGCAACATTAAATGGGTTAATTTGATATTAGAGAAAGAGGAAACCACGGCAAGTTTTGGCAAGGCAGTTCACCTGCTCCTAATTTTCCTCCTTTGAACACTTTTGAAAATATAGTCACATAAATGAAGAAAAGCTGCTCATAGATTCAAGAAAGACAACAAGCTGACCTTCAAGTTAGAGGATTCCTTGACTGATGATATGAACCGCAGCAGAAAGAACCTATCAATTGAACAATATGTATATATTAGAATTTATTAATCCGTTTATTACTCATGCGGGAAAAATTTGACAAAAAAAGGGAAAGACTTTTTCTCACCAAAGAGACTCCAAATAAAGTGTAAATATCAAGACGCTTCTTCTTGCAGTTCATAAGACAGAGGAGCTAGAACCATGCACTGATAAATACCTCTATTCCATTTTTTGATTTCATAATTCACTGGAAAATTTACAGGCTAAATGAATATGAAACCTATTTCTTATCATAATCGGAACAAGGGAAAAATCACATTTGAAAAGATATTTCTCATCATAATCGTATGGCTGAATGGGAAAACTAATGAGAATAGAATGCCATACCTAATCTAACAAAAAGTTCCCAATTTCCCTCATTTGAAGTACAATTATCACGCGACTGCCCCACAATTCTTGCAACATGAAATCAATAGAAAGAGAAATGGGTTAACATGAAATCAATTCTAGCAACATTAAATGGGTTACTTTGATATTAGAGAAAGAGGAAACCACGGCAAGTTTTGGCAAGGCAGTTCACCTGCTCCTAATTTTCCTCCTTTGAAGTACAAACACTATGTGAGTGAGCAGCAATTTTTGCAACATGAAATCAAGTGTTTGGAGTGACAGTTGACCTACTGGCTTCAACGGCAATTTCTGAAAGAAGGAACTCACAAAACCCATCTCCTAAATCACGTAAAAATCCCAACTTTTTGGCTAGAATAGACGTTTCGGATTGGGTTTGGTAGAATAGCCGTTTGGAATTGAATTTGCTCAGAATAGGTGCACCGAATTTTTGGTCAGAATAGCCGTCTGGTCAAAATAGCCGTCTAGTAGAGAGAAAGGAAGAAAAGGCTTCATCGAGAATTTGAGAAAGAAAGAGTTCAATGCTAAAGGAAAGAACAGGTTCCATACAATTTGGAAGGAATATTTGACTTTTCCACATGGCTAACGAAAAGGAAAGCACTTTTGAGAAAGAAACAGTTCAATGCCAAAAGAAAGAGAAGGCTTCAGTCAAATTGAAAGAAATATTAAGAGAAGGCTTCAACAATTTGCAAGAAATATTTGGCCTTGCCACTTGTCAAATAATTGAGAAGCCACTTGGCAAAAATAAAGGAAAGCACTAAACCTTTCTCCTTTCTTATATACAAGGTAGATATATATAGAAATTGTCCTCCATGAAGCCAAAAGCATAACTCAATAGTTCTACTTAACGTGACACTGCCACTGAGCCTCATCACCAAGCTTTCCAGTATATTTACTAACAAATTATGTTAATGGTCCACCAGCTAATTTACTAGAATATGTTTTTTGTCGTCCAATTTTAATTTGTGATAATTTAATCCACAAACTTTTATATTTGTGTCAATTTAGTCCCTTCATGGCTGAGCAACCTAGTCAAATAAATAGTTTTAACGGGAAAATTTGCCAATTTACATGCTTGATCATGAACACAAAACTGAAAAAAAAACTCATGATCTTGAGATAGTCCATATTTAAGGGCTACGTATCTTTTCCAAATATGTTCTTAAAACTTTGCAAGAATTCCATGTGCCATAACTTATTTATAAATAAATTGCCTACGTCAAAATGGGGGATAAGTACTGTTTTTGAGCAACCTGTTATTCACCCCAAATGTGTGTGTGTGTGTGTTTTTTTTCTCTCACTATTTAGGCCTTAGAGTACATTATGACCATGCCGAGGCAGATAAGACCTTAGGCTGGTAGAGCTTGATGGTGGCTTTTGCAAGGTGTTGTCAATTTTGGTTCTACTTGTTCTGGGAATGCCTGACCGAACAAAAAGAGCAAACGGGCACGCAATTATAGAAGTTTACACTGGCTAGTGGAAATGCCGTGAATGGGAATGGCTGAGCAAATGGGATTTGGCAATGGAAATGGCCATTGTAACTAAAATTGTTCAAACTAGATTAACACCAACTAGAAAAGGTCGATGTTGAATCTTGAATGAAAGATGAGGCGATCAATATCAACAATGTTTTGGACAGTTTCAATCCATATTCTATATTCATATCATGCACGTACAATATTTTATAACAAGTATTTGAAAATTGAAACTGTAAATCTAAGCACAAAACAACATCAATAAGTGACAAGTATTAGAAGCTTTTACAAGAGATGTAATCTGAGGTATATTCAACTTGTAAGCACTGTCTAAGCAGTGTTCCAATGTGTGCTTCCGGCAACAAATCCCAGTTCATAAGATATGCTCAATTTGTATCAGGTTTAGTGGGAGTTTACAAAACGAGGTAAGCAAAAGCTTCTACTATCATCCTCAAGAAGTTTTGAAATGGCCACAGGCCTACAAGGAAGGACAAAAAAATGTTCTTCAGCTGAGACTCCCATCCTTGCCAAAAGGTCTGCACATGTATCAGCTTCTTGAAAGACATGTCTAAGGGTAGCTGATAGGAAGCTCCGCCAGATGATCTTGCAATCATTAAGAATGGGAGAGTAAACATGAGAGTGAAGATTGTTATGTAAAAAAGCGTATCTATAATCACCATGGCTCAAAGTCGCGGTCGCGATCGCGATCGTGGTCCAGACCGTTTTACATCAGTCTCGGTATATCGGTCGCGGTATCGGAGATACGCAAATTTTGAAACATTTAATATTCTAAAAATTATGAATAATATAAAAAATATGATAAATAAAAATAATAACAAATTAGTAAAAATAATAAAAATTCGAATTAAGTCGGGATGACTTAAGGCGATTCGGCCTTTTCTATCCATTTCGGAAATGTCTCGATCGAGTTCTTGGCGATCTATTATTTTGGAGTCACTTCGATCCAATATCATATCGGAGAGTTTCATTCCGGTGACGATTCGGTCAAGTCATTTCGGACACAGCGGAGTCTTTGAACCATGATAATCACTCGAGCATCCAACTCAATGAGAGGATGGTTGATGTTTTTAAGGATTTAGCAAGGTTCAAGCCATCGGGTAGAGCCCACAGATCGGCCACTATATTTGTTGCCCATCCCAACTTTCTGATGAACCTTCCTATCTTTTCGCCCAAATGGTTTCAAATAATACCTCCAGCTCCAGCAGGTCCTGGGTTCCCTAAGGAGGACCTGTCTGTGTTCAGCCCGAGGTAAACTGTATTTGTATGCTATTTGTTAGTGTTACCAAGCTTTTCTATAAACACTTGTTGGATGTAGACCTGTCAATTGGTTTGAGTTGGCCTGAACTCAACCCGACCGGTTTTAAATATAATTGGTTGAGCCAAATGCAACAGTGAGTTGAGTTGAACATAACTCAAAATATTTTGTCCGATTTAAATATGAGTTGACTTTGGGTTGCAATGAGCCAGTGGGGGCCGTGCCCCCACCTTAAATCCACCCCTGCATTGAGCGCAGACCACTTAACACTCGATCCGAACAATATATATATTAGGGCTCATATGTGGGAATTAAGAAGATTTGTCCATCTAAATCCAATCAAATAATTGAAAACTAGATGGCTAATTCTATAATAAATTATTATTTTTTCAATCTCTAGTTGATAGAATTAAGGATGCTATGATAATTTTTTTTTTTTGTCGTGAAATTCAAACTTCTTTTGGATTTATAAAATCTTTATGGATTAGCTCATTGGCTGGTTGTTTAGCTTCACTAGATTTTGTGAATGTGAAAAATATATGACATGAGTTTGAACCTATTCGAATTAGGTCCAATACCATTTTTTTTTTGTGTAAGCCAAGCATGAGCAGCAAAAAAATCTGAGCTTCACTGAATTGAATTTGACTTAAAAGAATGATATTTTATATGAGCTAAATTTGAGCATGTCAGCTCACATAGCTCAATTGACAAACCTACTTGGATGGATGCATATGAAAAAGATTTGAAGAGACTGCCGCTACATTTCCTCATCCATAGATATCATACTCTGATCTCTACTTTTTGGCCTTACATATTTATTCTAGTTTTGTCACATCACTGCTATGGCAGACTTGGTACTGACTTCTTCCTTGCAAACACTAATTGTGTACTGCAAGAGTAATCACTAATAGATGTCCAAGTAAATATTATTGGTTTCATATTTTGCAATAGGGTTCTGTATGTAATCAACTACTAAGAATCACGAGCTAGAAAGCAAGAATTGTTCAGATATCACATTTAGAGTTTGGTGCTCTCTACCATTTTGAAATGGTTTGATAAAGCAGATTTTTGATCTGATGCTTGCTATGTAGTTTTAAGATGGAGACACCCAAGAAAGCCAAGAAATAGAAAATAATGACGTTTAACTTGAACATCGATATGTACATTGAATATCACTTCAAAACCACGTTCTTCTGTTATCCTCTTTCCGGTGCTCAGGGGCAAAAAAGTTTTACACCACAAAGATCTAAATAGCTTGGATCTGTCAAAATTGTACCATCTTAGCAGTGCTATTGAACTCGGAAATAAGAACCAAAATCAACAACAGATTCAAACTGCCCATGCATCCTCTCTTCAAATAAACTTACACTCTTCCTGCCATTTCTGCTTGCATGAGAAGATCACTGAATTGAAGGTCCAGCACCGGATCTGAAATCCTTGCTCCAATTGAAAAGACCATGCCAGGCTTCAAGTTTGGAACATCTAATCATGACCATTTAAAGCCAAAGCTGCAACTCTCTTCAGTGATTCACCTGCTTTCATTAAGTCATCTTCCGTATGAGCAGCAGAGACAAACAATCTTATGCCCACGGGCAATTTGCATTTGTCAAGAGTTGATCTTCTTGAGGTAGCGACCAAAACAGAGTCTTCCTTAAGTACCTGCACGCACTAGATTTATTACAACTTTGATTTTCAAGATAAAGGACAGATCAGGGGTGTGGTTTCCAAGTTACAGGATTAAACTAAATCAGGTAGACCAATTAGGAAAGTCATAATATTTACTGGATGAGGCAAAGAACAAAAACTTACATGTTGAGCTATATCTTCAAGCACCTGAAGGTCACCTTTCAAGGAACCCGTTGACTTCTTTAATCGGAGAAAAACAATCGGAGATGCCGGATCACTTGCTATCTCAAGCCCTTGAATATCGGATAGCCCTGCAAGCAATGTATGAAATGAAGAGCATATTTTTCATAGTTGTAGGATGCAAGGTAAATAACAAGAATTGAAAAATTGAACGAACCTCTACATAGTGTGCCAATATTTTTCTTCAGTTTCATGATAAGATCAGGATTTTCTTCCAGGATATCAATTGCAGTAATTGCAGCACTTGCTAGGTAAGGGGGCAAAGAAGCAGAAAAGACATAACCAGAACTGCTAAGCCGCTGCCCAAAATATGCATTGGGTAAGCATTAGTGCAAAGACCTTAACATCTCAAGGAAAACTCTTACTGAATGTAGAGTATTAGTAATTTTATGTGTTGCACTAAACCCTCTTCAATGCAAGAATTGTAATTTACAACATTAAACAGATAAAGTATACATACTTGGTGGTCAATGACTCTTGCACTCCCAGTGCATACTCCTCCCTCTGTTGCCAATGCGTGCCCCATAGCCGCCGTTATGATATCAATCTTGCCAACCTACAAGCGGACACAAATATAAAACCACAAACAGGGACCTTTAACTAATTTAACTTGGAATAAATACAAAGTCATTACCGGAACTTTGCAGTACTCAGTTAAACCTCTACCAGAACTACCAAGCACACCCATTGAATTGCTCTCATCCAGTAAAACGCGGAAGCAATAATTTTCCTTGAGTCTAATGATTTCATCTAAGGGAGCGATTTGGCCAGAATTCTGTAATTAAGCTAAGCCATTCAGAATAACACATCATTCGTCAAATAGAAGCTAGTCAGGAAAAAAATCAGCAGTTAGCATGTTAAGACATGAAAAACACAAAGAAAAGAAAAGAAAAGAAAAGAGCAACATCAGCCAGTGGGCTTCTACCCAGACCATTTTCCTAACATCACACAGGACAGCCATTAGTGCTACTGATATGCGCCATACTACCCACTAGATTTCATGATGGACCGTTATGCCATATCATGTGTAGTAAGTATTACTTGCTCGCCAAAATTTGCCTGCCATGTATCTAACGTACACCTGTGCATTAATGCTTTTACCAGACATGTCAACATGACCCCATCTCGTTGTCCTCTCCTGTGAATAACACACACACACACACTCTCTCTGTCTCTCTCTCTCTCGCCCTTGTGTTACTTTGTCTATTTCTGTCTACTGCCTTGATCAGAGCCAAATTTATGCAATGCCTCTTTAACGGTTTACAACTAAAAAGATAAGAAATACTTTTAACAACTCAGCAACTTGGGACAATGCAGAGTGAGGAGAGAAATTTTCATCAAGATGAGTGAGAGGGCAAAGGGAATATCATACTAGATATCGATTGCTTCTAAGACATGATGGACAACGCAGAGTGAGGACAGAAATTTTCATCAAGGCGAGTGAGAGGGCAAAGGGAATATCATGCTAGATGACATGTTTCTAAGACATGACATGTTTCTAAGGGAATATCGATTGCTTCTAAGACATGACATGTTTAAGGATGGTTAATGGATGATGTCACAACAAACTGAATAATACCTGATACACTGCTTCAACCACAATATAGCGCCTCAGCTTCTCTGCACGCTTGTTCCCTTTGGTGACCTTCTCTAGCATATCTCTTAAAGACTCCATGTCATTGTGTTTGAAATATACTACTGTACTTCTGGAAAGCTGAAGGCCATTTTGAATTGCCCAGTGCACACCCTCATCCCTGCAAGAGCAACAATCCCTTTGAGAACTCATACAAAACCTTTCAGACAAATTATTGTGATAAATTTGCAAGTCAACAGCTGAAAGAAACAGATATACAAAATTTGGATGAATCATGACAGACTAACATCATGTAATGATGATTGATGCCTTGTACCATGAGGGAACGGGTAGACAAGATATAACTATCACATAAATAATATCCAACATCATTGCTCAACAGGGTGGCTAATATATGCAACAAAGTAGCATGAACGAAAAGAAGAATAAGATGATGATGATAAGAGACAGAAAAAATTAATTAGGAAAGCAGGAGGAAAAAGTCAAAAGAAGTGGCAAAGAAACAGAAGATAACCAAAACTTTGAAAGGAAGAGATGTTTCAGTACCTAATATTTATCAGCAATTCTACTAAGACATTTTAATCCCCTTTACATAGTGCCATTAATGATATGTACTTGGACTCAGATCCCCAAGCAAAGAAACATCAGTAGATGATTAATTCCTGCTATTCATTAATGAGTTAAAAACAGAAAAATCAGAAACACTCACGCAACAATGACATCTCCCTTCTTGCAAAATGCTGGAATGGCACTAAACATGGTGGAAAGTCCATAAGAGTAAAGTATGGAATCTGGAGTGCCCAAAAACTTTGCTATTCTGGCCTCACAATCAAGGTGGACATCTGTACCAAAGATTAAAAGATAATTGAGTGTCACAATGCCAAGTTAAGGGAGAAAATTTCAACCATGCTCATTGCAGTTCTGTAAATGATTAAATTAATTTATACCTATTGTTCCATAAAATCCACGAGGACCACAAGAACCGACACCATATTTCTCCAATGATTTTGTACACGCTTCCTGTTGCGCAAGTTAGGAATAAGGGATCTGTTTAAGAAAATTCAACAGCACAAGATACCATTGACAGGAAAGGTAGCTTCTCGTTACAAGTAACTTGCCATGTCCGACTAATCCTAGGTAATTTGCTGAAGCAAAGTTAATAACTTCTGTGCCATTAATTAATGTATGACCCTGCAGCACTGCAAAGATACACCTGTTAATCACAATGTAGTCTTAACTGCAGTAAAATCAGAAATTGAGATACTCAAAGGAATTGTTTACTTAAACAAGTGAAGCATCACTGCTTTATTCATCACCTGGAGTCATACCATCACAGAACCAACTATTGGAATGAGGCCATTGAAACAGATGGACCCATTTCATTCAATAAAAATCAGTTAAAATTGCATATTTCCTGTCACACTTACTTTACTTATACTATCCTTTTCCTTGACAATTTCCAGACAAAATTCTATACTTCTATTTACTCCTTAAAAAAAAGTCCAACTTTACTAACCATGGTCCTCACAAAAGCCAAACTTGAACATGAAATTACTATGTAGAGGCAGAATAGCCTGGCTTTACCTCTCCAATATCGGATGTTCATATCTCATCTCATCTGTCATTTTAGGAATTAGAGGCTCAGGAACCCATTCATCACATAGCTCATCAATCTCCTGAAAATTATCAAAGTAAAGTGCACTTGTCAGATCAGCCTGGTGAACACACATTAGAAGACGGAGACACCAAAATGTTAAGAGGTTGGATCCAGTCACAAGACATAGAATAATTCTTTCATGCAATTTAGGCTCCACAATTTTGTGCAAACTTCACCTTTGTATACTTTTATTGTGATAAGACAGGTAAGACCACATGCAGTGTAGCCCACCTTCTCATGGTCGGTTTTCTTTAAAGACAAAAAAAAATGTAAACTAATATCAATTAGTGAAAAAAGAGACACAAATTGAATTATTTTCAGACGCGCATGCGAGAGAGAGAGAGATTGCAACTTTAACATCATATAAATAGATACATATTAGGGCAAAACAAACTTACCATCTTTAGATGCACTACAAGTTCAAATATATGCACTTTGCAGTCTTTCTTTTCTGAAGTGTACCAACTTGATTGCATTTGGCTGAAGAAATCTTTCATGCTTCTCTCTCTCTCTCTCTCTCTAAAAAAAATTCCTTGCTTTCATACAATGTGATATCTTTCTTCTATATCTCTCCAGAAAGGTTTATGTCTAAAAAATGCTATGATTCTACTCCTTTAAATCCTAAGACTCTCGGAAAGAAAATTTGGCATAGATGAATCTACCAAGCATCTTAGTCAAGAATGTTTGACACCAAAATTCCCACTCTAAGACATGATATGGATAAAGACTGGTCCAGAAAGAACATATACACCAGCCTTATGAGAACAGAGTAACATACATCAACAGAATCTTACAACATTCCTTTTAAGCAATAAACAAGCAATTTTCCTATAGACACATGCAATTCCAGTATCAACAACTTTACATCCAACTCTGAGTATTACTGCAGCCTAATAGCAACTCTCTTACCAGAAAAAGAATCAACACATGGAAGTGAAGGAGAAAGAGAAAAGCCCAGATCAAATTCTTTTTCTTTGTCTCAAAGGGAGCAACACAACCTAGGCCAACTGAAAAAGTTCAAAAAATGAAAAAAGAAAGTCCTTTGGCAGCTAGGCATCCCTGACAAACCTTCTTTGTCAATGGTCTTTTAGGTGGTTTATAACTCTTCTGCGAAAGAAGAAAAACAATGACCACAATGAGAAGACCCTCCACAAATAGATGCCCTACAAGGAAATAGGAAATGTTATAAACCTCCGAAAAGAGGAGTAACCATTTGAGCTTTATCTGGTTTCATGACAAACCTCCAATATTCACTCCAAAGACAACAGCTCTTGCAAAAGGAGCATCAAAAACAAAAGTGAGCCAATCCGATGCAGCTTTTAACATATCCATAGCAATTGATGCCATTGTCCTTAGCTAAATTGCATAAATACAAGGAAGCAGCATTCAACCTACAAAGAAGTAAAAAGAAGGACAAACCAAAAAAATTATCATATTGGTATCTACAAATTAAAGGTTGACTGATGGCCTAAAATGATAATGTCACCATCTGAAGCATAAAAAATAACAGATATATCTTGTTAGACATGAAAATCATCTAATATTCTCAACTTAGTAATGAATATATCCAACTCTTTGGGGTTTGGGATTGGCAATAAGCATCCTACTTCTCCTAGTGACAGATATCTAGATAGATTCTTCATCTCCTTTACTTTTCTGCACATTCAACTAAAAGAAAGGAGATTTAAAACTGAAAGATATTTTAACTGCCCTTGAAGATGCAATGTCAGCATTACACTAGAAATTGCACCTCAAGGTCCGATAGCCGTAACACATTTCGACAAAGACACCATAAAATTTTGAGATTCTTTATGGTCTAAATGTCTGTAAAAATCCACCATACAATAGTCTTGATTATTTCTCTAATCCAGAAAAAGTTATATACGATGAGTTTCATTGTCATAAGCTATCAAAAACTTACTAAATGAGGCCTACAAGGCTTTCCAATCATGTGCAGTATAGATATGTTTGAACTTTAAATCCCATAAATCTAGCTTATAGTAATGCTCCTGTTTTTAACTAATTCTGCAATCGAACTTAGCTTCATCTTACATTATTGTAAATTTAGTGCTAATAGCAATTAGAAACAGAATTACAAGCATAAAGATGAGATGTTTCTAGCCAGTGCAATAACTCCAATATATTCTTGCAATTAAACCATCCGACCTATATGATCAAGATCACATCCAATCAAACAGTAGCTCCTACAATGATTCATGAATGTGAAAAAGAGAAAAACCAGGAACATATTTGGGCAAATTGTAACACTTTGAAACTGGTGATAACAGTGAATTTAATCAGATCATATCAATCACTCAAGTAACAATCACATTCTAACATTTTCACCAAAAACTAACACTAATCAACAGCTTAGGAAAATTAAATCTAGTTAAACAGAGGAATTTTAGTGCAGGAGAATAATACAAAAGAGAAAGAGTTAATTTTATTAGTCTGTTTCATTTTTTTCTTTTCTGCACAAAAGAAAATTAAGTTTAATGCCTTTTATAGTTAAAAATCTTTATCAATTAATTTTGTAGTTATTACGTCTGACAAAGTTTGGCTGTTCGACCAGTAAACCCAGTGAACCAGCCACTTAACTGAGTTGGGTTTTTAATTTGATGGAACAAACAAAATGACCCAATAGGTGAAGCTGAACACATTATTTTTGATAAACATTTTTGTACCTCTTTAAATGTTTTGGATTTAAAAGACAACCCATTAGATGTAGTGACTGCAGGCTGTGTTATGTTGCTTGTATAAAATTATTTATTCAATACTTCTGAACTTTTGAAAGTCTTTGCTATCAGGTAAATCATTCTCCTAATCTCATTTTAGTATTTCTTTTATTTTTTTTGGTATAAGATTATAAGAACCAACAACAATGGCAATAATAAAAGCCAATCACAACTCAAACTGGCCCACAAATTGTGGAAATTAAAACTCAATGAGAGAGATTTATGACAGTGCATCAATAGAATCAGAAACTCATCGTTTAGCAACGGGACAGCAGCATTCACATTTTGCAATCCTAATTTCTGTAAGAAAGAAAGCAGCTACCTTTTCTATTTTTCGTCTAAAAGCATCAACGAATCGAAATACAATAAACCAGAAAATACTGCTGTATCACTTTTGTTCAAGTTTATGTGAAAAAATCAGAATGTGCCCAAAATTTTTTACCAGTCAACCTGAAAATAAAGGAGAAGCTATTGCCTAAAATCCTCTACAGGTATATGAACAGTAAACCCAAAAATAATGCCATTTTACTCGCAGTTTCTATCCAAATCCATGTAAAACAGTCAGAACAAACCAAACATTTTCTATCAAAAACCCGAAAAGAAAGTAGCTTTCTTAATGTATTTTCGTCTAAAAACCTCTACTGAATAATTAACCATTAAACAGAAAAGATTGCCTGATCAATACCTCTTTATATTCCAATCAATAAAAATAACCAGAACACGCCCAAAATTTTTGTCAAAAAACCAACAACCTAACCCCAAGGCAATGGGCTCATATCGAAATGCAAATTGCAGTCTTAATTAATCAACTCACAATTTTCGAAACAATTAATAAACTAACCAACCACAACTTAGAGCACATTGTGAAAACCAATCAAACCAGAAAAAAAAAAAAAGAAAGAAAATTCAAATAAAAAAGAAGAAAACTTTGATATCCCAGAATCCGATAATTAGCAGAAGGGATCAGAAGATGCGGAGGAAGAAGATTACCTGGGACATTGACGATACTGGTCTGTGCAAGAGGAGACTATTGCGTAGAGCTTGACGCTCAGAGTCTCAGACGCTGATCATTTTGCTTCTGGGGTACAAGTAAGTGAAAAACAAAAGCAAGGGGGCTACCATGCAAATGATAAAGAAAATGTAAGTAACTAGTTATTTAAAGGGATAATTTCAGAGACTTTCCCTGAGGTTTCTGATTATTTTACTGGCCTCCTTCCAAGTTTCAAACATTATACTAATATCTCTTGAGATTAATTATAGTGTAACATTTAGATCCAATCAATAATTAAAAAGTAATATTAAAAGAGAGAAAATAATGTGATTCCATCGTGCCTTTCATTTACTATATTAGTTAATTAATTTAATACTAGCTCATACATTAAAGGAAATTTTGATAGAAAACAGTTTATGTAACATCATTAGCTGAAATACTAGTATTGCCCTTACTTAAATGTTAAATCAAACGATAACTTAAGCTACCTTATACAAAACTATTAGGGTATTACATGGATAAATACAACAACCACAAGGCAATAAAGTGGATATTTGTGCAAATCGCAAGGGAATTAAGTAGATATTATGATTTCATCACACACACTTTTAAAACGCGTGTAGTCTAGTTTACCATAACTGATTATGCTTTTCTTCTATTTTTCACTTTAGATAAAAGTATAGGAGGATTATATAGTTATTTTGAAATTTAGAGTTGTCTGGCATTATACAAAATCATTGGAAGTTTGTATGTAATTTACCCAAAGATATTTCATTACTTTTTACAGATGATTATTCAAATTATACATATGTATATATGATGAAAACAAAAAATGAAGCTTTTGATAAATTTAAAAAATATAAAGCTGTTGTTGAAAATCAAAAAGGGCAAAAGCATTAAGGTCCTTCTCTATCGAAGATGAATATTTTCCAGATTCCTTTTCTTTGTATTACGAAGAAAATGGAATAATTCATTAACGGTCTGCTTCTTATTCTTCTTAGCAAATTGACTTGGGTTAAAGGAATAATAGAACTGAGCAGACATGGTGAATTCTATGCTTTTGAACTCTAATTTGTCATTGACTCTTTTGGGATGAAGCTTTATACACCACTTGCCACATTCAAAATAAAGTTTCATTAAGAATATTTATGGTTTCACCTTATGAAGTAAATGTAATCTGAATTATTTGAAAGTGTGGTGGTATATTGCTTTTTATAAAATTCCTGAGCCTTGTAGAAGCAAATTAGGGCCTAGAGGAATTAAAAAGTGTCTTTGTTGGGTATGCTAAAAACTCAAAAGCATATAGATTACTAGACCTAGATTATAATGTCATTGTGGAATCCATACATATTGAGTTTTTTTAGAATAAATTCATCGAGAATAAATTCATCTCTAATTCCATCATTGATGATCAAAGAAACAACAGTCCCTCAAAATTAAATTAGCAATTTGTGAAAGAAGGAAACTTGTGAATTACTCAAATGAACTTAGAAGAAGACAAAGAATACGGAAAGAGAAATCCTTTGGTACGGAAAGAATACGTAAGAAAATGTCAGAAAAAAAAAGGAGACAGAACTAAAAACCATGGGTCTTTGGCTCAGTGGCCACCACCTACTTGGTGGGGGGGAGGCAAGGTGGCAAGGGTTCGAACCTTGCCTCCCACAAAAAATGCCACATTTCAGTGGCTTGTCTCTAAAAAATTCAGGTGGCTGTGCTGTGAACCCGTCTGGTCCGGTGGTGGTTCGGTCCCCTCCCGCTTATCCCTGGGCCTCCTTAGACCCACCCCCTTCCCCTTAGTATAGGATAGATTAGGTTTATCGTCTCCGGTAAAAAAAAAAAAAAAAAGAAGGAGACAGAACTAAAGTGTTGAATAAAATACCTATTGTACTAAACATAGAAGAAGACACAGAACATTTAGTGAAGCTATGATATGTATAGATGTATAGATGTAGCTTTAGAGAAGTTATAAATGATGAAATGGATTCTATAATGTCAAATAATACATAGGTCTTCATGGACTTACCAGTTACCACCTGGCTCACACCCAATAAAAGGCAAGTGGGTATTTAGAAAAAAGTACAACATAAATGGTTCTATCCAATCTTTCAAGACAAGATTAGTTATGAAAGGATTTACTCAAAAAGAGTTGATTATTTAGATGCTTACGCTCTTGTGGCACAAATAACTTCTATTAGGCATTTGCTTTGGCTTCCATATATGAATTGCATATGCATCAAATGGATGTTAAAACTGTATTTTTTTAAATGCTAGCTTGAAAGACGAAGTATATATGGAGTAACTTGAGGGATTTATGCTTCCTGAAAATGAACGCAAAGTGTCCAAACTTGTCAAGTCACTATATAGTTAAAAACAAACTCTTAAGCAATGGCACGAAAAATTCGATAATGCAATGCGTGTATTTGAAATTCACAAAAGAATATTGAGTAATTGTTTGTCTTTACATCAATGACATGTTTATATTTGATATATATATATATATATATATATATTGGCAATAAACGAGATCAAAATGTATCTTTCTTCGATGTTTAAAATGAAAGGCCTTGATGAAGTAAATACTATATTGGGAATTAATAAAAGTTACTAAACATGCAAGAGGATATTCCTTGAATCAATCTCACTATAGAGACAAATTTCTTAATAAGTATAACCATCTTGACATCATGGAAGCTAGTACTCCTTGTGACCATAGTATGAAGTTGATTGAAAATAGTGATAAAATTGTTACCCAATTAGAGTATGCTATTGCTATAAGGAATATTATGTATATTGCATACTGTATTCGGCTTGATATAGCTTTTGCTTTATGCAAATTGTCAAGATATATAAGTAAGCCTAGTTACTATCATTAGAAACCAATTGCTAGAGTACTCGGATATTTAAAAAGAATGTAGGATTTGTGCATAGTTTTTTTTCCTGATTATCCATGTGTGCCTTGGGGCCATAGTGATGCAAGTTGGATAACTAGCACGGATGACAATAAAATCAGCATCAGATTTGATCTTCACTCTTGGAGGTGGTGCGGCTAGTTGGGCTTCAAAAAAACAAACTTGCATTACACATTCAACTATGGAAGTCGAATTTATAGCTCTGGCTGTAGCCAATGTTTTAAAACCCGAACCGTTAATTGAACCGATGAGATGAAAGGGTCGAGGTTCAACCGGTCGGACCGGTTCAACCCCGGTTCAATGAATTTTTTTAAAAATAATTTATATAAATATATATATGCACAAAATAAGACATGCAATGGACTAATTTAAAACTTTATATGATGAAAATTTCACTATTTTTGAATAATTTGGATTTTCAAAAATAAATTATTTAAATTATAAGTTAAAACAAATAAATTTCATCTCAATTTCAATTATATCTACCAAAAAAATTTTAAATCCAACCCAAAAATATCACAATATTTTGAAATTATACAAATTCACGTCTATAAGAATTTGATATTGTGAATTTAAATTTTAATTTACGTCTTTGAGATTTAAAGATTGTAATTTAAAAAAGAAAATTTGAAGTTCGAAAGAAGTTAAGAGAATTGAAAATAGAAATGCAAACTTGATAAGAAACAAAAAATGAGATAAAAGTGAGTGGTTGTGGCATTAAATAATTTGGGTTAAAGAAAAATAATTCTTTTTTAACTTTTTCCAATTTAATGGGCAAAAACAAAATTAAAAGATAGAAGAAAACATCAATAAATTAAAACTAATGAGGTTTGATTAAAAATGGAGTGACAAAAGAAAAGATGAGAGAGAAAAGAAAGAGTTGAAAATTAAAAAGAAAGAGTCATGAGAGGATGAGATTTTGTAAGAAAAATGAAAAAATAAAATATAGATGTTTGTTTTATATAAATAAGTTATAAAAAAAGCAAATAAGATGTGATGGTGCAATGGTTACTACATTAGTTTTTAATTTCAAAGGTTTTGAGTTCGAATCTTGATAGAAGCATTTCGCAAAAAGTAAAAAAAAAAAAAAAAAAAAAAAAAAGGAAAACTCAAAAACCGGTTCAATCCGGTTCACCGGTTTTTACCGGGTTTGACCGTTTCTCTGGCAAAGTCAACCAGAGCATAGAACCGGACCGGTGCCATGGCTGGTTCGCAGTTCAACCGATCGAACCGGCCGATCCGATCCGATTTTCAAAACATTGGCTGTAGCTAGCAAGGAAGGCGAATGGTTCAAAAATTTATTGTTGGATATAGAGTTGTGGCCGCAACCAATACAATCTATTTCCTTGTATTATACCTACGAGCATAGAATCGGACCGGTGCCATGGCTGGTTCGCGGTTCAACCGATCGAACCGGCCGATTCGATCCGATTTTCAAAACATTGGCTGTAGCTAGCAAGGAAGGCGAATGGTTCAAAAATTTATTGTTGGATATAGAGTTGTGGCCGCAACCAATACAATCTATTTCCTTGTATTATACCTACGAGGTGACTGTCTAACGCTTGTAGACTGCGCAATAGGAAATATAGACATGCCAGCATAGACATGAGTATGTAAGAGATTTGATCTCAAATGGGGTGATAAAAATAATCTATGTGAAATATGAGAATAATTTAGTTGATTCTTTGGATTTTATTTAACTTAATAAGCTAGTTACTTAAAATTTATAAGTTGCTTCAATCATTGGTTCTCTAAAGAGAAGTTTATCAGATCTATGACTCTTATTAAAATAAATATGTTAGTTCCTTTCGTTAACAAACATTTCTCTTCACTAGTGTTTGAATAGAAATTATAAAATCTCAACCAATACTTAATTAACATGTATTAAGGCTTAGTTATATCCTGGGGGGATCAAATACCTTCAGAAAAACAATATCACCCCTCAAAGCCATTAAGGTGCTAACAATTTCCATGAAAAAAATAAAGCCATTAAGGTACTAACAATTTCCATGAAATAATCCTTTATTGAGCTGCATCAACAATATCCTTTGGGAGGATTGGTAGTTTCTTCAAGCTGAACCCTCTTTAAGAGGTGTCATGCATGTTTGAATTGGAATCAATCAAGCCGCATATAATTCTAGACAAACTTCTTTTTTGCTTTTTGAGGATTAACAATTAAAGGGGATTTTGTCTATTAAATAAAATAGATTAGACAAGTGTAAGCACCAATCTATTATTTGTTATTTTAAACTACCGGGGATATGACCGGCAAGACAAAATCAAAGGTCCAATATTTTTTATTGCCAAAAAAGGCAAGATGGCCAGTAAGGACAATTGTTACAAATTTTGTCTCTCAGAACCGTTCAAATCTTTCCACGTCACAGCTAAGGCGTGTGCAAAAATTTTGGAATATCAAATGAAGTATGTTGCCGTTGCATCTTTCCAGTAGTCAACTGGGTTGCGTGCTCAATTGCGTTGAGTTGACTCAACTCGGTTGACTGCTGGTCAATTGCAAGAAATTTCCTCTACTTCTCATTTTTAAATGTATTCTTTTTTTTATTTATATTATCAAAAAAATGTATTCTTTTTATCGTGACTCAAGCATCAAAATGTTGTTTATTGGTCAAACGTGGATCTATTTCTTGGTCTTGTCCTTTCAAAGTTTATGGCAGTTCTTTTGGTACATGGTCATGGGAGGGTGAGATTAAAAAATTGAAAAAAATCATTTTATGCGTGTTTACACTTTTTTTTATTTCAAATTTTCAATACAGTCCCAGTTGGATTGCTATTTTATAAAGTTTTGATAAAAAAAATATAATGTAACAATTTAGTGTATATAAAATAAAAAATAATTAAAAAATATGCTTACGAAAAACATAAAAATTTTTCTTTAGAAAACTAATATTCCTAACAAGGTCTTTGCGGGCAAATAATATGCCTGCCAACATCTTGGCCGTGGGATTTAGTAGTCAGAGTTTATACTCGTCAGATGACTTGCCTAAGGCGGTTGTCATGAGTTTAAATCAAAGCTCAGCAGTCAAAAACGATTTATTTACTTCTTGATTAGTTCTCTGTATCTAGGGAATTTTTTTTGGGGGAAAATTATATATAACTTTCTGTACTTTCATCTATTATCACATTATCTCTCTAATGTTTCAAAATATTCACTTCATTCCCTTATGATTTCATGTAAAGTGAAAATTTGATGTAAAATAATCTATGTAACGTAGTTAGTTGAAATATCAATAGTTCCCTTACTTAAATGCTAAATCAATCGATAGTTTAGTTACTTTGTATAAAAGCATAGGAAGATTATGCGGATAAATGCAAAAATTACAGGGGGTAAAATAGATATTTATACAAACCATAAGGGGGTTATATTGATATTAAAATTTTATTACACGTGCTTTTAAAGCGTGTTTAATATGAACATGATTGTGCATTCCATCAATTTTCTACTTTATATAAAATTATAGAAGGCTTATGTAGCAAATTTAAAATCATAAGGTGGTTATCTGACATTATGTAAAACTACAAGGGGATAATAAGTAATTTACCCTTTTTCTTTGGTGGTCAGGGAAGGTTGCAAACTCTAGTAAGTTTTTTCAGTATATAAGTACCACCTTCACAAATATTTTCTTCTCATCCTTTCGTCAAATTTTTCTTGACCTCCCTGACAAGGTCATCTTCGTTCTTCCGTTTCTTCCTATCTCGTGTAAGAAATCTATCATTTCTATGCATGACTATAAGCCTAGCTTTCTGCTATTTTTTACGTCCCATTTTCATGTTCAATTATGCATTCGTTGTTTCTACATATGATGTGTTTGTTTTTGGCAAAAAAATTTCTCTTGTCGTTGCATTAGATAAATTATGCCAACCGGTATAAATTAGATAGATTTCAACTTATGAATCCCTTGATCTCTTTCTCACCTTATGCATAATTTCCTACATCATGACTACGAAAAGAAATGGAACGAATTCAAAATTCTCTATAATATAGCAGCATCTATTCTCTATAACTGGTTTTCAGCCATCACTCAGAACACATGTACCATGAGCATAGGCTATTTTATACGTAAATCATTCCCTCACATACGTAACCATTGGCTTGAAAAATTTCTCAAAAAATATTGGCCATTTTGTAATCTTCAGTTGAAGCTGCAGGTAGAAGCAAAAAACGAAAAGATGTATCAAGTCGTTCGAACCATCACGGGGATCCTCAGTAACTTGTTATTCTCAATTCTCTATTGATCATGCTCTTTTGCTCCCCTTTCTTTTTTTCTTATCTTCCAGCTTATTAGTCTGATAAATACTATCACATATGTACGTACTCCATCATGTTTCAAAACTCGTCCCAAAAATGCCTTTTAAAATACTGGTCACAATTTCGTTTGGGTAAATCTGTGAAATTACCTTAGATTCTGAGTGTGTGTGTTTATTATTTACTGGTGACAAGACAATTTCGTTTGGTAGAGGATGTTATTTTGAACATACATGAATTTGTTTGTATCTGTTTCAGAAAGTTGATTGCCTCTTTTCATACTATACGTATAAACCCTCAAAATATGTGTGTATATGGTGAGTTCTCTCCGATGAAAAAACAAGTAGAACATGTTTCAAGGCTTTTATTTCTGCAAATTCAACAATGCAACTAAAGACAAAATATATCCACAAGGCTTCGACCATATACATTATGGACTGCCACATACACTATGCAACACACACACACACTCTCTATGTTAGTTTTTCATATGTCTTTATTTTATTTTATTTTATTTGTTTGTCTACATTAATATTTCTATTTGTGGTGGTTTATTACAGCTTATATAGGATTATAGGTCATTTTTTGAACATTTTTCTTGCAGGAAACTTCACCTCCTTATGTCTGTTTGCCTCTCCAGTGTAATCTCTCTCTCTCTCTCTCTCTACACAATCACATACGTACACTCATACGTATAATAAGTGTCGTTCCATCATAGAGTAGACAAAGTTGTTTTGCTGTTGAAGACGTGTTTGTTGTGCTTTGTTAAGCATTGACAAACTTGAGAATTTTAATTTTTGCCTCAAGATTGAAGAAAGTAGCAAGCATACTTTCAAAATCAATTTATAAAAAAAATTATACATTTTCAAAATTGACATGGCAGACTTATAATAGTCAACTTATCTATGTGAAGGATTCCATCCAAATTGACATGGCAGTCTAATTATATTGGGTTTAGTCAACCATAGAACCAGTTCCCTTTCATAGTCTAGTGTTTTTGTTTACCTATTTAGCTTACAGCTCCTAACTGTTTCGGTTTCCACTGAGTGTTTAATCTAACTGTGTGTGTGTTGTTGATCCTTGACTCGAGGAAAAAGCTTACACCTCCTAAAATTTTCCTAATTTTCCTTCACAAGTTGACAGATCTAGAAGAGCCAAAAAAGAAGGAGTAGTAGTCTTATTCCGGTCAATTTATGTGGAAGTATTCTATAACAAAAAATTATGGGCAAATTATACTTTACCCCCTGTGATATAGCTAATTTTCACATAATCCCCTATAGTTTTAAAAACTATATGTAACATTTTTATAGTTTGGATTAAAGTGTCAAAATGACAGAAAAGATCATCCGTAACGGAATCTATAAAAATGTCAAAATTACTCTTGTTTAAAAACTAAAATGGCTGAAGTGACCAAAATATATAAACATAATATGCATGACACTCTAATCCTGTATAATTTTATATTTTACCATATAACTCTTTTATGATTTAGTACTTTACCATATAACCCCCTGACAGTTTTCAATATATATACATAACCCCCTATAGTTAATAAATAATTTTCAACTTTATATAGGGGTATTTTTGATATTTTAGTTGAGTCTGTTATGGATTGTAAATTTCATCACTTTGACACTTAAATTCAAACCATGAAGGGATTACGTTATAGTTTTTTGAAATCATAGGGGATTATGTAAATAAATACTAAATCACAGGAGGGTAAAGTGTAATTTGCCCAAAAATTATTATACTAGCAATATAGTAGTAAAGTAAGGAGTAGTAGAGGTCAATATATGTGGAAATATTATATAACCAAAAATTATCATACTAGTAATAGTATTACTGTATCTTGTATACTTTGACTTGATTAATGTATATCTAATAAATTAATTGGATTTAGTCAATAGTAGGGCCAGACTCCTGTTCTTGTTGGAGCGAACTAATCCAATTTTGTACTAGAGCAGAGTTATTACTTATTAGATCGTTACTTAAAAAAAAAAAAAAAAAAAACCTAAAAGCAATCAATAGAGGTTGCTTTCTGGCTAACCACAACCATGTTGGCTTTGATTGTCAATCCCTCAAAAAAAAAAAAAAAAGGTATGACTTGACTCCAATTGGATGGTGAAAATAGTAAGGAAGGATTCCCATTGGACACAACACAACACCAACTTGGATACATAGGACACCCCTTAAAAGGGTTCAGCCATATAGACTACAAATCCTTGGAAGTGACATTCACGTAGCATGGAAAAAGATTAATTCATAGAATTTTCTATCAAACAATAATTAATTCCATTGATTGAGAATTGGGTCAAGAAAAAAATAACCCATTTTACACCTCAGAAGTAATTAAGGCTGCTTTACATCAAATATATATAAAAGTAAAAACACAAAATACAACTGAATTTTAATTCACTCGAATCAAAGGGCATGTAAAGTAGTCTAAGCATATTTTTATATGAAACCCAAAAAAAATGTAATATAATTTCCCTTTTTCCTGTTTACTTAATCGAGCTAGAAAAGTGGAATAAATTAATGTATAATTAGAATCAAAAGAAGTTTCTCTTAATTAATTAAGAGAATGGAATTAATATATTTAGCATTTATAATGAGTTCCACTTACAAAAATAAAAGCTTTTACAACTAAAAAATCATCTGAGTGAAATCACAATATTGAATGGGGATTGAATTTGTGTACTTTACAAAGTTAAAAGTTTTGCCCAATAGGCATACACTTTTACATGCAGTCGTACAGCAAGTATTTGACATGTATCATGCATAATTTTGCAAGCGAGATTTTTTAAGCAAAAAAAAAAAAATCATGATTGGTAATTTATTTATCAAATGCAATCTAGGTCTGTATTTTGCACTAAACAAAATCTCTTTTGGGGGATAAATAAACCTCTATTGATTGCAGGTTTACTTTTGCAAGGATCATCAAGATGAAATCGGTGGAGGAATTCCACCCTTACCCGTACCTTGCTGGAGCGTTGAACTGCTTCTTCTGGGTCTTCTATGGATCACCAATGGTTCACCCAAACAGCATACTTGTTGTCATCACCAACAGCATTGGCTTCGTGTTGGAATTGGCCTATCTGGCCATGTTCTTTCACTTCTCACACAGTAAGAAACAGAGGGTATGCACTTCTTTCCCCCAAATTCATCCTGCATCATTAGCCCTTCTTGCTTATCAGTGGCAGAGCAAGAAATATTTTAATTCATAAGTGGCAAATAATTTCAATTCTTCCAAAGAATAATTCAAAATAATGGATCACGTAGGGAGGGATGTGTGGGTTAAAAAAAAAGGCGTTGCAAACTGCAGTCATGGTTTATATTGGCTTGTTACATGAATTTGTGGGGCAGAAGAAATAATTTCTAAACAATTTCAAGCCTACCACAGGCACTTTTGTTTGGCCCTTGGAGGCACGTTTCCCCACTGGCATATATGTACATCCACCTGTGATGCTTGTAACAGGCCAACTGTAACCCCTCAACCCAGCAGAATATATAGTAATCAACTCCAGGCTCAAGCTATTCTGTTCTGTTTTGGTCTGGTTGCACTTTCTAGTATAAGAATATATATATTATAAACTCATCAAGAACTCTCCCTAATTAAAACTCCTGAGGCTTTGTTTGAATATAGGGGAAGTCAAGAGCAGGAAAGTGAAGTAAAAGAAAATACAAATCGTTTTCTATTTTACGTTCGATTATCAAGAAAATTTTGAGGGAAAATGGGAAGCTAGTGACAGTTACGGGCAATTATTAAAATTTTTATATCTATCCAACCATTTTTTTTCAAAATCTTAATTACAAATTCTGTAGGATACAAAATGCAAGAAAATGAAGGAAAGTGCAAGAAAAATTTTACAAATTTGCTGCTAACCAAACATATACTCGTAAGAGAAAGAGTAACTAATTTTCTTCACTTTCCCACAGTTTTCTTGTTTTTTATCCTTTCAACTTTTATCCATCCTGGACTTGAACAAATATGGATGACCGACCTGCTTTGGTATTAACTCATCCAAAAGAATAACGTTTCGATCCAGGATCTGTTTTTCGGTAATCTTAATTCGTGTTCTGTTATTTTGTGCATACCACCGTACTACAGCAAGTATATATATTGTTCTCAAGTAGCTGCTATGCTTATTTAATGCTATAAACTTACAACTCTCTAGCTAATACTGATAGATACTCTTTAATTGACTGGGCAATATTATAACCTTAATTTGATGTGCTGAATTTCCAGTTAATAGTAGTGTTTGGCTTGATTGGAGGGGCTGTTTTCGCAGCTGGCATAGCTCTCATAACTTTGCTAGTCTTTCACAATACTGACAGAAGATCTTTGTTCGTTGGAGCCATCTGTGTTGCCTTCAGCATCATTCTGTCCGCCTCTCCGTTGTCCATTATGGTAAGTAGTATTTATTGCTTTCGATCAGAACATCTTTTTCAGTATTCCTGGAATTTTCCTGATGAATGTTTGATTTGTAATGTTGTCCCTGCAGAAACAAGTCATCAAGACAAAAAGCGTCGAATTCATGCCGTTTTGGATTTGTCTGGCAGGCTTCTGTAACGGCACTGTTTGGGCTGTCTATGCTTTGCTCCCCTTAGATCCCTTCATCTTGGTAAATTCATGCTTCCGGAGTTTCATCTATTGCACCCTATATATGTATATAACAAAATTCTCATCCATTAAATTTAGCTGAAACCGGTGAACTCATTTTTTCTTGAAAGCTAGCTGTATGCACTAGTTGGCTAAACTTCACTGTAAATTGGTTATCAACTGCCGATGTCTCTGCTTTGTCGTCATGTAGACCGGCAACGGAGTTGGAGCTCTTTTGGGATTCGTCCAGCTCTGTCTCCACATCAAATATCGCAGAACTACTCCAAAGGGAGGCAGCAACGACATGCCTGGCAAGCCATCTGAGTTGCAGCTCCCAGTCTCACAGAACCAAGTTTCTGTTTGATTACACCTTCCATTCACAAACCTGCCCTAAAAGGCACCAAGAAACGAAATTTTTTATTTGGCGGTTTGGCTTCTATATATCTTTTTAGTGTTGTAATTCATTTCATAGTGTTGCGAGTTGAAAAAGAGTTTTGTAGCCATATATACGGCTGGGAGAACTTTAAGAGTTTAGCTTTTGCAATTTTGTGCTTTGGTCGTTAATTAATTTCTGCATTTTATAATTAAAAATATTGTATTTTGATCCTCACAACTATTTGTTTCCTTGTTGTTCAACAAAATTCATAAGAAAGAAAATACAGATTTTGAGACACGTGATGGAATCTAACAAAATCATGCTCGCAGCATCCCAGAAATTTTTGTTTTTGTTTTTGCAAGCATTACATAAAACAGTGTTTCCTTTATCAAAGCTACATGTTCGGGAATTCAAAATACTCCTACTTCCTATCATATATATTTCTTTCTTCTTCCTGTTTTTTCCTGTGCTTTTCTACCTGTACCTTATAGAGCAAATTAATGTAAACTGCCAGCAAGTATAAGAGTAAATGACCGAAAGAAACCAACAGCCTAGCTGCATAGAGCCCTCATGACTTGAGCGCTAATATTTGATCATGTTAGGAACTCAAGTGAGTTTCTGAGATTAATCTATGCAGCTGAACTTCCAAATTGTAAGAAGAAAGGAAGAAGAGAAGAGAAGAAGAGAGAGAGAGAGTGGACGACAGAGGACAGAGAATTGAGAAGAGGAAAATTGTATTGAGTTTGTTACAATTCTGTTATGACCATGGTTCGCCATCGCGGGTCGCGGTCGCGTCGCGGTCGCGTCGCGGTCTCAGTTGTTCCACATCCGTCGCGGCATGTCGGTTGAATATCGGGTGATATGAACATTATAACACATTAAAGTTTCCAAAAATTTTGAAAAAATTACTAAAATTAGAAAATACTGAAAAAGACACAATTTAAAAAAATATCGGAGTCGACTCCGAGTTGATTCGGATATATTGACCGATATCATGTATCACGGATTCGAATCGGTCAATATCGGCTGAGTCAGAGCGAGTCGTCGCAGATATGGTGATATCCGCGATTCGGGGATCGGTATCGTATCCGTCCCTTCCGTTCCCGATACGTATCGGTATCGGCCGATATGGCGAACCATGGTTATGACCCCATGTGGGCCCCCTTCATTATTTCTAACAACCAGGTAGTTAGTCTTAATCGACTTAACCACTGCAATTAAGCCTATTCCAAAACTACATCGTTTTGTCTACTTAATCCATGATTACAATTCAATCAGCTTGATTTCTTGATCTAATCATTCTCTATCCTAACAATTCCGTCCCTATAAGGATAGACTTGTCCCCAAGTCTAGAAGTCAGGAAACTGATTCTCAATAAAGGATTTGTCCTCCTGAGATGCCTCTTCATAGGTCAAATAATTCCATTTGATCAAGAACTGAATGACAGGTTTTCCATCTCGCAAAATAGTTCTCCTTTTCAAAATGATTTCTGGTTTCAATGGACACTGATCATGTTCATCCAACTTTGGTAGCTTGGGTGAACTGTTCTGCAATGGTCCCAATTTCTTCTTTAACAAAGATACATGAAACACGGTGGGCAATCTTGTGCCAGGTGTTAGTTTCAATTTGTAAGCTACTGCTCCAATCTTTTTGTCTATCTGGAAGGGACCATAATACTTGGCTGACAACTTGAGACATTTCCTAACAGCCACAGTTTGCTGTCTATAGGGTTGAAGCTTCAGAAATACCAGTCACCCATAACAAAGCTTCTCTCAATTCTATGTTGATCTGCATAGTGTTTCATCCTCTATTGGGCTTTTGCTAAATGTCCTTTAATATTGCTTGAGATTCTGCTTCTTTCCTGAACCATATTGGTAGCTGCAGGTACCACTAAGTCTAAGTAGGGTCCCAATGGTAAAGGTACTGGTTTGTACCCAAATAATGCTTCAAAGGGAGTCATGGTAAGACTGGAATGATAGGTAGATTTGTACCACCACTCAACCAAGGATAACCATTTGCTCCATTGTAGAGGAAATTCTCTTGTCATGCACCTTAAGTAGTTCTCCAGACACTAATTAAGTCTCTCACTCTAGCCATCAGATTGATGGTGATAAAAGGATGAATAATGGAGCTCAGTGCCTACCATCCTTAAAAGTTCCTTCCAGAATCCACTGGTAAAGACCCTGTCTCTATCGGTCATGATGGACTCCGGTAAACCATGTATTTTGTAAATATTGTCTAGAAAGACTTGAGCAACATTCTTTGCAGTGAATGGATGAGTAAGCATGATGAAATGACCAAATTTGGTTAGCCTATCAATCATTACAAATATAGTGTCATACCCTTCTGATCTTGGTAATTTCTCAATGAAATCCATAGAGATATGAGACCTTGCTTGTTTAGGCACTGGAATTGGCTGCAATAATCCAGGGTAAGGAACATTTTCAGACTTGTTTCTTTGACAAATATCACAATTTTGTACAAAGGATATCACTTCTTGTTTCATCTCTGGCCAGTAGAACAGAATCTTAAGTTTCTGCCAACAATTCCTTTGACCATAATGACCACCTTTTGCTGAAGCATGTAATGCCTGAATAAGCTGGTTCGTGATGTTGTTAGCACTCCCAACATAAATTTTTCCTTGGTACTTCAGTATCCCATCTGTCAAAGTATAGTCAGCGCAAGAGTTTGGGCCCAATAGTAATTGAGCCATAATGTCTTGGCAGTGTATATCAGCTTCATAACTTTTTTGTAATTCCTCAATCCACCCAGGTTTAACAGTTGTAATGGTCAGACATGAGTTTAGTGAATTTTGGGGTGCAGCTTCACACCTCCTTGATAATACATGTTTCCCCTGATTCTTAACTCCCTTTTTGTATTGTATCTCATAATCTAATCCTAATAGTTTAGTTATCCATTTATGCTGAATAGCAGTGTTCAGTTTCTGATCCAAGAGATATTTCAAGGATTGATGATCAGTTCGTATGATGAAGTGATTCCCCACTAAATACTGCCTTCATTTGGTCGTTGCCTTTACTAGAGTAAGTAATTTCTTATAAACTAATAATCCTAGGTTTTGGATTGATGATGCCTTTCTTAAAAAGGTAATAGGGTGTCCTTCTTGCATCAATACTACACCAATGCCCCATTCACTAGCATCTGTTTCAATTATGAAGGCCTTCTTGAAGTCTGGCAACTAAAGAACTAGAGCTGAGCACATTAGTTTTGTAAGATGATCAAAAGAATTTTGTGCTTTTTTTTTCCACAAACATCAACATTTTATAGATATTAGCACTTGATAATACAAGGGCTAATTACAAAAAGGGGTAACTACCCCCATATCTTTTCTAACTAGATCTATTAGCCACATTGGGAAGGAGTTTTCCCATTCCACATTTCTAATCAACTTGACAGCAAATTGTGCCAGAGAATGGCTGCAGCCATTTCCAGCCCTGGGAACAAAAGAAAATTTGCAGCAGTCGAAATCCTGTCTCAGGTCACCATTGTCCTTCAGGACTGTTTCTATGCTACTGTCCTGAACATTGCCTGTGTTAATTTGGTGCACTACACCTTTGCAATCTGTTTGGACTTCTATACTTGTCCAACCTGTATCTTTTGCCATTACAAGTGCACTTCTTATAGCCAATCCTTTCTCTTTGCTTGCTTCTCCTCTCTTGCATTCAGAAATTCCCATTGCTTTCATAATCTTTCCCAGCCAGTTCCTGGCTATTATCCCCAACCCTGTTCTTACGATTCTAGCTGATATTGCTGCATCTGTGTTTATTTTGATCACACCTTCTTTAGGTGGTTCCCATCTACATTGCGGCTACCTATCCATTTATGAGATGCCATTTGTCCTTGCACCTACCTCAGTCTCATTTTCATACTCAAACCATTCTTGCTGTGCTTTATCTACAATCAATTTTGCATTCATGTTCTCACAGTGGAATACCAACCTATTTCGTGCTTTCCAGATTTGCCATAAGATATTGGCCGTGAGATTTATTTTGTTCAATCCTTGCTCCTTGTCAGCTGATTGCATTACTGCATCCCACTATCTCCATATGTTATTTTGAAGCTCGGTTACCCCCTCCCACCTAACAGGAGCTATCTGCCATACCATTTTGGCCTTTGGATAGGAGAAAAAAATGTGCTCAGTGGTTTCAGTTTCCTCTTCACAGCAACTGCACAGGATATTTCCTTTCCCTATTCTTTTATGTATGGCTTCATTTACTGGCAAACTATTCTGTAAGCATCTCCACAAAAAGTGTTTCAGCTTCATCTTCAAATTAAGGCTCCACAATTTCTTCCAGACAGTGTGTTTTCTGATTTCCCAGCTAGTTTCTGCTCCAGGTTCCATCCTTGGACTTTGGGGTGCATCTTCCAATTTTGTTGTAGCATATCCTGACTTTACTATGTACACTCCAGATTTGTTATGTTTCCAGTAAAGTCTATCTCTTCTTCTATATAAACTGAGGGGGATGCTAGCTATATACTCAACATCCTATTCGTTGAACCATTGCTACAGACAAGCTATCTTCCATTTTCCTTCCTCTATCAATTCATTAATAGTCGTCAGTTGGTAGTCATCAGGCATTGTTCTTGAAACTCGTCTATTTTTTGCTCCAGTGATCTATCTATCCTGCCAGATCTTCACTATCCTCCCATTACCTACTCTTTTCCATAATCCCTTCTGTAGTAGTTCACCCCCCTTGTGAATACTTTTCCAACACCAAAAGGCAAAATTGGGGGGTTCCTTCTCTAGCCACTCTTCCTCTCTCATATACTTAGCTTTCAACACCCTACTTACTAACAAATTTAGGGTTGTAAGAATTCTCCAAATTTGTTTTGCAAGCAGGGCCAAATTAAAAGCTTCCAGATCTCTAAAACCCAATCCTCCTTTCTCTTTAACTCCTAATAGCTTACCCCAATTAACCCAGTGAATCTTGTTTTCCTTGTTCTTATTTCCCCACTAGAACCTGGTTATTCTAGCACTTATCTCCTTGCATAGTCCTTTCGGTAATTTAAAGCAAGTCATAATGTAAGTTGGCATTACCATGAGCACTAATTTGATCAAGACCTCTTTCCCTCCTTGATTGAGAGTCTTCTGCTTCCAACCTTGTATCTTACTATTGATTTTGCTTTTGAGATACCCAAACACCTGGTTCTTCGACCTCCCTATAGTCATTGGTAGGCCTAGATATTTTCCACTGTGTGCCTCCATCATGCTATCCAATGCTTCACTGATCTCCAATCTTATCTGGTTTAGGGTGTTCTTGCTGAAAAACATTGCAGATTTGTCAAAATTACAACTTGTCCAGAGCCTTGTCCATACTGCTGGAGGATCTCCTTCACCTTCATTGCTTCCTGCTTGCTTGCTTTACAACATAGTAGTGAATCATCTGCAAAGAACAAGTGAGAGACCATAGGGCTATCCTTACAGATTTTTATTCCAGTTATTTCTTTCCCTTCTGCAGCTTTCTTGATTAAGTTAGATAGCTCTTTAGCACAGATGATGAACAAATAAGGGGATAAAGGGTCTCCTTGCCGTATTCCTCTGGTAGGGATTATATGTCCTACCTTTTGTCCATTCAAATTAAAAGAGTATGAAATGGTGGAAATACAAACCATGAATCCCATATGCATCATTAGTCTCCCTAGAAACTTCCATTCTACCCTATCATAGGCTTTAGACATGTCAAATTTTAAAGTCATGAAGCCTACTTTGCCTGTTCTCTTATTTTTCAGGAAATGTAAAACTTCATAAGCAATAATGACGTTATCCAAAATTTGTCTCCCCGGGACAAAAACAGATTGGGAGGGACTAATGCAGTGCTTTAAAACTCTTTTCAATCTATTAGCCAGTATTTTTGAAATGATTTTATACAACACCATGCATAGGCTAATAGGTCTGAAGTTAATTAAGAACACTGGATTGTCAACTTTAGGAATTAGAGATATGATGGTCTCATTGACAGTTCTAAGTAGATTACCAGTATGAAAAAAAACTACTAATGGCTTTAACAACATCAGCTTTAATAATGTGCCAGTAGTTTTGAAAAAATAATAGAGACATACCATCTACACCTAGGGCATTATTAGGGAACATAGAGAATAGAGCTTGCTGAATTTCAGCCTCTTCCACAGGTTTAATCAACTGCTCATTCACTAGATTGGAAATAGTGCGAGGTATCCCTTGCATAACCCCGTCGAATTCTTTAAGATGTGTAGTAGTGAAGAGTTCCCTATAGTGATTACACAATTCTTCTTCAATTTCATGATCACTTCTGCACCAATCCCCGTTCAACTTTTGTAGCAGGCTAATTCTGTTCCTTTTCCTTTTTATCATTACACTTATGTGGAAAAATGATGTATTCTTGTACCCTTCTTTCAGCCATCCGCTTCTTGACTTTTGACTCCAAAAAAACTCCTCATTTTTGTAGGCTTTACAGAGCTGCCTTTTGAGATTTGCAATGTCCCCTCTTTTGCTTGGATCGCATCCCTCTCTCGCTGCTTTCAATTTCTTCTTTATCTCTTGGATCTTTACTTTTATATTGCCTTTCACTCTTTTATTCCATTGAATCAGGCCTAATCTGCACTCCTTTATGCTTCTTACAACTCTGAACATCCTTGAATCAGGTTGTTTCATTCCCTATGCTTTTTTTTCACTGAATCTGTTTCTTTATCCTTGGCCCATCTTTGGTCGAAATAAAACCTTCTCTTCACTTTTCTGTTTTCTGGATTTGTGTCTAGTATCAGAAGGCAGTAATCGGAAGCTTCCTTTTCAACATGTTCATAAGTTGCTTTTTCAAATTTTTGAACCCAACTTACGCTTCCCAGACATCAGTCCATCTCTCCCTTATTTCTCCCTTTCCCTCCCAAATATTACTCCATGTCCTGGGTACTCCTATAAACCCTATATCCACAAGCTCATTCCTTTTAATGAAGGTATTGAAGTACCTAAAACTTTCCTTTGATCTCTCTCTTTCTCTCCCCCATTTTTCCTCATTGGAGCAAATATCATTAAATCCTCTATTAACACCCAGGTCTCACCCCAATCCCTCTTCTTCTCCTCAATAACTTTCCACTGTTGTTTCCTAACACTTTCCTCTATACTTGCATAGACCCCTATCAGCCACCAGTGACTATTATCTGCCTGGTCTAACACCATTGCTTCTGTGTACAGTCTGTACCATTCACATCCTGTAAAGTCACTTCATCCTTCCAGAACAAGGTTAGCCCCCCTGCTCTCCCCTTTAAGCTTATCACAAAGCTATTTTCAAATCTAATTCTTTTTTGTACCTGTTTCATGAACTTTTCCTGGTTTTTTATTTCACTCAAAAAAACTATGTTAGGAGAGTGGAGGTTCAAGATCTCTTTTAGCTGGAGAATTGTCAAGGGGCCTTCCTCACATCGACAATTCCACACCACAACCTTCATTTAAATAGAAAAGGTATTTAGGAGTTAGCCTCCAATTCCCCTATATGATAACTAGCAGAATTGCCTACTTTCAGTGATTTATGCTTCGGAGCTTCTATTGTATCCTTCTCTATTGGATCTAAGCCTTGTTGGGATTCTGGTAGTTTTCTCTACCCTTCTTGACCCCTTACATTTTCTCTGTCTGTAATGTCCCTTAATAGGGCTCAACTGGTTCTTAGGATCTTCCTGCTTTGCTTCTTGTTTCCTTTCATGCTGCTATTCACAGATGTCTGGGATTGATCAGCCACTATTTTACTCACTTGAAGTGCTATAGCTCTCATTGCAGTCCTGTTTGACAATTTTTTACCTAAACTTTCTTCTATGACCATGTCATCTACTTGTTGGTCCTCTTCACTACTCTTTCTACTTCTCTGTCCTACTAGTTCGTTCCTACTCTCTGTCCTTTCCCCCTCCACTCTGCAATTTTTATCCTCACATTTTCCATCATTTTCCCCCTTTTCCATCTCCTTCTTCTGTTCAGTGTTTTCTCTCAGAATTTCTCTCTACTTCCTCTCAATTTCCACATTTCTCTGGTCTTTGTCTTTGTTCTCCTTGTCACTTCATTTACATCTCATTTCATCCTTATTCTCAGACCCTTGACTATATTGTTTCTCTGCTGATGTTTCGGTCATACTACTACCTTTCATTGTCACCACTTGGCACTGATTATCCTCTTTGCTAGATCCTTTCCAAGATCTCAAAGGAGATATCATTATGTTTCCCGCTCGCATCCATGTACCAAACTGTCATTCCCTGTTATTTTGTCTCTCCTTCTTTTCTCTAGAACAGGATTTATCCCCATGCCCTATAACCCCGCCGTTATAACAAAAATTTGGGCACCGCTCGTATCTAAATTCTACCCATGTATTCACTCCATCCATTTTCACTGAGGTTTCTCGCAGTAGAGGTTGGAAAACATCTACTTCGGCAAATATTTTCATATGTCTCCCTTCTTTCCCCCTCCTGGTGAGACTATCACTTCTCTCACAGAGTTGAAAATTTTTTCCAATTTAAATCCCACTGCTCTACACATCCAATGAACAGGAAGATTCCAAATTTGTATCCATAGATGGGCAAACCTAAAGTGATCGAGGTTCCGTTCACACCCAGCTCTCCATTCCTTTAAGACTAGGATCTGGTTATCTATTATCCACGGGCCTCCTATCAAGATTCTTTCTAGGTCCTCTTCTTTTTCCGGTTGAAACTGAAACATGTTTGGTCCTAGTTTTGTCACTACCATGTTTCTTGGGTAGCCCCAGGCATGATTGGTGAAGTTTTTTACACCTGTGAAATTTGCCACCTTTTCTCCCATTAGTTTACCTACTAGACTTCCGCTACAATCTTGAACTCCTTTCTTGATATCTTCACTACTGAGATCTATTCCTTCTAATTCTGTTTCAAATAGATCAAACTTCTTAAATGCACGCTCCAAAGCTTCCTCCATCCTTTCAGAACTCCAGAGATTGCTTGAGTTACCTTGGCACTATTTTCCGTCTCTGATTCACAATTTGATTAAACATGCAAAAAAAGCCACACAGAATTAGTTTAGAACCAACAACAAACTAAAACTACTTGGAGCTCAATAAAGATTGTTGGGCCACCCCGATCTAATGCTGCACCACCTAGAAGCAGCTTAACAACCTAAGACACACACAGTTAACTCCTTCCTTCCAAAGGTTAAAGGATCATGATTTCTTTCATACCCAGAAAAGAAACTGAGACTCAAAGACAAAATCTTTGAGGCTTAAGGATGAGCCTTGTAAGTGAAATGATGAAGGTGAGATCTAGGCATTTTGGATTTGAAAGTTCAAAAGTTAGCTGTGGTTTAAACTACTGGTAAAATTTAAATTTCGAAAACTCCCATACAAGAGAGGTAGTCTCCCATAGTAGAGAGAAGCTGTCATAGTAGAGAGGGAAGTTACTTAAATTCTTGGGATTAATATCACGTAGAATTTTGTGCTTTGTTGTTCCATTTAAAGTTGTCCTTCCTCAGTAGTTCAGTAAGTGGTTTACACACCAGACCATAATGCTTTATAAATATTCTATAATAGCCAGTGAGTCTAAGAAATCCCCTTAACTCTTTTATTGATTGGGGTATAGGCCACTGTAGTATGCTATTGACCTTAGAGTAATCCATGCTGACCTCTTTATTAGTAATAGTATGCCCCAGGTAGTCAACCTTTCTTTGGGCAAAAGCACATTTAGATTTTTCGCATACAGTTGATTTTCTGTCAAAACACCCATACAATCCTTAAATGTTTGCACATGAGCTTCCAAAGTAGGGCTATATACCAATATATCATCAAAGAAAACTAGAACAAACTTTCTCAAATAATGTTTAAATACTTGGTTCATTAATGACTGGAATGTAGCTAGAGCATTTGTAAGCCCAAAAGGCATGACTAAGAACTCAAAATTCCCACACTGAGTCTGGAAAGCTGTCTTAAAGGTATCTTGGGGCTTAACCCTGATCTGATGGTACCCTACTGTGAGATCCAACTTGGTTTTGAATATAGAACCAGTTAATTCCTCTAATAACTTATCTACATTAGGTATTGGGAACCTATCCTTGATGGTTATTTCATTTAGCTTCCTGTAGTCAACACAGAATCTCCAGGTTCCTTCCTATTTCTTGACTAACAACACAGGAGAAGCAAAGGGACTATTGTTGTGCTTAGATATACCCTTCTGGAGCATCTTAGCAACTTGCTTCTCTATTTCCTCTCTGTGACAATGAGGGTACCTATAAGGCTTCAGTTTAAATGATTGTGCTCTTGGTTTGAGAGGTATCTCATGGTCTACACTTCTACTTAGAGGTAAGGAATTTGGAAGCTGGAACACATTTTCATATTCCTGCAGCAGCTTTACTATTTCCTGTGGCACAGGCTCTATTCCTTCTTCTTCATTATTTTTTGAGTTCATTGTCATGCATATCTGTCTCTTGTATTCAATGAATGTCCTCAAATCCTTTCCTCTGATCAGGTGTAAATCATAGTCTTCTGCTTGCCCTTGCAATTTAATTTCATTTCCTACGTTATGTAGTGAAATCCTGAGTTGCTGGAAGTCACATGTGATGGGACTGAAGTATGCCATCCAATCCACTCCAAGTATTATATCCCAACCCCCTAGCTCTATTACCTTGAGGTTAAATCTGAAGTGGTTTTGATTAATCCTCCAATATACATTAGGATAGATAGCATTGCTGGAAACACATGTTTCATTTCCCATGATGATAGAGAATGGTTGATCAACCCGTTGGTAATTAATGTCCATTCTAATAACCAATTCACTGCTGATATAGCTATCTAAGTTTCCAATGTCTACCAGTATTAGTATTTCCTCGCCATTCAAAACACTTGTTAATGTGATTGTTTTCCTTTTTAAGGCTTCAAATAAGGCATGCAAGGACATTCCATAGGCTAACCAGGATTACTTGTTTGTTCATCATGTTTCCCCAATGCATCTTTAAATGCAGAATCTTTCTTGTCCTCCAGTAACATAAAGTTTAATTGTCCCACTCTGTACTGGTGACCTACCCCATTTTTTTCCTCACATTTGAAACACAATCCATTATTCCTCTTATACTGCATCTCTTGTATTGAGAGTTTTTTTTTATCTCTGCCATCCTCCTGTGAATTCCTTAACTTTTGGTGTTTAAAGGTACTGTTGATAGGAACTCTATACATGCCACTTCCTGCATCTGTTGCATTACTTTTTGACATGCCACATCTGTTCTCTCCCCACTGTTTGGAATTGTCTTTACAGCTTTTATTCTACACCTTGAATGAGTACTCTTGCCATTGAGACAGTTCAAAGGCTTCAGTTAATGTTGTAGGATTTGGCATCATAACCATAGGTTTAATTTCCTCTTTTAACCCACTTATGGAACTAGAAATGAAATAGTTTTCATCAAGATTCTGATTCTTGATCGGCATCAAGGGTTTCAACTTTTTGAATCTTTCTTGATAGTTTTCTATATTTCCTTCTTGTTGCAGTTTATTAAATTCCTCCACTACATCTCTACAATTCCTACCAGAAAGCCTTCTACACAATAGTTCCCCAAATTCTTCCCAACTTAGTTTAGGATTCTCAATTTTTATTCCCTGGAACTATTTATCGGCCCTCCTTTCTAAGTATATTTCAATTAGTTCAACCATCTGTTCTACTGGAATTTGATAGTTCAAAAAATATTTATTACACTTGCGAAACCAATCCCTGGGATTGTTCCTAGTAAACAATGGTAAATCAATCTTGGGAAGATTTGGAATTTGAAACTTACTATAATCTTTCTTGAAAAATTTCTGAGGCTTACCTTTAGTCTGCAATCTTTGATGAGCTGGAGGAGTCGGCAGAATTGGAGTCTGATCCACCATTATTCTACCTTTTCCTTCTGTTGCCTTGTTTTTCCCAGGAGTCATTTTTGACAGAAGGGCACTGAACTTCTGCTCCAGGAACTTACTGAAATTCTGCTCCATTCCTGTTAAGAGATCCTCCATCCGCTTATTGTTCTCTTCCAGTTCCATCTTTAGCTCGTTCCTAATCTATTGCTGTTCAGATTGAGATGATTGCAGAGATTCCAACAGTTCTTGAAGTTTGATTTCTTGTCTTTTTACGTGTTCTTCTAATGTTCTAACACTAGTGCTTTCTGCCATGGATTTACAGTCGAAGCTCCAAGGATCTACTGCTCTGATTACCAATTGTTAGGAACTCAAGTGAGTTTCTGAGATTAAGCTATATAGCTAAACTTCTAGATTGTAAGAAGAAAGGAAGAAGAGAAGAGAAGAAAAGAGAGAGAGTAGACGAGAGAGAATTGAGAAGAGGAAAATTGTATTGAGTTTGTTACAATTCTGTTATGAACCCATTGTAATTAAGCCCATTCGAAAACTACAGCGTTTTGTCTACTCAATCCATGATTACAATTCAATTAGATTGATTCCTTGATCTAATCATTCTCTACCCTAATAGATCACATTAGAAGCAATATGTTCAAACTAGAGTTGCAAATGAATCAAATTAGCTTGTAAGCGATGTGCATTGTGTTAGACTAATGCTGCAAAATAATTAAGCCGGCTTGTGAGTACTTGGTTAAGGTTCAACTGAAATTCGATTTTGGATGAGTTCAAGTCGAGTAAGTCCATAGTATCCTTTGCTCATTAACTTGTTAAGCAAGCTCAAATTTACAACATTTTAGTATTTTTATTACTAAACATGAACTTGTTTTTTAGATTCACCTAAAAATAGTGAGGATTAGGCATAGACCTCTGACCTACTTATATTAGACATTCGCAAAAGAGTACACGATGGAGGGCAACATAAAACCTTAACTTCTAATTTTGAATTAAATGTACAGTTGACATGCCTAAATGGATTCTTAACATGATCCATATTTATGGTGAAGTGAACTTATATTTATGTCCCCCAATTGTATTAAAAAAATATGTAATAAGTATTTTGTACTTTTTTTTAGCTCAATTAGCCTAGAACTCCAATTCGATCAGGCTCGAACTTGAGTTTGAGTCAGACTCGACTTGACTAAGTTAAAGCTTGACTAAACTTAGCTAGTTTGTGCATATTAATAGACACATGATTTTATTGGGGTAAAAAATTACGCAACGTATTAGCTTAAGGATAAAATTGCTTAATAAAGTCATATATTATACACGATCTCATCTCTTTCACAAAATTCAACCCTAACGCGTCAATAACATTATCATCGAGATATGCGAGTACAATCAAATGTATGTGCATAATCCAACCAAGTTTACTAGGAAACATGGATTAATATCCCAACAAGAAGAAAGTGTCACAAACGAAAGTGGTGAGATGTTTTCTTCACTCCTGGTTCAGCTTGCAAACTTGTAGAACTAGCCCCACTAGTCAGGGATATTGAAGAATCCTCCAAATCAACTCCTCGATTAACTTCACTTTGTTTTCTTCTTTTTTTTGCCAATAGTATCATCAATCTGAGGGGAATTGTGTATTTACAGGCAAGCTTTTACCCAAGCAACTCTGAGCAGCAACTTTTGCTCGTTAGGAGAGCCGGATTCCCCCACAAAAGACAAAAACAGGAATTTTTTTTCCCGCCTCAACAGATTCATTTATCCACATTGTGGATTTCCAAACATGGTACTTATACAATTGGTGCTTAAAATTTATCAACAACTGGCTGTATTATCAAATTGCTAACCACTTTAAAGACTGCTACCATGTTTCCTCCATAAACCGATGAAATAGGAGCAGCAATGAGGTCTACATTCATCTATAAACCCTATCAAATTCGCACGTCATTGTTGATATATATCAACTTTTCCTATAGCTTTTGCTAGATTATGTTTGATATCAAAATAATTTAGTTATTAGAAGAATTAAAATATTTGTTAACCATAGATCATGTTGGTTTGTTAATAAATATTTTAGCTAAGATTTGCTAGTAGAAGAAGATTATATTTTGTTGAGATTTTTATGATAATTGTTAGTTGGATGAATGAATAACATAAGCTCATTTTTCAACTTCAATACAAGTCTCTTATAAGTTTTTTTTTTCAACATAATGTGTTGTTTCTTAGTTTATACCCTAAAAAACCAATAAAGTGGTATCAGAGCCTATATCTTAAGGGCCTGAGTTTTTTTAGAGTACATTGGTAAGGATCCTTTATAAGTTCAAAACCATGATAGGAAAGAACTTTTTGTCGAGTGTTTCAACTTTTAATGGTGAAACTTATCAAATTTGGGCTATAAAATTTTGGATTTATGTGGTAGTCAATGATCTACAGGATATGGTGGAGATGAATTTTGTTTACCCAGTATTTGAAGAGCTGATAGATACACAAATTACAGACCTTAGAGTTGCAGTTAGACAGACATCCAAGGCTAACATTCACATATTAGTTTTTGATGCTGTTTTCACAAGAATAATGACTAATGATTTGATTGAGAATAAACTATTCTCAATTAAAATAAAAAGAAAAAGTTTTACTATGAATTGGTTAGATTTTGATAATTCTAAAGTGGAATATGATGATGAAATCAAGAATTTAGATCCTAAAAAAATTCAGGAGAAGATCATTGATAAGTCAGGAGGTATTAAATTGATTCCTGATATTTATCAAGATTATAATATTTCTATTTTTGAGTTTATAGATTTTGATGGTGATGACAAAATGAAAAATATATTTTCTGTGCAAGTTCAAATATTATCAAAACATGTTTCACTTTGAACCTATGACAAGGTTATTTGGAAACATAAAAAAAAAAATCATCTTTTATGATACGAATCTGGTTGGTGAGAAGATTCGCGACCCAAGATCACTTGTTGGATTTGACTTCGAACGCAAGAATGGTAGCAGCGGAAACCCTACGACCCCTCTAATCCCCGTGACTACGAACTTGTTGATATTATCTCAACCCGTAACCAAACGAATTAGTGAACCTCAGGCAAGTGTAGAAGGCGCCACAATTCAAGTGTGATTCTTGAATTGATAAGCCGAACAAGAACACTAGAGTATAACTCTAAGTTGTTCAAGATTTGCTCGAAAGCTATGGAGAAAACTCTCTCAATATTTTTATCATAAAAGTGTCTACCTTAAATTATCAAAACTTGGCTATTTATAGCCTTACAAAGAAGCAAACCTAATCTAAGTTGGAAACAATGCAAGTTTCCTTATTCGATTTGACAACTAAACTAATGACTCGCTAATCATAGCTAGGGCTAAATAATGGACAGCTTATAATCGACCCAATGAAGGCTTTAAGCTGGCCCAACATAACCCAATAAAAGCTAATTAACCAACTTAAGTAATAGTGAGCCTAGACTCTATAAATCGGATCCAACTCAACATGAGGTCTTGGACCGAACTTATTCCTACCAAATAAAATAGAAATCTGAAAAATAAACTACTAAACTATTACTAAAAGATTCATTCTCTTGCAGCCCGAAACATGGCCTATAAGCGGCCCATATTTCGTATCATTCCCCTCCTCTTGAAAAAGATTTGTCCTCAAATCGTGGTTGGAAATGAATGGTACTAACAAGAGTTGGCAGGATGAAATCTCAAATCTCCACATATTGGCTCTCTTAGAATGAATGATACCTGCATACGTCATGATTATTATAATTTGGTGCACATGTCTCTTGGTCAGCTTGAAAATGCTCACAATCAGCCATGGAAAACTCAAGGCTTTACTCCAATGACTCCTCGAAGATAACACATATAGCTTCGGTTCCATGATGCAAGGTAAAATGTATGGTACATTGGCAGCAAGCTCACATCTTCTTGGATCCTCCATAATGCAACTGACAAACTGAAGAACACTTTGAACACGATCGACTTCATTAGATTGATCATCACTTGGGACACTTGTTGCAAAATGGTAAGGAGGCAAAGGACAAAATTCAAGTGCAAGGACTCCCTTTGAAACTTCATTACTCCTCCCAACAAGCAAAGCAGGCTCATGGGTGAAGTTGTATATCAATGGATAGTAAAGGGATATAACACTTAAGATGCAAACACCATGAAAAGTCTGATATTCGCCAATGGATATAGGGATAGAACATGCCATGATCAACTCAATCTCACCTTGCTTAACCTGTATAAAAGAAGAAAAGCTAAACATAACAAAGGTAAGTTCGTTAGAAAAATAAGCCCTCGCATTGTTTCCCAAAGTCAGCGCACTTTTTCCCTTGTCTTCCTTCTCAACTAGCTCAAGACAACTAACTTGTGTAGATGGGACTTCAAGGTTTTCAATCTCAAGTTCATTGCTAGCATTCGTAGATATTTCTTCAATCAATGGTGGACTAGAAGGAACATCTTTACCACCATTGGTTGACACATGAGTAAGTTGCTCAAAATATGAATTCAGCACTTGGCGAATTTCTCCCATCATAGAGTCAAAGAATTCTTTATTCCGGCTTCGGAAATCAGCCTTTGATTCACGAGGCTTTGATTCAATTCGAGAATTCATGACTCGATTCTCACAACACTCCTTAGATGATGCTCGTTTGCTTGATGAAGACCTTGGCTTAGATGCTCGACGCAAACTCCTTTGCTCCTCCTCATACTCATTACAAGTATGCTTATATCTTTCATATACACACAAGGCACGAAAATGACCCATTTCCTCCTGAAGTGGATGAAACTCATGTTGTGAATGCTCAGAGATGGAATGCGTGGAACTAGAGTACTTAGAAGTAGTTCGCTTGAAACCCCTCCTCTTAAGAGGCTCGTTCTCTAAGAATTCTTGATGATATGAATGAGATGCAACTCCACGAGGCATGGTTAAGTGACCTGCAAAATTGGTTAGCAGAGAAGAGAAATTTCGCACAACACACAAGCTCACGTGTATGCACTCGTCACTCGTGTTTTCACTCTAATTTGTCCCTCAAGTAGTCCTCACCAAAGATTTTCTCACAGCCCCTTGCAAACCTTGAAGAAAGTAGAATTCTCCAAGTGCTCAAGTGTAGCTCAAAAACAAGTTCACGCTAGAATTTGAGGTTCGTAAGAGTAGAGATTTGCTTGGAAAACAAAATTAAGACACTAAGAATGGAGTGGTAGAATATATTCAAGAATAAAAATTGGAAAAAGAATGGGTACAAAAGCTGAAAAAAAATTACGAACGATGCTCAAAAGCTCTAACCGACAAGGAGAATGGTCCTTTTGCTTTGTTGGATTTTCTTGGAATGTTACCCTGTCCTAACCGACTCAAGGTGCTGGCTAGATTTTGCAGAGGTGCTGCTATTACCTAGGGTAACTCTAAGGAA
Organism: Coffea arabica; assembly: GCF_036785885.1. Lineage (NCBI taxonomy): Eukaryota > Viridiplantae > Streptophyta > Magnoliopsida > Gentianales > Rubiaceae > Coffea > Coffea arabica. The sequence goes on along the minus strand of NC_092330.1, from coordinate 1,417,055 downwards.
ATGCACGGCTACAAAAATTGGAGACAAGTGAATGGTGAGAGCCACTTGGTCTTGTCGGCCTCCTTTGGTCTTAGAAACCAATTGGGTATAGGAAACTTTGCAGCTGTTTCCCTTCTTCTTCTTTTTTTTTTCTTTTTTTTTTTTTTTGAGGTTCAGCCGACTAGGTCCTTTCCTAAGTGCTTGGGAAGGATACCAAAACTGGTGATAAGTTTGGGCAAGTGGTGGCTATGAATTAGGAGACAAGATGAAGTGGGAAGCCCCTTCGGTTTTAGGAGCCAATCAGGTTTAGAGGTTTGTAGTGGCTGTTCTCTCCTTGTTTCTTTTTCCTTTTTGAGATGTGCAGATCAATAAAAGTATTCAGGACCCCTTTGCTTTCCAAAATCTGCTTGCTATGTTTTTTTTTTTTTTCTTGTGCAACAGCAACTTCGGGCGAAAGGAGCTGTCGGTTACCAAAGGTTTCCCAGGTCAGTTTTTTTTTGTTGGGTTCTGTTTGCGTTCTGTTGGGTGGCTTTTGGCAACGGGTAGGTGAGGTTCTTGGTGCCCAAACGTAACAAGCCCAGCCCCAGGTATGGTATAATAGTCAAGAGAGTTCAGGGGTTCTAAACTCAATGCAAGATTACCAGCAAATAAGTTCAAGAATATCGCTGCAATTTTCCAGATTTCAAAGGTTCAAGAATCACTTCAAGAACTCAAAGAAATCGTGCAGTTTTGCTGACGAAGTTCAAGAACAAGTACCAATATTCTCCTAGATAAATGAATGATGAACACACGAATCAAAATAGCTTTGGAACAAACTGTAACTCGACAAAGAGACACGAGCAGAAATTGGGAACTACCAAAACGGCAACTCCGCGACTTGGAAGGAACACCGACCAGGATTTTCTTGCTTCCCTTTGTTTTTTTTTTTTTTTTTTGACTTAGATTGGACTCAATCACGAGAACAATAAGATAGCAAGCTGCTGAACAATTATCACGCACAAACAATGAGGAGACAATTCTGACAGATTTATCAATGCAAGTGCGGCAAGACAGAAATTCCTAATGTCTCAATATCTTATGTGCGACGTGGGACACGACTATCAACACTGGTTGATTCTGTAATTTGCTGGACACAAACGGTGGGAACAAAGACAGCAAGACACGAGCAGATTGCGCACAAGACTCAATAGTAATTAACAATAAACAAGACACGGACAGGTTGCACAACTCCAAGGTCGCAGCTTCGCGACTTGGAAGAAGTCACCGACCAGGAAGCTCTTCTTTTTTTTTTGTGTATAACAACTGATGAGATACTCGCACAAACTAAGTCAAACTCGACACAATTAATTTCCAGAAATTCCAGGGGTTCAAACGACACCAAGACAGGACCAACAATGGTGACCAGAATTGAAAACGAGGGAAACTCGCGGACAGACGCGACGTGCAACAACAAATTTTTTTTTTTTTTGGAACTAACGAAACAGACACGAATTAAAACATGAAAAGAGGGATAAACGATGTTACCAACAAGCTAGCTCTGATGCCAGCTGATGCGAATCTGGTTGGTGAGAAGATTCGCGACCCAAGATCACTTGTTGGATTTGACTTCGAACGCAAGAATGGTAGCAGCGGAAACCCTACGACCCCTCTAATCCCCGTGACTACGAACTTGTTGATATTATCTCAACCCGTAACCAAACGAATTAGTGAACCTCAGGCAAGTGTAGAAGGCGCCACAATTCAAGTGCGATTCTTGAATTGATAAGCCGAACAAGAACACTAGAGTATAACTCTAAGTTGTTCAAGATTTGCTCGAAAGCTATGGAGAAAACTCTCTCAATATTTTTATCATAAAAGTGTCTACCTTAAATTATCAAAACTTGGCTATTTATAGCCTTACAAAGAAGCAAACCTAATCTAAGTTGGAAACAATGCAAGTTTCCTTATTCGATTTGACAACTAAACTAATGACTCGCTAATCATAGCTAGGGCTAAATAATGGACAGCTTATAATCGACCCAATGAAGGCTTTAAGCTGGCCCAACATAACCCAATAAAAGCTAATTAACCAACTTAAGTAATAGTGAGCCTAGACTCTATAAATCGGATCCAACTCAACATGAGGTCTTGGACCGAACTTATTCCTACCAAATAAAATAGAAATCTGAAAAATAAACTACTAAACTATTACTAAAAAATTCATTCTCTTGCAGCCCGAAACATGGCTTATAAGCGGCCCATATTTCGTATCATTTTATTTGGAGTTTGGCATGAGAAAACAAAAGAAGTGGTTTGTTGCAAGACTAATATTTAGCTTGCATAAAAACCTAAAAGAAGAAGTTCATTGCAAAGCTAATCATCAATTGTAGAACTTCTTACAAAAATCTTGTTCAAAACAAGATTCAAAAATTTGAGAAAACAATTCAAAATGTGCAGCAAAAGTGGCAAGGAGCAGTGTTGACATATGCCAACTTTTCCTACAGATTTTGCTAGATTATGTTTGATATCAAAATAATTTAGTTATTAGAAGAATAAGGATATTTGTTAACCAAAGATCATGTTGGTTTGTTAACAAATATTTTAGCTAAGATTTGCTAGTGGAATAAGATTATATTTTGTTGAGATTTTTAGAATAATTGTTAGTTGGATATTTTGTTAGTTTGTTTTATGTAATCACTATAAATAATGAATTGATGAATGAATAATATAAACTCATTTTCGAACTTCAATACAAGTCTCTTATAAGTTTTTTTTCAACACTGAGGTGTTGTTTCTTAATTTATGGTGCAAAAAACCAACAGTCATCACACGAACATGAGCATTATCAGACATCTCACCAGCATTCTATATATCCAGTTTTATTTATCTCCAAAATTTCTATTGGAGATAAACAAAACTCTATTGATTGCAGGTTTACTTTTACAAGAATCATCAAGATGAAATCGGTGCAGGAATTCCACCCTTACCCGTACCTTGCTGCAGTGTTGAACTGCTTCTTTTGGGTGTTCTATGCATTACCAATGGTTCACCCAAACAGCTTACTCATTCTCATCATCAGCGGCATTGGCATCGTGTTGGAATTGACCTATCTGGCCATATTCTTTTACTTCTCAGTTCTCACATAGTAAGAAGCAAAGGGTATGCACTTCTTTCGCCAATATTCATCCTCTATCAGCAGTATTCTTTGTAAATGATTACTTTTACCTCCATTAAGCCTTAATGCTTGTAACAAGGCTCTTAATTGTTGACTTCTTTGTTATCTGTTTAACTTGTACCCGTCCTGAACTTGATCAAAGTGAATGGCCTGCTTTAGTATTAACTCATCCAAACAATAACCTTTCGATTGAGTATCTATTTTTTGGTTGTCTTAATTCATATTATGGATTTATTTTGTGTATACAAATATACTGCAACTTTTACACTTTAACTGATTATGGCAACTGATTATGAATAGTCTGCGGGGTCCACTCCCTGCGGAGCACACCAAAAAAAAAAAAAAAAACTGATTATGGCAACAGTATGACCATTGATGTGATGCATTTTTTCAGCTGATCGTGTTTTTTGGCTTGACTGGAGAGGCTGTTTTTGCAGCCGCTATAGTTCTCGTAACTTTGCTAGCCTTTCAAACCACTGAAACAAGATTTTTTTTCATCGGGTTCGTCTTTGTTGTCTTCGGTCTCATTCTATACACCTCTCCATTGTCCATTGTGGTAAGTGATAATCATTAATTACTTTCGAACAAAGCATCTTTTTTCAATATTCCTCTGAAATTTTCCTGATGAATGTTTGTTTTGTAATGTTATCACTGCAGGGACAAGTCATCATGACAAAAAACGTTGAATGCATGCCATTTTGGATCTGTGTGCCTAACTTCTCCAACGGCACTGTTTGGCTTATCTATGCTTTGCTCCCCTTGGACCCCTTTGTCTTGGTAAATTTAAACTTTCATCATGCTAGAATTTCATCTCTTACACCAAATAAGAAGTAGGCTCAGAGCTATATTTTTGGCAACACGATAAATTTCGTTTTTTGGTGTGCAAAAGTATTGCAATTTAGGGTCCATTTGTTTCGGGTGAAAATGTTTTCCAGGAAAATATTTTCCTAATTTCCCGTGTTTGGTTGCACAAAAGTTACTGAAAACATTTTCCTATGTAAAATATTTTCACTCATCTTATGGAAAACAACTTCCCTTCCAAACTTACTGAAATTGTTTTCCGAAATGCATGCATCCTACCTGTAGTATGTTCCAAACTTACTGAAAACATCTTGTAGTATGTTCTTTTTTTTTTTTAATGTAAACAGGAGGACTCGAACCCAAAACCTCTTCCTTACACTCCCTCCCCCGTACCACCCAACCCAACCCTCCCCCTAGTATATTCAAAATAAAAAAAAAACCCCATCCTGCTCATCCTATGCTAGTAATTAATTATGTATAATAGGGACATTCTTTTCTAGAAAAACTTGCAGCAGTGAGAGTGCAAGATATATGTCACAATAAGCATTGCATGTGATTGATATTTGACACTAAATGGCCAGCAATTTGTTTATTGCTTAAGGAGACATTTTTTATTCATATATACATTTCTCCAAGATTTTTTAAAGTTAAACAATGAGATAAATTTTCTTATTTTGCATGGGAAGAAGTACGTAGTTATAATGTGTAGAAAGTAAAGATAGAGATAAAAGTAAAAATATTTCAAAAGTTAAACAAACACCAGAAAAATGAAGTAAGAAAATATTTTCAATAAACTAACCAAACACCTGAAAATGATGAAAGGGAAATGATTTTCATGGAAAATTACTTCCACGGAAAATATTTTTCCAAGGAAAACATTTTACTTCCAATCAAACAGACCCTGGGGGTGAGTGATGATTTTAAAGTGCTGATAGTTGATCCACTTTCCTTTTCCTAATGTGCACGAAATGGAAAAAAACATATAACTATACAAACGAAAATTCTTATCCATCAAATTTAGCTGAACCCAGCGAATTCACTTTTTCGGATAATGCTATAGTGCTGATCGTTACCATAATTGGGGAATATTTTACGTAAAAATACTGATACAACTGGTTCATAGAGGCCTCCACATCTAAGATTGGTATCTTTAGCGACAATTGCATTACTGTTCATTTAGGTTTCCAATATTCAAAGTAACATCAGATGGTAATATGGTAACTTTGGTAATAAAATTGGTAAGTTACAAGTGTAATATGAAATTTACCCTTTAAATACCGAAGGTTACTACTTCAACGAAACTTACTACTTTATAATTAGTAAGTTTAATTCAAATAATGGTAAGTTTTTGATGAAAAATGGTAAGTTTTACAAGTTAAATAGTAAATTGGTGAATTGTTCAAACTTACTACTTTATTTTACAAACTTACCATTTTACTTAAGAAAGTTACAACATTTATAATTAGTAAGTTTAATTGAAATAATGGTAATTTTTTGTTAAAAAATGGTAAATTTTACATATAAAATGGTAAATTGGTGAATTGTCCAAACTTACTTCTTTTTTTTCACAAACTGACCATTTTATTTAAAAAAATTACAACAATTATAATTAGTAAGTTTAATTGAAATAATGGTAAGTTTTACAAATAAAATGGTAAATTATCCAAACTTTCTACTTTATTTCACAAACTTACCATTTTACTTAAGAAAGTTACAAAAATTATAATTTGTAAGTTTAATTGAAATAATGGTAAGTTTTACAAATAAAATGATAAATTGGTGAATTGTCCAAACTTACTACTTTATTTCACAAACTTACCATTTTACTTAAGAAAGTTGCAACAATTGTAATCAGTAAGTTTAATTGAAATAATGGTAAGTTTTTGTTAAAAATGGTAAGTTTTACAAATAAATTGGTAAATTTGATGAATGATTAAAGTTACTAGTTTAGTGAACAAACTTACCATTTTAGTTTAAAAACTTACACAAAATTTATAATCACTATTTTAATGGAATCAGAAAAGATGCTAAAGAAACAAAATTGTCGCTAAAGGTGGCCGACTTTGACAACTACCAGTAACTAGTATTATTTTAGTATTTCGTGAGGTGACTTGCCGTCACTACTGCATGATCCTTTTGTCCAAAAGCTTTATAGAATAGCTTGTTCAACTTCACTATAAATATGTTATCAACTGGGATATCTGTGCTTTTTTTTTGGGTCGCGTAGACTAGAAATGGTAGGGGCATGCAACGAATTCGAATTCTGTAATTCGGAAATTTGAATTCAGATTTTTTCGGAATTTTGGCATAGGTTTACCGACCGATTTCGATTTCGAATTCATCAGTTCCGATTTCGATTTCGATTCTAAATTCCGAATTCGAAAACCTTTTTCCCTTTTTTTCTTTTTTGTTTGATGTATTGTTATATAATATAAATTTTATATTACATATATTATAAAAATATTATTATATATAAATATACTAAAAAAATATTATTATATTTATATAAATATATATTAATATACATATTATAAAACAAAACTGAAATAAAAATATTATTATATCTATAAATAAATAAATATTAATATATATATATATATTATATGGGGGGGAGGGTTGGGTTGGGTGGTGCGGGGGGAGGGAGTGTAAGTAAAAAATCTCGGGTTCGAGTCCTCCCGCTTATACAAAAAAAAAAAAAAATATATATATATATATATATATATATATATATATTATAAAACGAAATTGAATTCCGCTTACACTAAAGTTCCGATTTCAGTATCGAATTCCGAATTCAATTCGAATTCGGTCGGTAAATCAAAATTTTTCGATTTTGCACACCCCTAAGAAATGGACTTGGAGCTCTTTTTGGAGTCTTCTAACTCTATCTGCACATCATATATGACAAAACTACACCAAAGGGAAGCAGCGACGACAAGCCTGAGAAACCATCTGAGTGGCAGCTTCCAGTCTGATCGAAGCTAGATTCTGTTTGATTACCATAAAAGGCACCCATAAACAAATTTTCTTGGTGGTTTAGCTTCTAACTTTTTAGTATTATATTCCGTTCTGAGTTGATGACACAATTGCAGCATGTATATGGCCAGTAGAACCTTAAGAGCATGGTTCGCCATCGCGAGTATTAAAATATTAGAATTTATAAATTATGTATCTCTTGAATTCTATCGAATATTGTAAGAACATATTTTTACTTTCATTATAGACCTAGAATGATGAGCAGGTTCAAAATTATGCTAATCTCCCGATCTATTATAGTAAGAATAAGGCATTTGTACTTGGTTTATGTGAATAAGGAGAAATGTACCAATCATATTGTTTATCTTTTAAATTTGATGATGCACTAGATGAGCTATGATCAAAATGTGGCAAAGGTGTTGGATTTGTTCTAAATTCCTCACCTCTATGGTAGTAACCAAACCCTCAATAATGCAAACTCTCTTGTTTCCGATTCATATAATAGTAGATATTGCTGAGTTCTGGCCATTATTCAACAATACCGTGTCATATTGTTGCATATAGCGAGTTCTCGGTGATATTTAATCCGATTCAATTCTAGAGGCAATGCAAGTAACGGTATCGTATCGTTAAGTCCCATTTTAGTTATGACTTGGCCGAATCATTGTGGACTCTGCCGATATGGCGAACCATGCTTAAGAATTTAGCAAGAGTTTAGCTTTTACGCTTTGTTGATTCTTCGGACTACCAATTCCATCGGCGTTAGTTTCAGCACTTCATATTGTAGTTTGATTCTTGTCACCATTATTGTTGCTTGAGTTGGCTTTTTTTCCTGCTATGCTTTCCTTTAGTTAAGTATGAACATTTACCATTTATGATTCATTTCACATGTTTGAAACGCTAAGAAGGGACAATGCTACAGTGCCTATAGTTATGGTAACGATATTAGAGAAACCTACTATTACAGGTTTCTATTACCTTTAATGACAGATCCAATTTTTTAGCGACTTTTGAAATATTATATTAAAATAATTAATATTAAATTTAGTAAGTTTTTAATTAAAACTAGTAAGTTTATGCCTGAAAGATAAGTTTTAGTCAGAAATAGAAATTTACACTTTGAGTAATTTAATTTACTTATTATTTGACGAAAATTACTTATTTTTGAATTAAACTTACTAATACTACAAGTAAAAAATGTTCATATTTAAGTAAAAAAGTTACCAATTTCTAAAAACGGTTTTAGGTTCCTGAAACACTTTCGGATATTATCTTGTTAAAGTCATCTCCCTTCTTATTACTTAGTTCTCAATTCCAACATACGATTGAATTCCCAGGCAAAGGTTTCCACTTTGGTCCACACTTTCTCTTGGTTACAAGTGAATAAATTTTCCCACTTCAAATTTTCATCTTCAGTTCCCACTTTCCCTCTACCCTTTCTCATCGATCAGTTGTTTTTGGGTGCTGCCATATGCAGACACAATAAAAGGGTTAGCGACGGTGGTAGCCAACCAAAGAGCATATGAAAAATAGCAGTGACGAGATTAGCCTATCATGTCCTCTTGAAATCGTTTGATTATATTGCTGTAATTTATTTATATTTCATTTGTTTTGTTTGTCAAGATTTTCTTGCGAAATCAAGGTTGAGAATTTAAAGATGTTATTGCAATTTTGGGGCTGAAAATGTCCACTGAAACATCTAGCCTTGATTTGGTTGTAGTTTTGATTGTCTACTGGTAAAACATACTTAATAGCCGTATGAAGCATCTAGGAAAGGACTTGAGACTAGGTGTTTAAGTTAAATGTGATTAATTTGTGAATGCATATAAGATGTTTGGTGAAATGTCAAAGAGAAATCTGTGTGTTATGATTGCTGCTTTGTGCTCTTCAGCAGCCGGAGATGAGACCAGCTCTTAAAGAAATCACCCTCGTCAGTCGACAACAGCGCTCAAGATCACCCTTGGGATTGGCTGAAAATAGACCTATTTCTGTTGGAAACTAAATAATCATATTAGAGACAGTGATTTCATCTTCCTTGTACCTGCTTTCTTCCTCTTCTTCTTCTTCTGTTTCCCCCCCCCCTTTTGTCTTATGGGTTTTTCTAGCTTTTCTTTTTTTTTTTTTGTTGTTGGGTGTAATCAGATGTACATATTTAGATGAGAAGCACTAATACTCTCTTTCCAGTCTTGTTTGTGGTGACGGGATGAGTGCAGCTTCATCAGTTTCTTATAATATAACTTGAAATTTTGCAGAGAGGGATAAGATATTAATATACCTCCTTCAATTTTGCATAAAGGGATGTTTTCCTATCTTCCTTTTTTGCTTGATTCTGCATTTTTTGCCTTTATAATTTCTGATGTTCCAATATATATATATATATATATATATATATATATATATATATATATATATATTTTATGCTTTAAGTTCTTGAATCTAAGGTTGTGATTTTGCTGCGTCCTGATTCTTCCTCCAACCGACAAAACAGAGGTCCTTGCTGTTTTCTTTGTTTTTATTTTTTTTTGTCCTTTATTGCTGTGGCTGTTTTGCAAAACGTGGAAGTTAAGGCCCCCTCAAGGGTGCCGGTGCAATTCAATACTAAGAAATGAAAATCAGTAGAAATGACTTGCAGACAATGACTACCGATTTCCTAGAAAACGGTTTTGTCCTTTTTCTCTAGATATTTTTTGATCTTTCATTTTTTATTCCCACTTGAAAAATGGAACACATTAATTGTTAGTTATCATATTGTCTCTGGTTGGCTGGTGCTTAAATTTTAAAAATTAGAAGTCATAAATCAGACTTTGATTTTTCTTTTCTATTAATTTTCGATATGTATAAAAATTACCGCAATTATTTTCTATTAAAATATGCCTAAGTATCCGTTGACAGCTTTGATGAATGAATTCTGTACTTATTTTCTATTAAAATATGCATAAGTATCCGTTTGTATATCCCCTTTCCTTTCCTCTTGCTCTCAATCCAGTGATCGGTAATGGGGTAGGTTGGTACTGATTGAAATAATTTTCTCGCAAAAAGTCTTAAACCAGAATTTTAAAAGGAAACCTAAGGTTTTGATGTTGCATTGGTCTTTCTTTTGTGTTTTATACGCTCGAGTTGTTGAGGCCTCCCTCTTTCTATCTCAGTCAAGCCAGATTCTTTGCTCCTGCCTTGTATGTTCTTGTTTCAGAAACTTTGTTTATCAGGTTGGGTAGTTTAGTTCATGTTCTTGATGCTAGAGGGATGGAATTGTTTTTCTTATCAAAATGGCATGTTGTAGTTCCCTTTTCGTTCATTGTTGTGCGATAGATTTAGGTGATGAATAGCCGAGAGCTACGGAAAGCTTGTAAATGTGATTTTGCAGCACTTTCTTGTGATCCCGAAAAGAATCGAATCAAATGCGACGAACCCGAAAAGAAAATGGGTCGAATTCGGGTCAAACCGTGGGTGATCCGATACGATCCGATCACCTGTTTATGAATTAAAAATTATTTTACCTAACTAAACTACGTTATTCTTTTTGTTTCAAAGGCATTAATCACTTAATCCTAAATGAATTTATTTAACTTATTTGAAGTTGAAATTATTATACTTGGACAAATAATGTATTATATTATTTTTTACTTTTATACTGCTTTTATTTATTTTATATTTGGTTTGGAACAAAACACTTTTACAATGTTTTTAATTTATTTTAGATTTGGTTTGGGATTATTTATTTAAATTTTTATTACTTGATTATGTAATTAGTCTTGTGTGAATTACAAATTACAGTGGTAAATTAATAAATTAAAATTAAGTTTTGGGTCATTCGAGTCGTCCCACCAACCCGACAACCTGGAATTTTCAGATTCGGGTTAGAAATCCTGACTCGTTTCGGGTAGGGGGGTCAAGTTCGGGTCAACCAGTTTTCTATTATATCTGGGTCTCAACCCGACCCGTCACTCCGATTTGGACTCGATTGCCACCCCTAATTATATTGTCAAAAAAATAACATATTTTACAAATTATTCCAATTTATTTAGAAAATGTTACTAATTTCATTAGAAATTATGAAATGTAATCATGGTTTATTAATTTTTTACTAAATATAAATACAACATACAAAAGGAAAATATATTTGACTTTGTTTTACTTTGATCAGAAAAATTTGTGGTAGAAATAACGAAATAGTGACAAGGGTGCAAATTTCAAATCAACAACCAACGTACACTTAATTACGCTAATTTTTTAGTTGACCAAACTAATATATGCCATAAAGTAACTAGATTTTAGCATTTATAAATTGGCCATTTTAGCAGTTTATATACTATTCACCTATAAAAAATATGATTATTATAAAATGACATTTTATAATAATTTACATACTATTTGCCAATTAAAAGTAAGTTTGATAAAAAAAAATATATGCATATAAATCCATATTGTAAATGATACAAAATATATTTGAATCTCATGAAACTTAATCTATCGGTAAATTTACTATAGTTTTCAAAGATTATGCCACATTAGTACAAATTTAACTTTTATGCTTGTGACCTAGAAAATAAATTTATTAGAACACATAACCTTTGTAAATGATACATACATTTATTAAAATGCTTAAAACACATAACATTGATGAATGATACATACAATCATATATTATACATTTACGTTACCAACAATTACTAACTATAATATTAAGTTTCAATCATTAACAAAAAAATCTTAGCATTATTTTAAATAAACTTTCTAATACTTGTTTCATATAAGTTTCTTTAAGTAAAATAGTAAATTTATGCCACAAACTAGTAAGTCTTGATGATTAACCAAATTTACTATTCTATCAACAGGATTTACTATTAATCCGTGAAAGCTTACTATTACTTGAACTAAACTTACTCTCCAAAAAGAAAGTTTCAAATATAGAGTAGTAATTTATTTTTTTTTAAAAAAAGTAACTTTCAATTTTATTTCATTTTACTTTTTAAGACATAAATAGGATAACAGATTTCGTTACCATTTTCGATTTATTTTTTATTTGCTTTTAGCGACCATTTGATTATTTGATCGGTCTATCCACCTAAATAGGATAACATTTAAAAATAAGAAAGTAAGTTTTCTATCTAAAATAATAAGTTAACAGTAAAAAATTAGTAACTTTTATACTTCAAAAGGTAAGTTGGAATAAATATTAAACTTACTTTTTAAATTGATAAATTACTACTTTATATCCCAAACTTACTTTTTAGAGAGTAAGTTTAATTCAAATAATAGTAAGTTTTTATACATAAATAGTAACTCTTACTAATAACATGGTAAATTGATTAATAATCAAAACTTACTGATTTATGGGACACATGTGCTATTTTATTTTAAAACATATTTCAAACTAGTATTAGGAAGTTTATTTGAAATAATGATAAGATGTTTTATTAATGATTAATTCTTAGTACCTTAGTTAGTAAGTACTCATAATATACCTGTATAATACCTGATTATAGGTATAATTTAAAAAAATTATTTATATATTTTAAAATACTATGAACAACAGTTTGACTTTTCACATAATCTTGTAAAATATGAAATAAAATTTTGTCGTATTATAAGCTTTTAATCATTTTCAATTTTTGAAAGGTTTGAAAGTTCGAATAACAATAACAACAAATCTTCCTAGTTATATATAGAATATTACTTGTTTATATATCAAAATTTTTATAATTTAACACCTATGAATATAATAAGATGATAAAGTTTTAATAAATTTACATCTGAGACACAAGAAATAATAAGAGTAAAAGCCTAAACAAAATGAGAAATAATATAATAATAAAAATGACAAAATTAGTATAACAATTAATATAAGAAAATCAGTATGATCTTGATTTTTTTCCTTGGGAGATTGTTCATAAGAATAGGATCCAATAATTATAAATGAAAATCACATGCATGTATAATCTATTGTATAATTTAAATTAAACTTAGTTCACCTATAAAATGGTCCTAAAATAATTAGTACACTATGATAAATGTTATTTTAACAACAAAATATTTTTTTTTACTAAAAGTCGGAAATATCCATGACATATGTATGAGAGATATTTTACCATATTTGTATCTCACATCTAATCATGAAAGTTAATTTGAGAAAAACTATTTTTGACAATAGAATTATTTTGAATTTAACCAACAAGTTGAGATTTTTTAAACAATAAAAGTGAAATATTTTGGGAACTTAGTTGTTTATTTTCACGTAATAAAAAATTTAAAATATGACAAATTATTCTTACATATTTTATAAGGTCATATGCAAAAAAAAAAAGTTTTCATAGTATATTTAAAATGCTTCAAACATATAACATTTATAAATGATACGTACAATTGTAAGTTTCTTTAAGTAAAATAGTAAATTTATGCCACAAACTATTAAGTTTTGATGATTAACCAAATTTACTAATCTATCAACAATATTTACTATTAATCTATAAAAACTTACTATTACTTGAACTAAACTTACCCTCCAAAAACTAAGTTTCAGATATAGAGTAATATTTTACTTCATTAAAAACAAAGTTAGTTCCATATTTATTCAAGTTTACTTTTTGAGACATAAAAGTTACTAATATATCGAGTTAACTTACTATTCTTTATGCAAAACTTACTAACCACCATTTTAGGTACTATTTCATTTAGATGACCAGTACAACAGGTCATCAAATGGTCGCTAAAAGTATTTTTACCTGTTATATCAGGTAAAAATAGTTTCGTTACCATAACTATCGTTACTTCAGACTTTTCCGCTAAGAAGAATGTGACTTTAGTAGATTCTTAATGGACGTGGAATAGGCAGTTGCAGCAATAAAAATATCCAGAGGAGATATATAATACTCCGATTAACCACAATTTAACGTTTGTCAATTATTTGGAGAATCAAGTCTAGTAAAACTTAGGATATTTTATGCATTTTGTCCTTCGTCCATAGTTCCTACAGGCTATCCTCTTTTTCATCTAGTAGTTGCCATTTTTCTTCTAGAGAAATCTAAGAGAGCAATTTTGTATCTCTGTGCGAATTGAACCAGTTAATTGTAAAAACTTGTGTAACTTGGCAGTAAGGGGAAAGAAAGTGATAAAAATCGAAACAAGTTGTATTGGGAGAAAGAAAAAGTTTCTTCTAATCATCAAACAATCTTGAATTTCAATTAGAATGAACTTTTTGAAGCTTCACAATGTACTGCATGCCCAAAAAGAAAAACGTATGGTAGCTCAAGGAAATTTTATAAGTTCTGCAAAACCTAACTCTTTCATTAAATATATATATATATATAAAACAAACAAAGTGTTCTTGCAATAACATGTGACGAGGAAACTTTTGCTCAAAAAGGAAATGAACAAAATGTTTGTAACAAGCAAACAAATTGAGTAATTCAGAATGTCATGAAATTCTGTTATGAAGTTGGGTAATCAACAAGTGATTAGAGGACCAGCTATATGAAATTTGATATGAGAAATCAAAATCACTAAAAAGGCCTAACAAGGCTTTCTAGACAAACACATGCAGTTAGGTTTGAGAATTCATAATGGTTCACACGTAAATCTAAACCACTCTTGTCTGCAATATCAACGAAGGAATTTTTTTTGACTGTCATAAAGCACAAGCTTCCTGCTATTAACCTCCAAAAGTAATTGCTTTTTGTTCCTTGAACATGCTACTGGCTTTATGTGGTGCCATAATATCTGCTCATGAAAAGGGAATTTTAGGAAAGTTAATAGATTCCGACGTGATTCATCAATTCTGTAATCCTCCATCAGTGAAATATAAGCACATCTCCGATGATCATGGGCAAAGAAGTAGGAAACCAAGCAAATGCAACCATCCAGGACCCACAAATCATAATCCCGACGACCTTCCAAGTAAGGGCAAGGCATCATGCGAAATTCTTCGCTGCTAAGATCAAAGGCAAGAATGTAGCCTACACAGTAAAACCAGTGTAATGCACCATTAACAAGAAGTCCATCCATGGGTTCCCGAAAGGGATTCTCAAATGGAAAATCACCTATTATTTTCCATGAATTAAGCTTTGAGCTATAAACATAAACCTCATGACTCGAGAGGAGTTGACCAATCTTGGTCGAAAATACTCCAACATTTCATGAAAGCAACCACTTTGTAGGCATCATTAACAGGGTCAAACCCAAATCCCAGACGAAAATTGACTCTACAACCAATCAAATTTTCATAAGGAGGAGAGGGTAATTTACGGTGCTTTTGAGTCCATGGATTGGATTCCATAAGAAAATGTCCGACTCTGAAGCTAGCAAACAAAGAAGGCCATTGCAAGAGCCTGCTAAACGAACATGATATTCAGAGAGCTCTATAGGGCAGTTGAGTTGCTTAGCATGCAGAATGGAGCTACAAGAAAGATCTGAATCTAAAGTGTAAAATTATCTACTTTCAGGGCGAGTAAAAACCGAAGCGTTCAACCAAGGCAATAATCTTAGTATCATCATGATGATAGTTTGTTTGAAGGTGGTTTTTATTCAAATAATGCATTTTGATGAAGTGTGGGTCATCAATTAAAGAACGCCATGATTTTGATACGCACCGGGAGCGAATTAGAGAATCAAATGGTAACCTCAAAAGCACGTTGACAAGCACATGGTCAGGGATATGGTCTGACATTTTACCAACTGATAGTGATTGCTACAAAGTAAGTTGTCAGTCAATTGGTGGCTTAATTCGCGTCGGTGAGCCTCCTACCTCAGAGCATGACAGGATGTTATCAAAGCAAATCAGTTTAGCCTCTGCTGCACGGAATAAGACTGGATATATCGCGAATTTGGTGATCCCAACTGGAGTATATAATGTTGAGGAGTATTGGTTGCAAGAAGATTGAAATGATGTAACTAAAAGCAAGACTATATTGGGTCTAGGCTTGCCTTAACAGTTGACAGTAGCTTCAATTGAAAGTAGCCCAACCGGAGTTTGATGAAGAATTGAAGATTGAGGAAGAGTTGTTCTTTCTCTCTTCTTTGACCACCATACAACTCGGGTTTGCTCATATAATATACTATATACACAATTGGGAGAGTTGCCATTTATAAAGTTGTTCGAAGTTAAAGACTTGGTTAAAGTCAACTCTCGCGGAGACTTGAAGGAAATGGGAGAGAAGGAACATAATTTTGACCTCAACTTCTGAGGGTTAAAAATATTACAAGTGGATATGGATATAAATGATCACCAGTTGTAATAGCAGTATGTGAAGCCAGAATTTGTTTCTAGTTTGAGCACAAAAAACAAAAGATAGTAATTCTGCTCAACCTGAGCTAGATGAAAGGAAGGAAGATTTCTCCTGCTCCTTTTTTTTTTTTTTGAAATATATGCACATATATGGTTTTCACATCACTATTGAGTTAGCCATTCACCAAAGCAAGTAATCAATCAAAGTCAACTCCCGGGCGCCAATAAAATTGAAAGGAATAAAAGATAAGGAAACCTCAGAACTCCAATGCTAAAGGGCTAAAGTCAGCTCTATTTGCTAAAGTCTGCTCTACTGGGGTGGATACAAATGATATTACAATACAGGTAAAGAGACTAACTCCACTTTGCACTTCTGAAAACTTGTACCATTTTTTCATTTTGCACTTTAAATTTTAATTTTGGATACTTTACACCTAAACTCTTAAATTTATCCCATTTAAGTCCAACTATCATATAAATTTTTGGGACTTACACTTGGTGTGCGTGCATTTTTTTTTTTTTTTGGCTTTGAGCATCCAGTATCCCTACTCTTAGTGAGACTAATCCAGATTCGTCCTAAGGAGCGCCCACAGTGTCCAATTTTTACTCGAGGATGAAGGTCCGGTTCAGAATTTTTCAAGGTGCCACATGCAGAAGTCGTACTTGCGACCTCCAGTTGGCATTAACAATCCGCTTATCGGCTACTCCAAGCTCAAAGGTTACACTTGGTGTGTTTTGATAGCTTTGGTTTTTTTTTTTCTCACATTAATTGTTTAACAAAAATTAGTTAACTCTCTTGAAAAAATTAATTTAACCTAATATTTTTCTAAAATACCCTTATATTAATATTAGGAGTATCACTAATCACTATACCTTTACAATAATAACAACAACAATAATGATGGTATGTTAAAAATATTGTACCATTCAAGACATATACCAAAGCAACTATTGATGAAAAAGTTGAATGTATTAAATAAGGTAAGTTATATTTGCTGGTGACAAATATATTAAATAAAGGTATTTTAGAGAAGTTAAAAGTAACTATGTTCTTTAATTAAAATGTGGGCTATAATTTGAGACAAATGAAAAAAGAAAACAAAACTATCAAAATGAAACGGAATAAGTACTTTTGCTTATCCAAAAATATAAAGTTTCTTGTTTATACATGTATGAATCATGTCTTTTCTCCAACTCCTGTGGGGAAAAAAGTTCCTTTTAATCAAAATCTTGTGTATGTTTGTCATTTCCACTGCCACTTGTGGATCAACCAATAATTAGTGTTCGATGACTCATCTTTGTTGGGGCAAAAGCTGTTGTGTATGATTATTTCTAACCATGGCGATCGAGTGTTTATCTTTTAGTTCAGTCCATTGGAAGGTGGCTACAGACTGCAGCTGTTTCCTGCAGAAGATAAGAATAATAGGATCATCGCAAAAAGAACTTGAATTTCTGCAGGGGCCAAAAGGCTCTTTCGAGCAATCTGATCAAGTCTAAACAGGATCCTATAAACATAAGAGCTTGAATCTTGATTTGGCATGCTTAAGAAATAATTGGATTTGATTACCTCAATCCTGTTTTCCTAGTGACTCGGAAGTTAAAGGAATATTGCAGATGTTTGCCCAGTATTGAATCCTTAGCTTTTTTGGTCCCGCTCCCAAGATTGGCCTCATATTGATTATGTTAATCAAAGTATTTACATGATTCAATTCAGGTCAACCCTTGACAGCAATTTTAAGTTGTTTAAGCACAAGATAACATTGAAATTACGCAGCAAAAAGAAGACTGCATGTTTTTGTACATTTGCTCGAGAAATATATACAGAGTTGGTGCATCTAATTCTAACTTGTGAAAATACAAAAAGCCATCCTAAACTAATTGATTCATGAACCAGAAGATGTTTTATGTGCTAATAAACTTCAAAACAAGAAAGCAAAATCAGAATGATAAATTGTTTTGTGAACAAATTGACATTCTAAGCATCTACTCCAACTCCTTTCGCAACGATTTCTTTGAGGATTTAAACTAAAGCATAAATTAAATTTGATTAGCTACACCTTCACGCTATGGAGATTGTAAACAACATAGGCTATGTAACATTTAACAAATTAAACAAGCATCATGATAAGGCCGATCAAAGTTTGTAATGAAAACATGAGACACTGTACACTTTTATTGCACCACTGTTTATGCATACATCACTGAACAAGTTCCTGCTTGAGATTATTCAGAAGTATAAAATATCTTGCACCACCATTTTTCTTTCTTTTCTTTTTCCTGCACATTTATGCCTACAACACAGGATTGATTCCACCTCAAGATTATCAAATGATCACAATATCACATGCTTTCTGTCTTCCACAGTTTTTGACAAACCGGACTTCCTAGAGCAGACCAACAAGGCTTTCAAAAATGATCACATGCTTTCTATCTTTAATAGGTTATGACAAATCAGCCTAATCAGGCTTGCCAGAACAGACTAGCAAGGCTTCCAACACAAACACATGAAGTTAGACTTATAGGTGAATCTATAGAACTTGCTGCACCACTCATGGCTACATCATTGAACGAATTCGTCTCCAGATCATAAAGCACCAGCGTAGCCTTGCTAATTTGCAAAACCACTTGCTTCTTGTTCTTAGATAATGCTATAGGTGTTATCCATTTGCCAAAAGGGATTCTAATCGAGCCTAATTTAGTCCAACAAGATTCGTGAGCTCCATAATCCTCCATTAGAAAAATATCAGCAAACCTCTGATTCCAAAACTCATAATCAGAGAGCAAACAAAGGACACCATTCAAGATGCACAATTTTGGGAGGAAACGGTCTTCCCAGAAAGGACAGCGCATGGAACGAAATTTGTCACTGCAAAGGTCAAAAGCAAAGATAAAGTTCAGACCGCCAACCCAGTGCAATGCACCATTAGCCAGAATACCATCCATAGGGTCAGGGAACATGGTTGCCTGTTGAAATGGGAAATCACCGATATCTTTCCATAAATTTAGTTTTGAGCTATAAACATAAACTTTGTTACTGCAAAGAGTAATTGTTGGTGTTAGGTTTTGCATACAGTTCCAACCATTCTTGAAAGCCAGGACTTTGTAATCATCCCTGACATTGTCATAGCCAAAACCTAGACGGATTTGAACTTGGCTGTGGCCAATTGCATTTCCATACGGTGGAGGGGGTATCTTCCAATACTTTTGAGTCCATGGATTCCATATAAAAATGTTCCAATTCCTATGTACCAAACAAAGAAGGCCATTGCAAGAGCCTACCAAACGAATATCATCTCTAAAAGAATCAGCAGGAAAGTTGAGTTTTTTTGCATTTGTAGTACTGGAGCTAAAAAGTCGATTCATATCTAGAGAGTAGAAGTCTCTGCTTCTAGAGCCAGAAACTGGGGAAGACTTCTCCTCAATCAAGGCAACAATCTTAGTATCATTATGATCATAGTTTGTTTCGAGGTGGCTTTCGTTATACATTTTGATGAAGTGAGGACCATCAATTAAAGAACGCCATGATTTTGATACGCACCTGGATCGAATCAGAGAATCAAAGGGTAACCTCAAAAGCACATTCACAAGCAGTTGGTCAGGGATGTAGTCTGACATTTGACCAAATGGGATTAGTTCTGCTAAGTAAGCTGTGCCTTAATTGGTGGTTTGATTCGCTTCAGTGGGCCTCCAAGCTCAGTGCAGGACAGGATGTAATCAAAGCAACTCTATTTAACAGAATAAGACTGGATTGCAAATTTGACGGATTTTAACTGGAGTTTGGAGGACAAGAAGACTCAAATGAGGTAATTAAAGCCTATATTGGATGGAGTCTTGCCTCAACAGTTGACAAGAGCTTCAGTCGAAACTAAAGTTTGATGAATATTAAGGAAGGCATGTGATTCCTTTTCCACTTCGTTTTGACCAATATACTTATGGCTTTGTCCATAATACACATTTAAGTTGGCATTTATAAACTTGGCTGAAGCGAAGACTCGGTTAAGGTCAACTTGTGGAAGCAACTGAGCAATTAGGTAGAAGGAAGTAGAGAAAGACCATAACATTGACCTCAACTCCCGGGGCTTGAAACTGTTAAATTGAATTTTGATTTTAAAAAAAAAAAACCACCAGCAGCTGTAGTTAATGGGTGCAGCCCAAGTCCTATATTATATAGTTGTGTTTCTTTATTATTGTTTTCGAAGGGGCATCAATAGTTGTTTCTGCCTAATGATCCTTTTATAACTTCAATTCTAATCACTCAATTACATGTAAATGTCTTACCAACTAAACTGAGTACCGTTGTCAATTTGTATATAACTGTGAAACATACGATTGTAGATGAAAAATAATGAAATCACGTAAACTATAAATTTAAAAATTGCTTGTATCTTGATGTAACCAAACTACGTACTTACCATCTTTCTTTATCACTTACCATAAAGGTAATAACAATATGATGGATAAAATGGGAATTCTAAATAGGATTTTCAGAACTTGTACAGCCTATCAGACTCAAGTCAACCGTTTATGACAACTAGGCTAACAAAACAAAGTGAAAAAACAAAAACTTTATATTCTTTGTCCCACAGGATTGGTCCAGTGATAGTAACGATTCTTTAGGACACAAAAGGTTCTGGAATCAAAATTGCTCCTTGAAGTACCCTGTGACTCACCAGAAAAAATGTTGTGTGAGACCGTGACATTTCCCTCCGATTTGGTGTGCCAGCTCAAGTCCAAAGGGCTCGAGTCGGAGTATATTTCGAATTACAAAAAAAGAAAAAAGGACTTTTTGGGCCAATCGTAGCACTTAATTATTTGCAAACTGCCCCCTCTTCTGTTTTGTCCGGTCAACTCTTATGATCACATTTGCAAGAATAGCTACAAAACTGATATATACTTCCTCCGTCTCATAAGAATAGATCAACACTTTCATTTTGTATTTATCCCAAATTATAGGTATATTTCTTTTCTAAAGCATAGTTGGTATATGGATTTACTACTATATCCATAGTCAATGTGCATTTGAATAAGTAAATATGCTATTCTATTAGTCAACCATTGTACTAGAAGGAATAAATAAGACACTAAAACAAGAATCAATAGAAAGGTATATAAGGAAAGTAATAAGCAAAAATGATTACATTAATTACCCTTCTTAACTTATATGAAAGTAGAAGTGAATCTATCTTTATGACGGAAGAAGTATATAAAATAGCAGTATTACTAAACTACAGGTCTAGGACTAGTATTTGTTCGGGCCACATCTTTTACAACCACTACTTGAATAATCAAGTTTGCTTGACAACTGTAGATGCAAGCCATTCTTAAATAAGCATGAAATCTTAGCTTTTTACTGGCTCCTAATAATCAGCTACTCTCAAGATGTTTCAAATTTACTTCTTAATAATTTTCACTCTCGTACATAACTACTTCGACATTAATTTAATATATTGTTTTAACAGAAGGTTCCTTGAGATTAAAATTACTAAACTGAGAACAAATCAATGGAAAAGATTATTGATTCATGACTCCAACAGTGGGATATTATTGTTTACAAGATCAGTTACAGCCAAGAAATCTTTGAGATTTAAAGCCCTTTTCCTTCCCCAGCTCCCTAATCTTCATTTACTTACTTTTACTCAATTATGACTCCAGCAAAATGATCTGGTACTTAATCATCAGCTACTTGAACCATTTTTTTCCCAACATTATCACCTCGAAAGTCCTGCAAAAGCTGATGGTATGCTTTCCACACCACGCGAAATGTCTTCAAGAACGTGGAACTTCCCACTCTGGAGGTGCTCAAGTGTGGTTGAAAGGAAGTCCTTATAAACTTTGAAGTGATCAGCAGCAAGAAATCCTTGAATTGTGATCCTCTTGTATATGACATCCACCATGTTTAAAGCTGCACGTTTTCCTTCATTCGTATACTCTGATATAACGCCGCAAACAGCCACTCTACCAAATGGGTTCATGTTTTCAATTGCTGCTTCTAACATTTCTGCTCCCACATTGTCAAAATATATGTCAATCCCACAAGGGGAGTGCCTATAGTATCATTGTTCAAAAATTAGCAAATGCTATCCCAAGTACATGACATCTTCACTTGCCAAAATGTTAGTCCCTATTTGATAGATTATCAAGTTGAAGTTCTAGTGAAATTCCAATGTGAAAGAGTTAAACAAATCACTCGAGTTCCTGAAATTCAATAGATGCAGTGGATTGAGTTACCTTTTAAGGGCTGACTTAAGATCAATTTCTTCTTTGTAGTTGAATGCTTCATCAAAACCAAGCTTCTCCTTGAGCAAGTCTACCTATAAATATTTCAAGGTAAAATAAAACATTATTCTTATGAAATAATTTCACTTTGTGACCTCAAACTTGTATATGATTCTCACTTTGCACCTAAACTCTCAAATGTATCCTTCTTAAGTCTAGTTGAAAACATTATTGTTAGCAGAATTAACAGAATAGAGGACCGTGAAAATTAATGACAAAAGGAAAGGAAATAAAACAAAGATATCATGAAGTCATCCAACCCTTTATCTAGGTCATAGGTCATTCCTAAGTACAGGTTTGATCTCAAATATTTTGCTCTAATGCTTACCATGTATTTCCTATTATGAGTAAACCAAACCCTCTTGACATAATCAATTGAAACAAACCTCACCAACAAAAAAGGGAAACACAAAAATCAGCACTGGAAGTAAATAATGTGTCCATTTGGAAATGGAAGGCTGACCTTTTTTGGCTACCAGCACAGCCTACGACATAGCACCCAAAGAGCTTGGCATACTGCCCAACTAAACTTCCCACAGATCTTGAGGCAGCAGAAGCAAACACTGTTTCCCCTTTCTGGGTTACACACTTCAAAAAGTCCAGCAAAAGCTGTTATCCCACTGAATCCTGCACAACAAAATTGAAAGAGTAGTTAATCTATTCAAATATCCTGATCCTACCCTGGAAAGACAATCTTAATCAGGCCGAAAATGCAGCATTATAACATGTTGATAACAATGGAAGTATGATATGAACTTACCTAGAAATCCTGCATGGTAAGAAAGTGGAAATCCCATGGTCTCCACCTTATTTAACTTAGCTCCTTTAAATTTGCTGGTACCCTCTTTTATGATGCTGTACTCCCCCCAGCTCAGGAACCCGGAAACCAAGTCCCCCTCTTTCAATTCAGGATTGCCAGAAGCGACAACTCTCCCCACACCATAACCATCAATTTCCTGTTAACAACAATTAATTGATTCTTGTGAGCATTACTCTGCATACATCTCTGAATAAATCTTCATTGCATCGTCATCAATCAACAAAAGTAGTTTGTAATTTGCAACATACCTCGCCAGGGTTGAGGGCACCTGCAATGTTGGTTGCTTGCTGAAAGCAACTTTGGCTCGTCATGCGGTTCAATTGGTATGGATCAATCGATAAGAAGAGATTTTTGACGATGACTTCATCTTTTCCGGGCTCAATTGATAAAGTAAGAGGTCCAGTTCTAAGCTCAAAGTCTGACTCCTGTGGTGCTCCATCAATAATATGTTTAATCACTACGTATCTGTTTGTTACTTCCATTGAGGTTTCTTGCAATCCTCAAAACTTCAAAATTCTGTGTGCATGAAAAAGAAAATTGTTCCTCCCACTCCAAGAGAAAGAATGAGGATTAGGAAAAAAAAAATATTTGTTTGAAAACTATTCAGTCGAAGAATAGTTAATGATGCACTGAATATATATACATGTATTCGACAGGATAAAAAGAAGTAAAACGGGCCTCTCCAGATGAATTTTGTCCATTGATTGTTATAATCCTAAAGACATTTGATGTAAACTTGTACAACTATGGTATAATTATGAATTTTACATTATTTAGTTGTCTGAGTTGACAAATTTTATGATTGTATTATATATTCTAAAAGTTACATCAATCAAATCGAATTGGATGAAACTCAACTAGAGAGGCCATGATCCAAAATTGGACGATACTTATTTTATGATTCAACAAATGTATCATTCTGCCATCTGTAATTAGTACAACTTTGAATTTTGAATTTTGAGTAACAATAACTGGTATGCTTGTGGATTTTAGAGATTTGTCAACATCTTATCCTAGTATATTCCTCAATTTTTTTTTTTTTTTGCAATAATTTGATACACTACACTCACAAGTGCGATAGAATCAAACCAACTGTTCAATTCTTAATTTGGGAATCGAGGTGCTGCTCTGTCTCAATGGTTTTTTTTTTTTGGGATGTTTTATACAGACAAATATTACAATACCAATTTTGTGAATAAATAAGCACAAAAATAAAAATTGATTGAAAAATGTGATACGAAGACACTCCATTCAAATAGTACTTGTAGTGTAAACATTTTTTTAACAGCATTGTTATAGTTAGTCATATACTAGGAGAAAATAGAGGGGATGGACCTATTGAATCTACTGAGAGGCACAAAGAAAGTTAAATATTCTTCTACCATACTTCGATAAATTTTAAAGAGGAAACACAGTCAGAGGGATTTAATCCCTCTAGTCCCTCGTCTAATGGCCAATTGAACTAGCTCAGCTGGTTTAGCATGAACACTTGTAAGCATTTGTCTCCTAATAGTTGCCTATTAGCTACCGTGTCAGATCAAGCAAGGATGCAGTATTAGGACGACAGAAAAGCACTAAATAGGAGACAAAAGCCGGTTTGAGCAAAAGAACAAAGCGCAAGTCTTTGACCGGGACGGCAGGGCCGGCCCGTGTCATGTATATGAAGCGGTAATATGCAGTGCTGGTGCTGACTCTTTGTTCTTTAATGATGATTTTTCAATGGGTCCAATTCAGTTTTGAGAAGACTTGTGTTTTTGGATGGTTAGTGTTAGGCATTTGTTTTTTGGTTTTTTTGGTTGGGAATGTTCTGCATTTATGTATCCATTCCACAAAAGTAATTAAAGTTCTGTTACACTCAAAACAAAAAGGAAATTCACAAAGCACATGTATGTTTGTCATAGCCATAATTATTAAACTCAGTCCGACTTGCAGTCGAACAAATCAACCCAATGAATTGGCCATTAGGCCGAGTTGGGTTTCTGTTGACTGGTCAATGATCCCAATAGTTCAATCAAATTAAACCAAAAATCTGATTGGTTTTTGTGAAAAAAATTTTAGTAAGCTCTTGCTAAGATTTGAACATGGGATTTTAGGCATGTATCTATTATATATTCACCATTAGACCACTTGCCATATGTTAATTCAGTAGCTTTCTTATAATATATGAAAATTTTGTCAATTATATCTTTATTCTTTTTTCATTTCTCCAAAACATATTTACTTGAAATCTTTTAATAAAAACTTATGACGCTCCAAACTCATTTTAACATATTATATAATTCATTTTAAAGATAAATATTGATTTAAATAATTTTTTGCACTTAAAATTCATAAATATGCTAGATAATTACACTAAACACAGATAAAATTTTATACTTGAAGTTTGGTGGAATACTATAAAAATTTATGTTTTGCTGATTCTTACATGAATTAATTATTTTATAGCGAATTAAATTAAATGAGCATTTGTTATGGCATTGTTTATTACAGTTTATATCATATATCTTATATAAAAAATTATAAAAATAATATTTAAATATATTTAGTAATCCACTGGTTCAACCATTCACCCACTGATTAAACTAATGATCCGTTGATCCACCTCCTTAGCTGGGTTCCTTTCCGAGTCAAGTTTAATAACTATGGTTATAGCTGAAAATCCAACTCTCACAATTATGTAGCTGCATTTAATCAATAGGATTTGCCACATCAAATTAAATGGTACATCTTTCTCTTCTCAAAATACACAGGTCCAAGTACTTACGACATTTTTTATTTTAGTAAGGTTTGAATCAAATCTATGGTGAAAGATACACATGTCTATCGATATAACGATCTTATCATTCATTATAGTGGTACCTACTAAGTGTATACTTTTTGATACGACTTAGATTTAGTTATATTAAACTTCTCGGAATCAAAGGTTAGAGCATCACATTAAATGCGATGGTCATAGGTTCGATTCCGATAGCCGGCTTTCCTATTTATTCAAAATTTTACGTAATTGATAATGTCTCAAAGAATATTAAATAAAAGGGTGTTGTCCCTCTTTCCAAAAGCCATCAATTTATAATTTATTAAGTTATAAGAATAAGAACTTCCAACTATGTCAGGAAGGGGATATCCTTTTCTATAATAGAAAAATAAATAGAAAGAAGTGTGGATATTTATCCAATTCAACTCATTCTTTTTTATAGTACACAACTAGGGATGGCAACAGGGCGGAGTTGGAGCGGGAGACCCCTTCCCCATCCCCCGCCCCGCTTCCCCCACGGGTACCCCCGCGAGGTTAATAAAAATTTGTTATATAATTTTATTATGGTTAAATTTTAACAAATAATCAAGTACTAAAATATCAACACATCATCAAATTATTATTCATTGTAATTTTACAATTGAAACTTATAAAAACAATCAAACAAAAATTATTTGAATACAATCCAACATGATGAAATAAATATAACTAAAGTAGTCAAATTTTCACTTTTTGCACAAATACAATCACTAATTCATTATTATGCTTGTGCTTTTTTTAAGAAAAAAAATGTTATTGTATTAAGTGTAATTAGGAATTTAGTATAAATGTATTAGTAAATTTAGTATAACCAATTAATAATTTGTATTAGTACACATATATAATTATTAGTATAATTAATAATATCAATTATAATATATATACTAATAGACATCATATAATACATATAACTAATAATATCATTATCATAAGTTTGTAACTAATTAAATTATATATTATATATATAATTATATACATATATATTTTATATATTTATTTTTTCCCCAACCCCCTCCCAATTAGCCCCCCGCGGGACGGGTGCCTGCAGTCACCCGCCCCCATTGCCATCCCTATACACAAGTATGCTATAGTACGCAAGCATGAAAAATAAATAGAAAGGTCTGTTGCACTTTGTTTCCCAATTCTTTCTAGAACTAATGATTAAAGGGTTTTCTGACCAGGTGCGCACCTAAATTGTAACTAAGCTACCATGTGAACGCACATACTAATAATAATTTTTTTGTTGCATTTATACACTTTCCTTAATTAACTTTATTTTTTCAAGAATTTAATGCTTGAAGTGCATTTTAATGAGTGCCCAATGAACACTCGTTAGACAAATCCAATTAAAATTTTCCTTCTATTATTATTGACTACATACGTTACATATGAAATACCAATACTAAATTGCCTTTCTTTTTTCCTCTGTTTTTTTTTATTTTGGGTTTGTTTCAATCTTACCACACTAGGTGCTAGGGTAATTTAAATTGCTCTTTTACTGATAGATACTTTTGCTCTATCTATAAATGCTAGTGAATTTCACTATTGTCAGCATGTACTTTATTACACTAGGTGAAAGTTACTTGAATTGTTACAGATTTTGAGTTTTGTACCATATTATAATATTGATGTTGACTAACTGATCTTATTCAAAGTTACTTACATGTACTTCTAAACTCAGCTGTGCACTTTATCGCATTAAGGAAAAATTAGACCTTACTACATACAAGTTAGATGTGCTGATCCATCAACAGGTTTGGCTAATTCAAATACAGTATACTTTTCGAAGTTGAATTATATAGAGCTACTTTTAAAGTTAAACACTATAAAGAAAAATGAACCACACCTCTAAAGTCCACACCAGTTCCTTTATCCTTCGTAAATGCATTTAAATTATATGCCTGACTCTCTTATATAGTTGCGCTGATTGCAAAAGTTATCTAAACATCAAAGTGAGCTGTCATTGGACTTATTTTTCATTGTTCTGTGCTATTCAAAAGGTTATATGTATATAACTCTGATACCAGACAGGATGAGGGGTTAGCTCCTTAAACCAGAAAAATAAATAAAATAAAAAGTAAATAGCATAAGAGTTAGGAAATGGGTCGCAATCGGACTGCCACGGGTTAGATTAGGCGGTAGAACCAACCATGAATTGTTAATATAAACAGAATAAAATAAGAATAAGTAAATGAATATGAGGCAGTTTAGCCGACCATTCAACAGAATAAGATTGAATATAGGTTTGTAAGAACACTTACAAAGTTTGAGAAACTTGTTTGATTCTTGATCAAGGCTTGCTTCCTTGTTTGAACTAAAAACTAGTTTGTATTCTAGAGAGGAGGAGAGAATTTTTCAAGTTAGAGAGAGAAGTAGCTTTGAAGAAATGGTGTGTGTGTGTGTGTGTGTGTGTTTGTGTTGGGATTGAGAGGTATTTATAGCAATTTTTTCATGTTACTACAGTACCCGCTACAGTGTTTTTTACTGTTTGCTACAGTGCACAATTTGTCTTTTTGTTACCGTGTTTATATAGTAACTTACCGAACTGCTACAGTGAGAATAATTTTTTCTGACTTTCTCTGGATTTGTTTTATTCTTGTTCCAGTTGAACCAGCTTGAATGTCCTTAGAAGCATCCGTTTGTGTATTAGCAAACAGTTGCTGATAACTCTTCTAATGCTTCTTTGATCCATTTCTTGTAATGTTGTGTATTGACTCCCTGTTTCTCAAGCAGATACTTGTTGATGGCCATTCTTTAAATATTACTTCTTTGCATGAAGTATTGTTCTTTTAGGGTTTGTACAGAATAGTTTGAGCTTGTTACCCGATATGGTTGTATCTGTGTGTGTTGTAGCATGGAATTCTTTATTCAGTATCTCGGTTAAAGTATATGCTATCAAAGTTTCTGATTCTGGATTCTTTGTGTTCATTTTCAATATAGTGATATTTCATCCAGAGGTGTGAAAAAGCATCGTCTGTGAGTTTGATCTGGAAGGATTGAGTATTAGGATTTTTAGGAATTAAGAATGGATTTTCATCATCTTCAGTTTCCTGAATCCAGTTTATTGTCAAGTTTTCATCAATTGTTTAGAATTGGTTTGAAGTTACTTCATCAGGTATCCAAGTTGATTCATCAGGATCCAATTTGAGGTTGATTCGTCAGGAATTCAATTTGAAGTTGATTCATCAGGAATCCAATTTGATGATGTTTGGCCTCCATTAGTTTGATTGTTGGATATTTCTCCGAGGGAGGTTTGTACCCAACTAGATTATCGATCAAAGAGATAGTTGTTTGTTTGTTTCTTTCCTGGATTGTATGACGATGAGTTTCCTTCGTCTGCCATGTTTCTGCAAAAAGAATTAGTTAGTTTAAAGGATTTAGGATTAAGAAGTTGAGATATTATCCTTTTATAAATAATTTGGAAAGGGACCAATTGATTGAGAAAGGATGTTCCTAGTATGATATTGTTGGTCAGATAATTGGTGAAAAAGAAGGTATCTAAGAATTGATTTTGGATATTTGAAAATTTGAATCTGATATCAAGTTTGGGATTGTTGGTTTCTCTAAGGTTTTCTAGAAATTGGATTGGAATAAGATTTTTAGAAATATAATTTTGATCTATCCCTGTATCAAAAAGGGCTTTAGTTTCGATTACATAATTGTTAGTAATTAGTAATTGTATTGGGACAGAATACTCCTAAAGTGATTGGGATTCGTCATTAAGGTTTGCAAGGTTGGTTTCTTTTTGACAATTTTGGAAGGCCATTGGTTGAGTAGGGAATTTGTCAGAGATTTCTAAGAAATCATGGAGTATTGGTTTACAAGGATTTGGTTCGCGGATTTTGAAGCTGTCTTTTTTTGGAATATCAAAGAGAAGGCTTTTGGTTAAAGGATTCGAAACTTGGTTTAGAGACTCTTTGAGTTTGTTCTGGTAGGGTTGCCTTTTTTCTGTTTCAGGAATATCTTCAATGATGTTGAGGAGAAGGTTTTGGTCCTTGGTTAACACATTGATTGTAGGACCTTCTTTTTCATCTTCATCACTGCTGTTTTGGGAAGAAGATGTTGGAATATCATCATCATAATCATCTTCTTGTTCAGATTCATCAGTATCTGATTCAATCAGAAGATTTGATATTTGGGCTCTAATCTGGTCTACTAGTCCTAAGGTATTTTTTTTTTTTGGTTGGATTTGTAATGTTGGGTTATATGTTTAGGTTTATGGGTTTTGAAAATGGATAAAGATGGTTGTTTAGGAGGAGAGAAAGGGTTTTCAAGATATTTTGTAGGTTTGGGCTGTTTATTGGACTTTGTATAGTAGCTAGATAGCCCAAATTGTTTGCAAAGGGGTCCAAGGTTTCTTTCTTGGGCCTGTTCTCCTGCATGTTGTCTGGGAAGCCAACCTGCTTTTTGGACTTGTCTAGTAATCTGTTCACAAGTTGTCTCTTCCCCAAGCTCAATCTTTTTGTATTTGGATTCTTTTTGTAGAGATCTGAGGTGGCCTTTGAGGGAGTCTCTCCTGTGAACCTTGTTTCTATCTGGCCTTGTATATATTTTGGTTAAGAATATGTGTTGATATCTTCTGGAGTTTGGGAATAGCTCTAGT
This sequence comes from Coffea arabica, assembly GCF_036785885.1. NCBI lineage: Eukaryota > Viridiplantae > Streptophyta > Magnoliopsida > Gentianales > Rubiaceae > Coffea > Coffea arabica. The sequence continues at coordinate 1,386,432 of NC_092330.1, read as the reverse complement.
AAATCTTCTTTGGTCATTCCTGAATCATCACCAGATATGAAAATTGTCAGCATGTCTAGGATGTTTCTAATAGATGTTTTTGTAATATTAAGTATCAATGTTGCCACTATCTCTAAGATGATGTTCATGTCTTGTATCTCAAATTCATCGAGGATGTTGTGAAGAATGCCTTTGTCTTTGTCTTCTATGATGACAAGTTCTTCCCACCATTTTTTGAATTGTCCAATAAATCCCGTGAATAAGATATGAGCAGCTAATTGATTGCAACCATGTAATATTTGATTAGGCATAGCTGTGGTCGTCATCTGTTGAGATATTGTAAGAATATTGTATTTGAATACTTCGTTTATGGTCCATCCATGGATGTTGTCCGTATTGCATAAATATCGAAGGATATTGGGTTTTGTCTTGAAAATATTAGAATAGATTGTTTGACAATGGTATAGATTTTGGGTGTTTTCTCGATTGGGAGTATAATCTTGTAAGAAAGAGTTTGAGTATGGTTTATTTAGGGTAGAAGACCCTTGGAAGTTTTGTATGGTATTAATCAAGGTGGTTCTTTGAATTTAAATTCTTGTTTGAGTAATGGAATAAGAAAGGATTGTTTAATCCTAGCTCTTTGGTTTTCTGATTGGTCTAAAGACTTGAAAAGTAAGTTTGAAAAATAAATATTTGTAAGAGAAATTTTAGAGATAAACTAAGTAAAGATTTTAAAGAGATCTTTTCCAGATGTTTGTGGATAGGTTCTGAGAATATTCTTGGCATGGAGTGTTTCTTGGTCAATTTTAATCTCAACTTCATCAATGATCAATTTTGTTGATGGAATTCCTGCCTAGATTTCTCCTTCAATTGTCTGCCACCTTTTCACCATGTTTGACGTTTGCCATCCCACATTTTTTGTTTGAGAGGAGGGATGATTAATCCTGTTCTTCGGGGAGTGTAAAGATTGACTGTGTTGTTTTTCCCCGATCATCCAGAATGTATCCTGGCTCCATATAATAGATCATGGAATATAGATTTGAGATCTAGTCAGATTTGTTTGAGAAAATACTTCTTGTATTTGAGACTGTCTCTCTGGTTTGTTGAAGATCCATGTCTCTTCTATTTGTCCCTTGTATTTGCCGGAGAACCATGTTTCTTCTGTATAAGATTCTACCTTGAGGCTTGGGTACTCGATACTAAGTACCTTTAATTTGTCAAACTGCAACTGTTTGTATGTTATGAAAGAATATATAGATAATTTGGGAATTTCTTCTTGATTATTGTTTGTAGAGATTTCTTTTGAAATTTTCAAAGAAATAAGATTGCTACTTGCATTTCTGGAAGGGAGATTAGATTCATGGTACAAGGTTGAGATAAATGATTGTGAAGAATTAGTAATATTTTGGATTATAGTCTTAATTGATTGGGTTTCTTGTTTAGAAGAGATAATCTTTGTTTGTGGATCTCTAATAGCCACAAGTTTGGTAATAGGTTGAGTCTTGGTTAAGACATTTACTGCAGGATATCCTATGTCTTTTCCTGCATCAAGACTAGTGGTATTGTCAGAGTTGTTTATTGGTTGACCGGACACCGGAAATTTTGAAGTTTCGATAGACTCTTGGTTTGGTAGTTCTACTAGGTTTAATAAATCTACAGGAGAATCTAGTAGATCTATAAATTTGTTTTTCAACGATTCTTATGGATTTGATAGGTTTATAGTTCCTGATGTGGATATATGGATTGATTTTGCTAGATCTAAGGTTCTGATATGTTTTTGTAATTAAAAAGTTTTGGTGAATCTGATGGGCTTATGGATACATGAGTTGATTTTTGGTGGATCTAAAGATTCAATTGAGGATTTATAAGGGGGATTCTAGTATATGATTTGATTGAAATAGATCTATGGATAAATCTATGGGTTTTGGCTTAGTTTGGACTGGATCTATGAGATTTGGTGTGGACACCTGAATTTTTTGGAACTCGTACCAGTCAAAGAATTGGATGTGTTGCTTTGTTTTTCTCAAAAAATCATAGAAGTCTTCTTGTATATTTTTCCGGATTTCTCCCCGATATTTTCCAAAAAAATGTTTTCTTTTAAACTGATTGTGATTTGCAAAGAATTCAGATCTAAGTTTTTGTTTGTCGATCTAGAATTCAAGAGATTTGTTTTCTAGTTTCTTTTGAATGAGAATTGATTGCTCGATTCGAGCAATTCGGGTTTGAAGGTCATCTATTGGTTTGGTGTTTAGGGAGGATTTGAGAAGGCTAAAATTTGTTTTGTTAAAAAAAAAGCCAAAAGCAAAGACAAGTAAATAAATAATTAGACAAATAAATAATTAAACAAATAACCTTATAATCCTCTTTCTTTTGGCATAGAATCCTTTGGGATCTATGGAGAATAACTATATTTCTAAATCAATTATAACAAAGATAATGAGGACGTCACAAGAATAGATAATCTTTTGAGAAAGATTAACTATGCATGACGACTATATTTCCAACAAAATTATAATATCAACAATATAGGTCTATGAAACTAGATCTGATCCTCTGAACACTTCACCGTCCTGGATCTCGGACCACAAGAACTTCAACATCCCTACAGGACTTACTGCCTGTTGACCTTGGTCGATCAATCCTTGGTTTTGATGATTAACAAACCAAAATGTAGATTTTGGCTAATGTTTTTATGTGAGCAATCTGTTAGAACAGATTCTTATGGCACAAAAAAAGAAGCAAAAACAGGGCACTCATGTCGGACGTCCGAAAGGAAGCTATCGGACGCCCGAAAGGATGAAGAACATCAAGAAGGAAACTCTGTCGGACGCTCGTGAGGAAGCATCGGACGTCCGGAAGGATCAGACGCACGCCTCGGACGCACATCGATCGCATCGGACGTACGAGAAATTTCGCAAAGATTTGATGACTCTCTGACGACGTTCGGACGCAGGGTTCGGACGTCCGACAGGTGGTTTGGACGCAGGGTTCGGACGTCCGACAGGTGGTTCGGACGTCCGACAGGCCAACGGCTAGTTTTGACAGCATTTAATATTTGACCGTTGGAGTGCCTTTTGGAGCCATTTCTCACCTTCTATAAACACCCCAAAGCACAAGAAGACAGGGGACTTTTGCCAACACAAAATACAAGCTTACAAGTAAGATTTTTGAGTAGAAAGATTCTTTGTTGGTTTTATAAGGGGTTGGGGAAGTTGGATTGTGAGGTTGCTCAAGTGAAGGTTACTCTCTAGGAGGAGTAAAACCTTGGTGAAGGTGAACCTATCACTTGAAGTGGTAAAACTTTGGTGAAGGTTGCCTCATTTGTATAAAATAGTTCTTAATTGGGTGAGTGATCTTTCAAGTGTAGGTTGTTGAGGGTTAACTAGAATAGTTGTAAAACTCCTTGGCTCAACCAAAGAGTGTTTGGGGTGAGGAAGGAGTGAGCCTTCACTTGTACATCTTGGTTAGCATCGCCATCTATTGAAGAGGCTATTGGATTGATATTTGGTTTGCATTTCTTATCTTTTCTCTTTAATTAAGTTTTCTTTATTGTGCTTAAATTTGATATATCTTTGTGCATCATTGTAAAATTGTTTGTACTCATTGGGTTGCACCAGGCCTTACACTGCCAAATCCCATGACCTTACTGCCTAGACCGGAGGTTAGCAATTATCGGCTCCATGTCCATATGACAGATCTAAGTTCATAGATCGATACTATCAATATTATAATAAATTTAAATACATTAGACAGCAGTCACAAAGTTAAACAATCTCATTAGATAGATCTAAACTTATCGATCTACACTAGCAATATCATAATAAGCAGAAAAAGATAGCCATCAACCCTCTTCTCCCTCTGGTTCTAATAGATCTCGAAACTGTATAAGTTATATATAAATTAATCATGATGGCACAATTATTAAACCCTAACCAGGCCCAACAGTTGAACCATTCGACTTCTGTACCCACCTACCGCGAGACTGGGTTGAGTACCTAATCTGACCGGAAATGGAGTAAATCCAAACAAAGCCAATTGACCTATGATTCAGCTCGCAAAATCGCGAATACTAGACTAACTTTGATGACCCAGAACCTTTGGATCTTCTTTCAATTGTCCAAAATAATTTAACTTCCCACGAGGTAAATTTTGCAATTTTGCAAAATTGCAAAATAATTGTGCAAAATAATTTAGCACGAGGTCAAATCTTCACATTTTTTCTTTTAACTTCCCGCCCTTTCCCACCCCATTCCTACCTCCCAACTGTTAAGTATAGAATTCAAACTCTGAATCCAACAGCAGAAAAAACCCTAAAAAGTCTCCCCTAATCACAGGCCAACCGTAATGGTTAAGTTTAATCATATACTTGTTGACCAATTGTGTATTCAAATATACTAATCGCTTCAATTTTAAATCTAACACAAACAAAATGTTATTTATAATTAATTGGTGGGGAAACAAGAAGAGGGATAAACATTTATACATGTTCTTTCAATCAATTAAGCACAATTAATTTATCTAAAAAGCAGATCTCTAAGTTCTTTGCCGAAGAGGTCGTCTTTCCTGCACACGTCCATGGCTCCAGCAGCAGCTCAAATCATCATTCGAAGAAATCAAAGGCCATTGCTTTAGGCAGACCATAGAAAAAAAAAAAAAGAAAAAAAAAAAGAAAAGGGAAAAACACATAAACGTGTAATATACCTAAGATACAAGGTCTGGAAGTCGAGATAATCTTTCTATTTCCTTGATAATCATCTCCTTTTCTTCTTCAAATTGTTCATCTTCACCACCTGCAACAACATATATGTTCACAAAGAGAAGACAGAAAGATAAATGGGCAGTTTTTTCTTTTTTGGGAGGGGGGTGGGCTTGTGGGGGAAAAAATTAGTCATGCATTTGCCTTTTCCAGCGGAGAGATCATGCAGCAATGCCAACAATTTTTCATGATTTTTGGACAAGATGACTTTTATTTCTCTAGGCTTGTTAGGGTTAGCAACGAACACCTGCAGTCAAAGACAGAATTGAGGTGCCATGTAAATTGAAGTCTGAGCAAATGAATATGTATCAAATCTTGGTATACTAGAATTTATATTCAATTACCAACAGAACAACTGTAGCTAAACGTTATCCTCAACAACTTAAATATCTCACATCATGCATCCATCCATGTTTTCCATAAAATGATAAGCAAATAGAATTAAAAATTTTCAAGGTTAGCCAAAATCTTAATACCTAAAGATCTGGAAATTGTGTTTCCCTCATCTTAACAGTACTACAGTCCCTCCCACCTTACCACCCAACCCAAAAACTTCAGATTCCTGCACTAAGCCTACATATATTTTTCCATGGGATGCACCCTGGGCAAAGCATATCCTTTCTGTGCACATATTAGCAGGAAATATTTTACAGTTTGCCCTGTAGCAGTATGATCTCTCTGCTGCTACTCTAAGCACACGACAAAAATCCAAATGCTTCACGTAAAATAAGACTCATACAAGGACAAGCCTGATGCACCTGGCACGTTGCTCCTTTCTTGGGACATATGATTTGAAAAGGATAAAACTTTGCAACTCCCGTGGAAAAAGAAAAAAAAAACACATACACACACACACACAAAAACAAATGAAGAGCATGAACCATAATCATGTCGTATCATGTAATTCAGCTTCTTCTGCAAGGGGCACAGCTTATAAAATTATCAAAGTAGGTGGCATTGGGATTTAATGCCAAGACAAACTTAGCTACTCAAATAACAACATCAACTACTAATTGATAAAGCACAAGAGGTTTTTGTTCTGCAGAGTTGTAACTAGCTTGTTATCAACCATCCTTCTAGTTTTTTCTTCTGGGTTATAACAGCAAAAATATGCAAGTCGAATAATATTATATGTACATATAAGCATCTTAATTATGCATGTATTATACAATTTGTTCTACATCAAACACACATACCATGGCACATCAATATTTTATACATAAAGAACCCCTTTAGGCACAGAAGCTTTGCTTATCCTAAGCCATGGATACTAGTGTGGTTTGTTTTCACTCGAGTATTTTCCCTTAGTGTCTTGCTCAGACTGAGATCCTTATGGCTCTTCTATCAAAAAGTTTTTGGGGAAATGAGACCTCATAAAATTTGAGAGAGAAACTCTCTTACCAAATCTTCCACCTCTCAATGGAGGCGCTATTATTGTTAATTTACCATTTCCAAGGGGGATCAAAACCAGCAGTCAGTAAGAAAGGAAAATTTGAGCACCTTGAAAATGTGAAAAGCCAAAATCTGGATGTTTTTGCTTGAATCCTGCATACAATATTAAAAAAATTGTTATCGATCATAAATGCAAATCAAAACCAGTTTTCCAGCCTGGGGAAAGTGGATATTAAGTGGTCAGCAACTGATGCAACAACAATTAAAAAATATTCTGCTTTTCCCAACTTTATTGCTGAGAAGTAATTTTTGTCCCTCGCAACTGCCCTGAAATTCATGCAGTTATAACTACCTGGAAAGGAAACACGCCTCCATCAAACCTTGTAACATATTTGGGATTTTTAGCACATCACTTGAGATGGCATAAAAATAAACAGTTATTTTATGGTACCAAGAACCATTTTTAGATGCCTGCAGTTTGGGTCACATGGAAACTGCTTGATAAGGACCATCCAAGACAACTTTGGGAGATTCCTAGACAGCATTTTAGACCTTTTCTTTAAGATAAAACCTGAGAATATATACATCTATATCTATACATTGAAACACAGTTTAATAAGAAATTTAGACTATGCAACTTTTTGTAATAATAGAGTCAATGAACATCTAGATATTTTTAGAAGGCAGCACATTGTGCAGAAATCATTATTCTTCCCTTACACTCATATCATTCTCAAATATCCACAAATCCAATTCTTGTTTCTTATTAAGATGACATATTGATCTTGCAAATGGAGCAGCTGTTCGTCCTAGAGGTAATGAGAAATAGTAACAAAAACCTTCAGTAATGTCATCATGATTTTCAAGTGGCGGACTTCTGTAATGTAGTGCTTCATAATATGGGTATTTGGAGGCTCCAACAAAAATTCTGAGAGAAGCTGAAATTCAATTTGCATTAGACTAAGTGACAACCAGGAGTATTACAAGTATTAAATTATCAAATAAACGGAGCACCAACCTTCAAAGACTGCCTTCTTGTCACATAATTCTTAGAGGTCAAAAGTGTTTCATAGTGCTCAAAGAACTGGAAAAACAAATTGTTTAGTAAATCAAAAGGCAAAGAAGAAAAAGAATAACAGAAGCAGTTCTACTTTTGAGATAAATACTTCCATTACGCATGAATGAAGAGTGATTTTTGTTTCACATTTGATCTATTCCAATTAAAGGAACTATTCTGTCAATCAGTAAGCTGGAAAGGAGGAACTAACCTCATTGTAGTGAGCAGACAAGAACTCAGCAACAGATGATTCATGTTTAGTTAGTAGATCCTGAACAAAGCTTTTACAAATATAAGCAAAAAATGCAAAAAACTAACAATAAACACTGCTTAAACCAGAAATCATATATGCATATATCCAACCTTAAAAGTAGAAAATGCATCAGAAGAGACATCAAAGTTCGGCAACTCTACAAATTTGAAGAATAACTCAAAGCTTGGAGACCCCAATATGTACCTGAAAGGATTCTACTGAAGAATTGTTAGTATGAACATCACATATGCCATGAAACAGAATACAATGGGAAAAAATTTCCCAAGAAAAGAAGGAAATTGAACAATGAAATATGTGTTGCAAGATTCAGTGACAGCCATTGACTTTTTTCTCCCATGAATGCAGATGCTGACAATATGACCATTATAGGTTGGGAATAAAAAACAAAGGACAAAAGGCTTTAGATTTCCATTTTCTAGATTCCAGGAATTCTATTATTTACACACAACACACACACACACATATATAAAGATAGAGAGAGAGATAGAGAGAGAGTGAGAGAGAGAGAGAGATGAAGCGGGAGAGGGGGAGAGAGAGATGTGTGTGGGACAGAAAGCTATCTTTTATGCCATGTCTCCTAATTGTTTATCTATTAACATTCTACCACAGTCATTTATTGTTGGAAAATCAGGGCAGTCCAAGAACTTTAATTTCTTACTTTGCAAGAGATGGTCTTTTGATGCATTCCCTCAACAAACTCCCACAATGCAAGGCAATTTCCTTGTTGTCGTAGCTGCTCACAAAGATAACAAGAGGCAACATGTCAGAAAATAACATTCAACCTAAACTACTAATAGATTAAATGCATGAAGCGCTGAAACATCTGGCTAAAAGGATGGATGTAGCTTTTTGACTTTAAAAGACCCTTACAACACTAGGTATTGGAGGCTTTTAGCGAACTAATAAACAGCATTTCAAGCAACAATCTTAGGAAAGTGAAGATAAATGTTGAATGCAATATCTTAGCAGTGATATTTTCCTATCACTGCGTCATAATAACGAAGAGAAAGAATGAAAGATTCCAATGAATCACTCCAAGTTAGCCTTGCTAGCTCTCTGTGCTAGTTAAGGACACATTTATCACTGCTAAAAGGTTGAGAAAAACAAAAGAAAGATATATAATTTCATGTATAAAAAGCTTGTTGATTAATTATTCAGGGGTAACAAGGATTGGCTCATGGTACTTAAACTTCTTAAGTGCCTGTCAGTTTATCTGGATAAAGTCCAGATCATATTAGTTGGTTGACGTAGACAAAGTAGGGAAACAGCAATAGAACTCTATAAAATTATGACCGACTGGCTACGATCTGCTTCTGCTAAAAAAGACATACAATTTAGAGATGTGATAGAAAATTTTTCTTTGAAGTTATAGCAAGCACTGATATTTATTTTGTTTTTGGTAGTTTAGATCATCCATCCTACTCTAACAAATGCAATAGTATATGACTTTTATTGGCTTTAAGACCTAGTGTTCATTGACTATTGTCGATGATAAGGCTTTATCCGCTACACCTTGTTATTAAAGTTTATCAACTTATAAAAGAAAAATTCATTAATTAGTTCAAAATCCATGTACTCATTGCACTTGGAAACTCTTACAGAACTGAACCACATTTGAGACATTAGTTGCTATGAACCTTGGTAGCAGGATGTAAATAAAGAATTATCTGAATGACTCCTTTCTTTTCCTTTTTCTTTTTTTGTCTAATTTTGTTAGATAACCAATTAAATGATAAATAACTAAATACCAAATGCATTTTCAGACTTGAGAGTGGACATTCAATTGTTCTGCTGAGTTTCAACCAGCTAATCATTACAAGATTGATCTGTGTTTTAATACCATTGCAGATATTACACTCAAATCCACATTGTCTTTGAAGAATTAACTGGGGCATTAATAACCTAGATCTACCATTTTGTCCCTTCCTTAAGTTGGCAGGAAAGATAAGCTTTCTATCAGGGAAATCGTGCAATAAAACAATTCACTGTTCAAAAAGCATGGAAAAGGGTGAGGAAGATAGGACACAACATGAAAGGGTAAATACTTACCACACGACAAGGAAGTCTAACAACTCCAAGTGGTTCTCCATATATTGCACACAGCAACATATGTCATCAACCTTTTGTTTCAGCAATATCGACCAACAGTGGACCAAGTTTTTTCTAGCCTAGCAAAGTTGAGAAAAGTTTGTAAAGCAAATAAGTTAAAACAGATATTAAAGCAGGTCTCTTTGAAGAATAGAGTATGAACAACTTACATCCCATCCCAGTATGGGTAACTTATGGATGAAAAGAGAAATAACATCCTCGTTACAAATTTCAATTGCCATTTGTGAAATTTGATCAGCATTTGGCTCAACTTCCCCATCTCCTGAAACCAGAGCTCTCATTGTCATAATATTCTTCTCAACTTCTTCCATAGCCTGTTAGAAACAACACTATAAGATACATCAACATTGTATAGTTTAATGCCTATATAGCATTTTAAAGCAGTCATTATACGTGCTTCATACACAAGAGGCAGGCAGACAAGAATTTTGATAGATCACTTTGCCAGAATTATTTGATTCACTTACATTTTTAGGGGAGTTCCGTAAAGCAAGTTAAAAGAAGTTGTTACAAAGAGCCACATTGGATCATACAAAATGAAATCAGACAAGGCAAGGACCATTTGGCAGATCAAGGGTACGACAATTCACTAAATGCTACAAAATTCAGTGTCTCCATTTCCCTTATTTGCACTAGAAGCACTTAATAGGTTATCATCTTCTTTTCCAAATTATCATCATGTGACATCTCATTGCAATCATATTAGCACTAGTAAGCAAGGACCATACTCAAGTTTTCAGCTTCTCAAGGGCTCAACGTTTTCTCTATTGTGCGACACAGGAACAATTAACACATGAATGACAATATTCCATGAAACTAGCTTTTCATATCCTTACTTTAATTATAAAAAAAATTCAAGCAATCCGTCTACATTGTGTCTGAAGTACATGAAAATCTGTCCATTAGTTGAAAAATTATAGCCCAGTAATTAAGTGCAACTACATCAGCAATTCGTTTAAGAATCAGGAAAACCTTGTAAACCAAGATGTGCTCCTGAACTAGTAAAAAACACCAAGGAGAATTACCAGATGAATAGGGGGAAAAAAAAAGCTCCTTCTCCTTTGACACACAGAAATGTTGCCTCAAGGAGTTAAAAATTGCTTCCAGAACCTTGCTGAATAAATAGTTCATGGAATAACTTTTCTCTTTTTCTTCTGGATAAAGCAATTAATAGTGCAGATATCAATTTGAGTGAAGGTAAAAGCGAGGCATACTCCTTAAACCAGCAGATCAGAAATTGATGCAACCTATAAGATATACAAGGGGAAGGAAACTCGAGAGAATTGGGAATTTTGGCCATCTATGCAGAATGCATAGCACGTTTGAGAGATTGAGCCCTTCAGTTTAAGAATTTTTACTAGAATTCTCAAATAATTAATAACACTAGTATTTTTGCACAACATGTATTGTCCAGACTGAGTAAATTCTAACTGCATATATGCAATAAATATTCGGTCTGGAATCCTTCTCAAGCAACCCAATAACATTTTTTTAGTTAAGGAAACCAAACGATGACATAGAAAATTTCTCATACAGAAATGTAAAGAAAAGTATGAGTAAGCAGTAAAAAAGAAGACTCTAATAATTCATCTATACTAAATCTAACCTTCATCGCTTCGTACCACTACATTTATTACATTCCTTATCTCTCACCGTGTCATATTATACAATTACCCACAATTTATAGCCACGCTCAAGTAAAAGACAAAAACACTTAAAATAACAACTTGAACCAACAAAACAAGTGAATTCTACTCTCAAAAAGACAGTGAGTGTTCCAAATGCAGAAATTATAGCCTCCTTAAAAGTTTAAGCTTTTATCTACTGACCAAATCCAGACGTTGAAAACAACCGAAGCCTTGTCTATTTTATTTATGGCACTTAATTCTCCATCATGACAACTCACAGTTGAAAACTCAGTCCAAACAACAGCTGCATGAGATTATCATTTCTTTAGCATTATCCACAAACTCCAAAAATAGCATGACTGAGTTAATTTTCTAAAGAAGAGTGCATCACTAGAATGACCATGTTGAACTTTAACTATCAACACATGGTTCAAAAAAAATTAACTTAAAGCAACAATGAGAAAAGAAGGTACAAAAAAATAGGACCTTCTCAAGTGCTTTAACTTCAGCAACAGTTTTGGTATCGAGAGCCATAAGACTGTCCCTTATGGCCTTGGCAAGTTCTTGTGGAGTTTTAGGCCGCGAGGGCTTGAAGAATGAGAACGACATGTTTTCTGTGTACCAATTGATCACTCAACTTCAGTCCTATCTTCAAATGCTCCTTTAAGATATCACCAGCGGTACACTTAAGCTAGTTAACCTGCAAAGGAAACAATTATCACTCTCATAAAGATCTCTATTTTGTTTGACAGGCATCAATGTCTGCACCTATAAAACTAATTAAGTACCAGCCTCAAAAAAGTCCAAGGAGGTCTTAAGGGCAGCTCGCTAGAGAAAAATTTACCATTACATTCTACACATTGTCACCTTTCGAGCTGCGGCTGATGGCCCTTGAAAAAAGTACATTATTTATCACTCACTCAAGTTAAAATCTCAACTCTTTGCACTATCCGAACACCATGTCTAGCCAGGGAATCTCACTGTTTAAAGCATTTCGTTACTTGATAATAACTGCAAGAAAAAGAGTACAACAACATTCAGCAATAGATGCTGAGACTCCATACAAAGCAAGCTAAATTCAGTTCATCAAAACCAAAGAAACTAGCTTTCTGATCAAGAAATAATAATCACAGAAATGAATCTAACTAGCCTAAGTTAATTGCCCATAATTGAATTGAATTGAATTCCCACTATCCAGAAGGCAGTTGAGCAGAAAATTCAGACATGAAACACATTCAGTGGCTAAATCAAAAACCAAGAATTCTCAAACAAAACTTCCAAGAGGATCAAAAGAAACAAAAATAAATAAACATGAACCCATCAAATATGACTACAAAAGATTAAGAACAAACAGAAACCCACATGAGTAAGTGAAAAATAGTGGCCGCTGGCAATGACCGAGGACGATCAAAGAATCCCTTCTTCTTCCTCTTCTGGGTTTTTTCGTGATTGGCGTTTCTTGCTACGCTCGGGACCCCTGCTGCCGTTGGGAACGGTGATGTTCCAATCAACCATATCCAAAATAGGAAAGTCGGGTGGGTCGGGTTTTTAAGAGTTGGGTGGGGTTGTCAGGACTGGGAGACAAATTTGCAATTCCAGGACTTGTAAGAGGTAATAGTAATGTTCAAAGGACCCCTGAAATTCGGTCAAATAGCTGTTAAACCCCCTGATATTTTGAAAACTGCCTTTAGCCTTGGAGGCCTGCATTACGATTGAGAAATTGGTCCTTTCGGGGAAGAGATAAATGTACTTTTTAAACTAAAAAAACGAGAGAAGCTTTAGAGTGTTTAAACATTTCATTACTTAGATTAATTATTTGACCTGGGTTTTGAGAGGATTTTATGGACTTGGTGTAATAAATGAAAAGTAGAGGGAGAAATAAAGGAAAGACTATCATTTGGATTAGTTATTTTTTGGGGTTTTTTTAAAAAATTTTATTGTAACAGTGTATATGAAAAATTTTTACCATAAAAATTTTTTGAAATATTTGATATATTGTATGGATGAAATGTTTTTTGAATTATTGTGTATTACTATAGCATTGTATTTGAAAAACTTGTTTTTTAAAAAATGATCAATCCAAACAGAACTTAGATACTTAGCAAGGAAAGACTAATTCTTTAATGAAGAAAATAGAAAAATAATCTAACAAATCATTGAATGTTAAAGATAAACTACACGTATAGAAGAATAGTTATGAAGTGATTACTATAGTTCTTTTAATGAGAAAATGAGTACAGTTGCTTCTAAAAGTAATTGATTGAGTGTATATATTGACTGTGGCTTAAATGGTGAGTATCATTTTACCTAATAATCACAAAAAATTACTAAAAAAATTTCAGCATCGGATAAACAAAAGAAAGAGCTCATGAGCTTGATTTGATTATTTTCTTTTACACATGCAAAAATTTGACTGGGAGGTTAGGGATAGTTTTTTGAAGTCTGTTGAATAACTCCTACTAATTAATTTAAAGTTTTTTGACTAATTTTCCCCTACTACTAACATAACAATATTTGAACCAATTTGCCCTTGTGAATGATACATATTCATGATGAATATTATATAACCATACTCTCACACAATAATATAATAATAAATGAACTAATTTGCCCCTACTAATTATATTAAAAATTTTTGACTAATTTGTGCCTATTCATTATTTTAAAATTTTTGACAAATTTACCCCTATTAATTAGTTCAAATTTTTTGACTAATTTGTCCCTACTTACATCATAATAAAAGGACTATATTGCCTTTACTAACCTTATTTTCTCAATCAAATTCTATATAAATACATAATTTTATCAGTTGGGATTTACGAATGAGGGCTTTAATAAGCTCAAATTCGGTCTAAAGAAACATATACTATTGGCTTGAGTTTAGCTCATTTAAAACTCTTAAATGGATTAGATTTTATTCAACTTAACCCTAACTTAGCCAAAATTCAGCCCATTGTTTAATTAAATTTCAAATTTAGATTTAGAAACTAGGTTAGAACCTATTTTTAAGTGCCCGAATGAGCTGAATTTAAGTGAATGCAAATTTTTATATACCAAAGCCCTTGATTTACTTTATAATTCTAAAGTTTAAAATTATTTTATTTTAATAAAATTTATAAATTTATAAATTATTTTATTAAAACGATCTTACAAATTAAGGGGTACTTTGGTCATTAAAATAATAATCTATCTCATCCAATCTCCAACCAAACACAGAATAGAATTATTTTTCAATATATTCTATCCAACCTAGAATCAACCAAACACTAGATGATTTGGATTATTAATCCGAGGATGACTCAATTTTCTTTTTTCATATTTTTAAGTTCATCTTTTATGGGAAATTGGGTATTTGGTTCAAAAGCCTTCTAAAAATAAGATAGAGTGATTTATCACTATATTTAGGCAGGCCTATGTATACATTGCTTTCTTTCGTACTTTAAGTTTTAATAAAACTTTTCTAGCTTTTTTTTTTTAAGTCCATACGTATTCCAAAGAAACCATAACATCTTAAAATAAAGAAAAAATCATAGGTGTTTCAAGTATGAATTTTGAGGGGTAATTATTTGACTGAAAGTCAATCAAGAGTATCATACACTAAAAATTTAGAATTTGTAGTTTCTTTACTCTTTTGGCTAATTTGTAATTTTTTTGTGCTATCATGATGTATAGCTTCAGCTTTGGTTGAAAAAGATGAAGAATGATATTTTCCCAAGGATTCAAGCTATGAAAGAAGAAAAAGTTATGCAAAGGATATTGAAGTTACACATGATTTGCATAGGATCATTAGAAATGTAGTATAAACGGGGAAGATGGTTTGAGAGTGTGGTCGTCCTCCATGTGAGTTTCACGTGCGAGAATGAGTTATGTTCTGTTTTGTTTCCTTTTTTTTCCCCACCCAACCTCCCCATTTTTTCCCCCTGCTTTGGGACTAAGGAGGGATGATTACTCTTTCCGCTTTTATCGCCAGTGTGTCAACGACGAAGTGCTTATCATGAAGAGCATATATTGGGAAGGGCAATCGCTAATCTCTCATCTGAGCTCCAGCTACGGAGAGGCGGCTGCATTGTTATTATTAAGAGTTTAATTATGCTGGCATGCTTTGTTTTAGTAGCGGAGGTTTGCTCTACTTGCAATATAATAATTCCTTTCATTTCCAAGACTTCTCTTGCAAGCTTCTCGTGCATTCTCTTCTTCGCTTTTCGTAGAATCTCTTTCTGCCTTTCCGCTTTTCATAGATTCTCTTTCTGCCATTCCGTGAAACGAGGATCCATGGCTTCATTTTTTCATTCTTATATAGCCTCTGCGCCATCTTCTTTGTCTTCTTCTCTTGCCTGGCGTGTGTTAGCTTTCTTCCACTATCTGTTGCTCTTGCCTTCATCTAACTTGTGCTACTGTCTATTTTTGTTCTTATTGCCGTCCTCATCAGCGTTGTTGTTGCTACTATTACTCGAGTCAGGTACTTGTTTTGTTCTTTTTTTGCCATTCTTTTTGAGCGTATGTATCTTGTTTCCGTCCATTTTGCAGTTTTTTCCCTGCTTAGCTTGCTACTTTCCAGTTTTCTGTTGCTTATCGCTTTTGTCGTGCTCTTATGAGCAGTAGTTATACTCATCATCATTACTGCCTCTTTTCTTTTATTTTCCTTTCAGTTGTGGCCTGTTTACTTAGTCTTGTCATTCATTCGTAAAGACATATGTGCTGTGCGTTGCTTTTTGTCTAGTCCGTGGAAGGTTTTTTGCTTTCTGCCGGCTTTATTTGGTATCTTTTCTGCTGGCTGTTCACCTTCCTTTGTAGCTTGTTGTTTGGTTTTTTTAGCCTCCATGGAAAAATGCATTGTAGTAACTAAAAAACTAAACGGCTAGCATGCCGCTGTGTCTTTGTCGACTTCGCTGCCTCAGCTGCAGCTTTGCTTGTTTTCCATCGTGTTGTACATTTTACGAGAAATGTCCTATCGTTCTTGTGATCTGTTTTGATGAATTTCTTGCACTTGCTTCTCTGTTACTTCCTGTGTGATGGATGGTGTTTTCCTTTCAGGTCTTGCTATTCCTGCTTTTGCCCTGCTGCCTCAGGTCTTTCTCATTCTCAAGAATTGAAGTGCCATCTCACATCGTTCCTTAGGCAACTCATATTTACATATGAACTACAGATAGTTCCTATTCAATTCCAGGCCCTTCTAATCAAGCACTATTGTAGCCAGATAACTAACTATAAGAGAAGGGTATAGAACATGGCTTATCTAGCTTCTTCGGCAGTCATTCGGTAAAGGATGGCAGGAGTTTTGCCGCAGCAACATCATCAAGGAAAACTACTTTTTCTTGCTTCGACATTCTGGTCACCTAATTTTCGACGTCATCCACTTTTGCGAGGACAAAAAACAAGTATACATGCCATGGACAGATCCTCTACCTAATATACTGCAGTCACATCCATCCCTTGAGTTAGGAAGTTGAGGGTTAACTGCTTTTGTTTTGTATCAGCCCATTTGTATTTTTTAATTTTTTTTGCCTCATGCGACTGTCCTTTAATTTCCAGGTGATACGAAGCAAAAAATGATATGGCAGCGAGTGTCATCATCAATGAGGCCTGATTTTGTACAAACTTTAACCAAAGGCATGTGTTTCTGTCAATTCATTGACAAACAGAATCGGCATAACGTTCTGAGTTTTATATATAGATTTATTCAGTTATTTGGCATCTTTGTATCATAACATTCTTAACTCTAACACCATACAATGCTAGAAAGTCCCAAGGTTTGTTGCTCAGTTTGTCCATAATAGCAAGACTCCTTTGATTACTCTAAGGACTGGAAACAAAACAATAACTATTGCAATGCGTGGAAGGCAGTTTACGGACAACTGGAACATCTTTGTGGCAAAGCACCAACTGCAGTTTCGAGAAGTTTTGGTCTTTGTTCCTGAATCCATTACTACCTACACTGTTCTAATCTTTGATAGACATGGTGCAGAAAAACACTTCCCATGGTATGATAGCTTTTATGCGTATTCTACCATGGGAGATGCGGCAACTTAGTTGTATTCTAATGGCTTTTCTAACCAACGTTTGGTTTGAAAACTCCATCTATTCCTCTATTATCCATTTCTGCATGTTCATCCATATGTACACTGTGCATCCCTAAAAAATGATATTCTTCATAGATGAAGTTTCATCAACGGTTTACACATGCTTGCAAATAGAATATGCGCTGTATCAAACACTCACACTTGTAGCTCCAATGTTTTCTCCCCAGGCTGTAGAAAAGGAATTGAGTATGCGTTTTACGGCTAGACATAATAAAGAACTTCCTCATTCGATCCTGGGCATATTTACAATTTACTACCGTGCGCGAGCATGGTCATAATCTCCTAGTACTATCAAATTATGGAGCGAGCAAGCACATTTCGTGTTACGAAACTGTTTAACATTCATATGAGCATATTTAAAAAAACATAGTTAGGTAGATTGTTCTAATAAAATAATTTAACTTAGTATTCCATGTATTCATCTTATCCTCAACTTCTTCTTTTTTTTTTATTATGAACTTCTTATTTTCTAATAAATTACAAAATTATCTAAACAAATTTGCATTTGACACTTTTTATAGAAAGTTTCAATTAATTAAAATAGATTTTGTTTTCTATATTGATTTCAATAAGTTAAATCAAGCGTATCCATGTGTTTAAACAAAGGAAATCAAGCAAGTATGTGCATTTTTAAGTACTATGCATGGGTCCTCAAAGAGTCTATATGTTTAAACAAAGGAAATCAAGCAAGTATAATAAGTATTGTGCATGGGTCCTCAAAGAGCCAATTTCCCATGTCCCAGGTCCAATATATATTTGGGGACGAAGATATTGGACTATATTGAGTATCCTTTTCCTGCAACTTATGGAAACTAATTATCATGGACTATATTGAGTATCCTTTTCCTGCAACTTATGAAAACCAATTATCATGTCCCTGTATCATATTTTGTGATTAGAATTATCTTATAATGTCATTAGTATCATCCAAGCTACAACATTCATTAGCTTTATCTCAGAATTTGCCTGTATGGCAGGCTAAGTTTTTTCCCCGACTAGACTATTTCAATCTTCTATATTACTATCAAACTGGTAACGTATTCAACAACAAGCCAATAGCATCCATTTGCCGAGTCTTGTATGACATCTTTTACTACCAGAAACTCTTTTTCTGTAAATTTTTCAAGATTCTTGACAATGCTACTCATTTCCTCTTCATTTTGAAACAAAAGGAACGACACGTCTCCCTGATCCTCTCCAAATCTCTAGATTTTACCTTGTAGTATCGTGTATTTAGCTAGACGTAATTCAGTAACCTGAAAGTGAAAGTTGGGAGCACTGTCTTCTTTACTAAATTTTTTAGTGAGAGTTTTTGATAAATTTTTCATTTTTCTTTTCTTAGATCTGAGTTTTTTCAAATTTTGATTATCAGATCTGGAATTTCTTGGATCTATTCAGCAGATCTCACCATAATATCTGGATTTGTAATAGTTAATCAGTAGATCTGGTGATTAAAAGCATGCACAGACATCTGGAGTTTTAAATTTGGAGTTTTATAATGTAATTTTTATTATTCTTCAAATCTGGACTATCTTTTTTTCAGATCTATTCTTTGATATTTATGTATATTTGATGATATAATTTCTACCATTAATATAGATTTAATGAAATGATGATATTTTATGAAAAAAAAATTCCCCTAACTTAAAATAAAGATATCACAATCGGCTTGTGCAAAGAGATGAGGAGAAAACTGTAGTTCCTATTAGTCACTATCTCAACAACGTTCACATGTAAATCCTTTACCAGGCATGTATTTGATTGCAATTTACCAACATCCAATACTAGGAGATAAATGCCCAATTATACTCACTTAGTTTACAAATTATTATGAATGTGAATGATAAACAAAATATTCAAAATTGTGTTCTTAAAAAGTATATAATTAGTTTAAAATTATTAAAAACATAAAGTTCAAAAGATGAAAATTATAATACAATACCTTTAAAAGATACAATAAGTAGGGGCGGAGGGAAGGGGGGGCCAGGGGGGCAACCGCCCCCCCTCCAATTGTTAAAAAAAAATTTCTAAGTAAAAAAAAAAATTTTTATATTGTTTTACCCCCCAAATATTGATAAAAATTTTCACTTTGCCCCCCCTCCAATTGTTATAAAAAAATTTCTAAGTAAAAAAATTTTTTCTTATATTGTTTTGCCCCCCCAAAATATTGATAAAAAATTTCACTTTGCCCCCTCCTAAGGACCCAAATAATAATGTTTGAAAGTTATTTGGACTTTGTCCAAATAACAGAGACTCGCCCCCCCCTAATTGCAATTCCTAACTCCGCCACTGACAATAAGGCATGAGAAAGACATGATAAGGACATATACTATTGGCCATTGACCCAACATACAAATTATATTTTGGTATCCTTAGTATTTACAAATGAAATCTCATACTTAAAAGCAACTATATTAACATATTTGCATTACTCATTATAATTCCAAACTCATTCTTAAGATATTCTTGTCTTTTGAGCTTTGAGGAAAGCAACCTCAAAATTTCTATACACTTTTGCTGCCAAGGTAGTTTTACAACATTATGGGATAAGACCAATCAAAAGGGAAAAAAAAAATCTTGCAAGAAGCACCAAAGATATATATCATAAAGGAACCTTTTTATTTATTTATTTTTTGGTACATTGGAAGAGGCCATAATCTCTTAAATAGAAAAAAAATAATGATATGCAACTCCTAACATATCCAATTCTAACAAATCTTGCATCTCTTGGGAACTTATAACCCGAATGGATCATATGCTGCATTTAGCCAACCAATCTACACATTGATTGCGCTCCCGCCAAATATGGCTCAGCTAGCAGTCCCAACTTCTTTGCTTCAACTCTCGAATCTGAATATAACCACAATTTACAAAAACATACAACCCCACAATCTAACAAATTTCACATTTTCTTTTCTACTTTGCTCCAAACGTTTACTTTGCAACCCCACAAACACAAAATCATTTTTTTCTATTTTTTTCATTTGAGGAAAAAAGCTTAGGAAAAACAGAAGATTGAAAAATAACAGATAGAAACATAAGTAAACAAATAAACAGAGTAAAGAAAATACAGGAAAAAAAAAGTAGTTAAGCAAAGCAAACAAAAGCAAGAATTACAAGATATGAGAGAAAACCACGAAAAAAAATGAAAGCAAAGTTCCAATTTTTGGACTTGCAATATTACAAAAAATAAACAGATTAGATAGCCCAAAAATATCTTTGAAAGGAAAAAATCAAAAAAGAACTTTCTCAAATTTGTTAAATTATTCTGGAAAAAAATTAAGATTCCAATATGGCAAAAATTCCAAAAAAATTAGGCACAAGATGTAAACAGAAAGCTAAATTTGTATTTTTTAAATAGATAACCAAATAGAATGCACGTTATTAAAGGGAAAATTTTTACAGAACCTGGTGCTGGAAGAAATTTCCAATTTTTTGCACCTACAACATATATATACAAATTAATACACAAAAATTAGACTACTAAACCCCACAAAAATCCCAAAAGGCTAGAGAAGTACTGAGAAAGAAGAAGAAATTACAATGCAAAAAAATCATGCGTCGTACACAACATTCGTTCACAGCCATTTTACATGACTCGATTAGGTTGAAAATCCATGTTTTTCGTTTAATCTGCTTATTTTTTTCTTATCTTTTACTTTTGATTAGGAGAAAGATTTAAGAAAACCAACAAAAAAAAAAAAAAAGCAAAGCAAACTTTACCATGATAGCTATATTATTAACCTTCCACATCATCGTTTTGCTATTTTAACTTCGTTATCTTTTGTTCTAACCCCTAAGTAACTTTTTATTACTGATTTTTTTTCTTCCATAACTGTGGTAGCAAAAGTTGACCAAACTTCTCAATCAAGTGTTAAAACATGCTTGAACACAATCACAAGCATAGAAGTAGAAGATAAAGACAACTAAATCACTTAGCTTTCCCCTTAATGCTTGCTAATTCTCCCCCTTCATTTAGAAAATTACACAAAGAACTTGCATGCATAACCAATAATAAAAAAAAATGTTTCCATAGTTTACGATCAATGCCAAAGTAATGCAATAGTTTCATTAGAAATGATTTGACCTTTTTTATTTTATAAAAACTTAAAGACTACGATTCTTTGCAAGCCTTAGCCCATTTTATTCTTAAGCACATTTATTTTGTTATCGCTATGTCACCTTAAGTTGAATCACAATTTTCATTCTCAAGGTGAATTGTGAAAAATCTTTTGTAATACAAACCCGGATCCGGGGACGCTAGAATTCGAACCACAAGCCCAAGACCAAGGTAACGAGTTTCGGGTAAGCGGAGTCCTAGACTATCAAGGGCAGCGCGAGATAGTTTCGAACGGTAGAAGACACCACAATCAGGCGTGTTCCCTGATTGATAAAGTCGACAAACACTTTAGATCCTCTAAAGGTGCTCAAGGGTGCTCACAAGAAGCTAGAGAATCCAAAAAGTCCCTTCTTTATGGAATTGAGCAGCCTTTTATAGGCTTACAAAACAACTGAACCTAAACCTACGCGAAAGAGGTAAGTTTCCTAATTGAATTGAAAGACTTCACCAAAACATAACTAATTACCCTAATATACTAGATGTGCCTTAGTAGGCTTACAAGACCCAATTGGAAGCAATAAAACTAGGAAATAATTGGAAATAACGGAAACTGCTAAAACAACTGAATCAGTCCGACGCGTTGCACACGAAATCCTTGAACTTTGAATGCTTGGCTTTGGCTCTCTTCATTGGACCCCAACGACCCCTCAATGGGCCACGTAATAGCTTTTGGGCAGCTCCTAAGATTCGTATCATTCCCCTCCTCTTAAAAAGATTTGTCCTCAAATCGTGGAAACGCAAGAATTGGTAGCGCGGGCTAACAGCACTTCGGTTATAAGCTCCAATGGAAGGAGGCATAGAACATTGCAGGACCAAAACTTTTGCCCCTTGCTCAACCTGTACAAAAGAGTGGACGCTAAACAAAACAAATGTTAGAGGTGAGGGGCGCGAAGCATTGCCCTCAGGTGTAAAGCGCATCAAGAGATTTTGCTTTCTCTCATGGCTAGCAACTCGATTTTCCTTTTTCCTTGCATCTTCATGCGCACTCTCCGTCCTCAACTTCTCTAGATCTTCACAAACTTGGTTGGGGGATAAAGGGACTAAAGTAATCTTCCTACCATCATGGATAAAAGAATACTTATTAGTTCGACCTTCAAAGGATACATCCTTATCGTATTGCCATGGTCGTCCCAAAATAATGTGAGTGGCTTGCATGGGAACAACGTCACAGATCACCTCATCCTCATACTTCCCTATGCAAATAGGCATCGATACTTGTCTATACACTCGCACATCCCCATCAGCTGTCAACCATTACAGTCGATAAGGTCGAGGATGTTTCTTGGTTGGGAGAGCCAAATTTTCTACCATGAGTAAACTCGCAACATTGGTGCAACTTCCCCCATCTATAATTAAGTTGCAAATCCTATCCTTAACTTTGCAATGGGTGTAAAAGATGTTCTCCCATTGAGACCCCTCGTCCTCCTTAGCAAGCATGGTTAACGTCCTACGAGCAACCAAACACCCTACATTCCCAGGTAGCGGTGCAATCTCTTCCTCCGAGTCCCCATCACCCGTCAAAAGCGGCATCCCTGCATAATCAGACTCATCATTTGTGGCTACTTCACCATTGTCCCTTATAACCATAATGCGTTGATTAGAGCATTGGGATTGTATATGACCATACCCCTGGCACTTGAAGCATTTTCAATCCCGATTGCGCGAGTTAGAAGCACCATTGAATGGGGTTGGCGCTCCTTTACTTGTACCCAATCCAACTATGTCCCCTTTAGGCTTGAGTGGAGAAGTTGAGTTTGCAGGTTTTTCCTCTTTAGGTCCGGGATTGGTGCTCCAACTTGAAGGAGTTACATGGGACGAAGATCTAGTGGTACCCCTCCTCTTGATTCACCTTTCAACTTTCACAGCCTTATCCAACATTTCACTCATATCCATGTAATGTTGGAGTTCAACTATCTCAGCAATATTGGATTTTAGGCCATTGAGGAATTGTGCCATAGTGGTTTCAGCATCCTCATTCACATCAGCTCTCATCATGAGCATCTCCATGTCTTTGAAATAGTCCTCCACACTCTTGTCGCCCTGAGTGAGAGTTTGTAGCCGTTGGTGTAACTCCCTATGATAGTAGCTTGGGACAAATCGTCTCCTCATGATTCCTTTAAGTTCTCCCCAAGTTTCTACTGCTCGCTCACCATTTTTCCTCCGACTAGTTCGAAGTTGATCCCACCATACGGATGCATAATTTGTGAATTCAACGGCGGCAAGTTTCACCTTTTGCTGCTCTGAATAGTTATTGCACTCGGAAACAAGCTCAATTTTGTGTTCCCATTCAAGGTATGTCTCAGGATCGGACTTACCCTGGAATGATGGGATGTTGAGCTTAACTCCCTTGATGGATTCATTCCCGCCGTTTCTCCTTCCTCGGGCAACCCTTGGTTGTAGATCAAACTCACCATCCTCACTATTAGACGCATCCGACTCAACTTGCCTCGACCTTCCTCTGCTCGAACTAGCTCGATTTTTGGATGACTCCAATTGTTCCATCCGTTCGTGCAATGGTTCAATGGAGTTTCTAAGCATGCGTCTGAATTCTTCCATCATATCCTCCATTTGAAGTCTTAAATCAAAAGGTTGGGATTCACCTTCGTTTGACATGTTTTAAACCTGCGGGAGATCAATGACAAACAAAGAACCTCACTTCACTCCTTCACAATTTTCTCTCACACTCGTGTATGTCACTCAAATTGGGACGTGCCAGTAATTCTCACCAATTTCTCAAAGCTCTTGATCACCCACCTTGAGGAAATTTAGAATGACCTTAGATGAGCAATCAACTACCAATAATTCACGCAAGTGCAGCTAGGCTCCCTTTTTTGTTTTTTTTGGTGATTTCAAGGACTCAAAAATTCACAAAATTTTTTTTTCTTGTAATTAAAAGAAACGGATGAACAGTAGCTGCTACAGTATCGTGTGAACAGTACGGCTACAAAAACCGTGCTACAGTACCCGTGAACAGTGACGGCGCTACAGTGCCGTGAATAGTGATTTCGAGTTTTTTTTTTCCAAACCCAAACACAAAGACACGATTAACTGACAACTAGCAGCACAAACTGCGGCAGACCGACAACACAAAAGAATTTAAGAAGAAAACCCTAATAATAAACTCTAAACAAATACGACAAGAACAAAATAAAAGGGATATAACTTGATACCTTAACCTATGCTCTGATACCAACTGATACAAACTCGGATCCGAGGACGCCAGAATTCGAACCACAAGCCCAAGACCAAGGTAATGAGTTTGGGGTAAGCGGAGTCCTAGACTATCAAGGGCAGCGCGAGATAGTTTCGAACGGTAGAAGACACCACAATCAGGCGTGTTTCCTGATTGATAAAGTCAACGAAAACTTTAGATCCTCTAAAGGTGCTCAAGGCTGCTCACAAGAAGTTAGAGAAACTCTCTTAATTTCTGAAAATCCAAAAAGTCCCTTCTCTATGGAATTGAGCAGCCTTTTATAGGCTTACAAAACAACTGAACCTAAGCCTACGCGAAAGAGGTAAGTTTCCTAATTGAATTGGAAGACTTCACCAAAACATAACTAATTGCCCTAACATACTAGATATGCCTTAGTAGGCTTACAAGACCCAATTGGAAGCAATAAAACTAGGAAATAATTGGAAATAACGGAAACTGCTAAAACAACTGAATCAGTCCGACGCGTTGCAGATGAAATTCTTGAACTTTGAATGCTTGGCTTTGGCTCTCTTCATTGGACCCCAACGACTCGTCAATGGGCCACGTAATAGCTTTTGGGCAGCTCCTAAGATTCGTATCATTTTGCCAGTTAAAAGAAAGTCACCACCAGAAAAATAACAGTACCTAACCATCTAAAGTGCAAATGAGTGAAACGCTTTTATTACCAGAAGTACTAAAAGCATATTTAAGAAAATAATAGAAGACAAAATGCTTAAATCCAAACAACACTTCTGCCTTATAGAAAGGGAAAATTCCACCATTCATTTCACAAGCATCAAATGAGATTTATCATTAATTTTTTGAAGTCAAGCATCCCATGAAATTATCATCAAAGTCAAGCCCCTCTAGGTTGTAAACAATTCCAGTCAACAACTTACATATTGGAAGGTAAACCTATCAAGGACAAAAAATCTCACTTCTAGTTTTTAAAAAGGGGTTAAAGATTAAAAAAAATAAAGCAAGATTTGCCCCAGTGGAATAAACCACTGATTATTAGCAAGCATCAAATGCAAATCATTAATTATTGTCTTCATTCAAATGAATTCATTGAAACTAACAGATACGCAACTTCGCAAACTAAAATCGAACACCCAATTATTAGCAAATACATGAATGTCAATGGTTTTAATAATCAGAGCACAAGTTGAGACTTGAAAATTTAGAAGAAGTAGAGTCCTATTTCATATCACTTAGAACATATTTAACATAATACCAAAAGCATATAATTAAATACAAATTCCTGATAATACATAGTTGCAGTGGACAAACAAAACACATACCTGTTGTAAAAGGCCCCCAATTTCTTGATAACTATTAAAGAACAAAGAGTATGACAGAAAGTATCTCAACTAACTGCCGAATGTTAGATAACAAACCATAATGTTCCTCAGCTCAGTATAGAGAACCTAATAATACATATTGAATTAGGTAAATTGAAAAAAAAAAGAGAAAAAAAAAGGTAAAATCATCTATTGAATGTATGTGATAAATGAGGTGGAAAGAAAAAGCCACCTTAAAAGGCAATAATACATTTTAGTGTATAACACAAATATTTGCTAGAGACATTCAACAAAATAAAGATCAGTTGAAAAAAGGATTAAACTTGGTTGTCCAGACTCCTTGAGCCCATGCCCAAAAGAAAAGCGACTCTGATGAACGTTTCCAGACTCCTCGAGCCCATGGCCAAAAGCGAGATATTCAAGAGAGAACTTTAGCAAAAACATTTCTCCGGAGGATAATCACATAGACCGGGCAACCAAACTATGGAAAATAAAGGCCTAAACAAAAGAACAGGAGAAATACACCCACTTTATCACCTCATGTGCACCGATGTTGGTGGTGGAAAAAAGGAAGCCCGGCATAACCTCTGTGTAGAAGAATTAGTAAGCGTTACTGGCCAAATGATGATATAGAGAATACTATAAAATAGAGGAAACTACCTTGAGAAATTTTAGAGACTTTATCATAGAACAATCTCCACTTTTCTTTTTTTAAAACTACAATAGAAGAAGAGATAACATAAGCATATATAGCTCTCCTTTTTTATTAGCAAGTGAAGACCATGAGAAGAGGAAGAGGAAATTCATGGATAGAGGAACAAAGCCTTTCGGTTGAAAGTCAAGAAAGTGGGTTAGAGTGGACAATTTTTTTTCCAATTTTAGCTACTGTATAACAAATTAATGGTTTTAGCATTCTATCAAACATTTGATAAATAAAATATGATTGTATCATTACAGTGCTTTAGAACAAAAAAGGGGGAAAAACAAGAAGAAATAAAAAAGCAACCCCACGTACAAAAAAACACAAAAGGAATAGACCCATGAAATACACAAATGAGTCCTAACATCTAGTGAGGATTTATAAATTGTCAATATAAAGGCTCAAGGAAACATGTCAGAAAACTAACTTTCCAAGACACAACTAAGAGGATAAACACTTCATGATAACCAAAATTGAAACTTACATCTAATAGGTTATAAAAACAAATAAATAAATGAAAAAAATCCAAAGCAATCTCTTTTGCAGAGAAAAAAAATAAAGAAAAGCAGAATATAAATTGTAATCACATATAAGCGAATAGAAGAAGACTCGCTCCACCAATATTATGCAAAACAGGCTAGGAATAATATTGATCCATACTACCGCATTAGTAGTTTTTTGAGAGAATCAAATAAAATTCCAATTTTTGGACCTGCAACATCACAAAAATATACAAATTATATGATCAAACATGGGCAAAAAAATTTTTAAATCCATCAAAAAGAACTTAATCAAATTTGTTAAATGCATTTTGACGTGTCTTTAGTCACGGGGGAAAAAAGATGGAAATAAGGAAAAATTAAGGGGAGGATACAACAAAAATAAGTCTTTTTTAGAAAATAATCATATAGAACTTACCTTTAAAAAAGGGGGAAAAACTTAGAAAAAAGCATGAGAATGGTGGAGGTAATCTGCAAATTTCGTAATTGCGACATCAAAACATCACAAAAGGGGAAAAAAGGAAGTTAAAAAATGAAAGGAAAGAAACCACAAAAGGGTAGAGAAGCTTTGGAAAAAGAGATATTGAACTGAAGCAAAAAATCCCAACCAGATCTTTGGTTTTGTTGTTGTCGATCAGAGAAAACAAAGGATAAGAGAGGAAAAGGGTCTCCAAAAGGGGGAAAAAACTTACAAAATAGCATGACGGCGATGGAGAAAATCTCCAAATTTCATACCTGCAACATCGCAACATCACAAAAGAAAAAAAATTAGACGTGGTTTTTTGAAGATCTAAGAAAATCACATCTGTTGATAACAAATCTCGGGAAAGAAAACGGCCATCAAACACAGAAAGATTGCATCCTTTTTTCCTTTC
This sequence comes from Coffea arabica, assembly GCF_036785885.1. NCBI lineage: Eukaryota > Viridiplantae > Streptophyta > Magnoliopsida > Gentianales > Rubiaceae > Coffea > Coffea arabica. The sequence goes on along the minus strand of NC_092330.1, from coordinate 1,358,468 downwards.
TTATTTATCCAACAGATACCTTGGCCAGAAAAGATATATAAGGGAAAAAATCCGGAGAAAATGTACAAAAAAAGGAAAAAAAAAATCACAGAGAAAGTGTTCACCTTTAGAGAACAATCTCCACATTTCTTTCATGGTTTAGTTGATAGTCTGACCTCTCAACCTGTGACAAAAAAATATGAAACTTATCAGAGAATGAGAGAAAATTTAATCAAGGGGGAAAATGTATACAGAACAAAAGTGGAGAAACGGTGGATTTGAGAGGAAGATGAAAACTCAAGAGAGAAGAACAGGAGGAAACCATGAGAAAGAAACTTCTGGTACAACGGGTTGACGGATTGAGGTGATTGATGTGAATTGACCAGCTCTGCCACTCTTCAGCCAATAGCTTTATTGCAAAAGCCAAGAATTGAGGAATTGAGGGAGACCTCTCCCTTGCTAGTTTACCCGGTGGTCAAACACCTGCACAAAAGGAAACAAATAAAAGAAAAAAAAATGCGCACATGGAATACTACCAAACTTGGCACCAATCTCCATTAGCCACGTCACCAAGAAGCCAATCCTCTTGCGCCACATGGGCGGACGTCGCAGGAAACCATTCACCCTTTTGTTATACCGTACATTTAAGGATTAATCTTCCTACACTAACAGTGTATACAATGCCAGCGTTAGAAGAATGAAAATTATGTAAATTTTGAATTTAAATTTAAAATTTACATACATATCACGAATCAAACGGTGATAGTATATACACTGTCAATATATATAAGATTTACTCTATGTTTAATGTTAATATATGTCAATTACAAAAAATTGATAATTAATTGTGATTTATTTGGGAACAAAAAAAAAGTGTTAATAATTGGCAAAAGTTGGTAATTAAATGTGATCTGTTAGGCAATAAAAAAGTGAAATTATTAATTAATTAAAGAACAATTTAACTACGAAAAATTCTATAATTAAATATTATTTGTTGAACAACCCAAAATTAAAGAGTACATTTTTTTTATAACATTTGAAAAAAAAATCAATAATTAAATGTGGTTTTTTAGACAGCCACAAAAAAGAAGTCAAAATGTTTTGTTAATAATTACAAAAAATTGTTAATTAAACGTGGTTTGTTGGATGACCAAAAACGCGCATTATTAATTAGTTATTAACAATTAATTGTGAAAATTGGTAATTAGACGCGATTTGGTGGACAACCAATTTTTTGTTAATGTGATTTTTGCTCAAAGTTTTGCTAATGTGATTTGTTGGGCAAAAAAAAAAAAAGCCAAATTTTAGCACAATCCTACGTGTAATTAGAGGACTACCACCTCTTATTCAATCAAAACTTTCTACATCACCATTTTCATATACAATTAGGAGGATTACCATCAATTGACCAATCATAAAATAACACTCCGTCAATTTGGAATCAATTGGAGGACTACCATCAATGGACCAAAAAGCTGGTAATTAAATGTGATTTGTTATGCAATAAAAAAGTGAAATTATTAATTAATTAATGAACAATTAACTGCAAAAAATTGTATAATTAAACATGATTTGTTTGATAACCCAAATAAAAGAGGATGTTTTTTTATAACATTTGAAAAAAAATTGATAATTAAATGTGGTGTTTTGGGCAAGCACAAAAAAGAAGTCAATTTTTTGTTAATAATTGACTACCTACGTGTAATTAGAGGACTACCACCTCTTATTCAATCAAAACTTTCTACATCACCATTTTCATATACAATTAGGAGGATTACCACCAATTGACCAATCACAAAATGGCACTCCGTCAATTTGGAATCAATTGGAAGACTACCATCAATTGACCAAAAAGCTGGTAATTTTAAATGTGATTTGTTATGCAATAAAAAAAGTGAAATTATTAATTAATTAATGAACAATTAACTGTAAAAAAATTTATAAGTAAACATGCTTTGTTTGATAACCCAAATAAAAGAGGATATTTTTTTATAACATTTGAAAAAAATTGATAATTAAATGTGGTATTTTGAGCAACCATAAAAAAGAAGTCAATTTTTTGTTAATAATTGCAAAAAATTGTTAATCAAACATGATTTGTTGGATGACCAAAAACATTACATTATTAACAATTAATTGCAAAGAATTGGTAATTAGAGGTGATTTGGTGGACAACAAAAAAAAGAAAACCAAATTTTTGTTAATGTGATATGTTGGGCTAATAAAAAAGAAGCCAAATTTTAGTACAATCCCACTTACAATTAGAGGACCACCACCTCCCATCCCATCAAAATTCACCACATCATCAATTTCTTGTGCAATTGGGAGAACTACCACCAATCGACAAATCAGAGGACGACAACTCATCAAATTGGAATCAATTGGTGGACTACCACCAATCGGCCAATCGCAACGCACCACCTCAGCAATTGAACTCAATTGAAGACAATGACATTCACACATTGAACAAACAATAGTACATTGTGAGAAGATATAAAACTTAGTATAAAAAGATAAACGATATAATCAATCAAATTCACACAGCGTTACAATAAAACTGTGTCAAATTGAAGGTCGTTGATAATGCAGAAAGGCAGAGCAACACAAAAAGCTAACCTTATTCCAGAATCTCCACCGAGAGCTCTTTCTTGCTGTTGCTCCAAACCTATAAGATTATAACCAATTCAGACCAATTGAGTTTAGGCAATGCGAAAAATGCTATCTTGCCGTTAGGCAACACGATAAGAGTCGCTAATTGTAGGTACTAAGAACATACCGACAAAATTAAGGGAGAAACTGAAAAATTGGGAGGGTGAAATCTAACCTCATGCTGAACCACCAGGAGTAGTTGGGACTGAAGAGCATTCTGAGCTGATTAGTATGAAGTCAGGTAGAATTATCCCAATCCTGGAATGTGAACAGGGAGAAACTGATAATCAGCCGTTTAGGCATTAAGATACCAACGGTTCGGGAATTGAATTGGGTGTAATTAATGACGAAATAATAGGTAATTTCATAGTTAAGTTCGGATGGAAGAGAAAACGATAAGGCAAATCGTTGTAGACAAAGGCAAAAAGGGAAACCTTAACTCCTGAAGTTGAAAGGAGATAAAATGACCAACGTTTGTGACTCATAAATGCAGATTATAAATGATAGAGAAATGGGTTCCTACCATTGATAAAGAAATTATTGGCTCATTTCCTAAACTCGATTGCCATCAAATGTTTCAGACAAAGCAACATCTCAATCCGTTATTTGCGGCTTAAAAGGGAAATTATTGGTAGTTAAGGGATATTCCGGTAATTATACCAACACACAAGCATATATGGATTTTACAAAATGCAAAAACGGTTGCACACTAATTACACATTCCATCAATACCCAGATGCCTCATCAATGACAACTTTAAATGTATTAAAATGGGGTCATTTCAGTAAACATACCTAAATACATGCTTCCTTAACTTGTACCTAAAGGTTTTAAACTAATACACAATATGTCACATTTCCAGAAAGCCCCCACCTATGCGGTTGAAATTCAACATATTCTTTGACCAAAACTCAATTTTATATAGTATAAGGATATGTTAAAGACCCATGATACTTTCAAACAAGCTGGGGAGTTTTGAAAAGCACACCTTCCTCAAATCTAAATCCCAAAAGAGAATCATTGGACTTAATTAGGCAGGATTTGTATAAATCGACACAAAAAACTTAGAATAAATCATTTTCGCTTCCAAACTTAGAATAAATCGACTGATATCCAAAATATACCGGACATGTACACACAAACATGCACGTCCATATACCACACATTCATACTTATGTACATATATAGATACATACATGCATATTCTTAATTAAATTACATGAAGAGACAACAGATACCCATGATTGGCCTCTCCTTCCAATTGGTTTTGGGTATGGTTCTAGACCTTAAGACTGGATAGGATTCAGAGTCTAAAATGAGCCTTTATAAATTATGTCAATTTTTTGGTTATTTTTAGTAGCTATTTAGTCCAAAACTGTTGGGTACTTCTGGGGCTTTCCACCTAAAAAACGAGCTCAAAGAATTAAGACTTTTCCTCGCATTTGTAATCAAGCAACGGGTCTCTTTCTATAATTGATGAGAGATAAACTCGATAAAAAATCTATTCTTAGTTGTGCACATTTACTCGTCACTACAAGATAAGCTACTTACAAGAATTGTCCATACATAGAATAGTAACAAAGATGATATAGTTTCAATCCAAATGAGATATGCAAATAATTACTTAAAATATTTCAAGACCCGCTTAATTCAACCTTAGATTGTGAACAACCAAATTTAGTTGACCAATTTCTTGCCACTGGCGCCTCCTAGTGGACAATTAATAAACGGAATAATTTTAGAAACCTCCCTGAGCTTTTTAACAATTTCACAAAGATCCCCTTAATATTTTAAAATTACACATACCTTCCCTATTACTGGAAAAGTACTCTACTACCCCTATATAGGATACTTAATGACTTTTTTTTGGAAAATTTCAGAAATTTCAAGAAAAACCAAAAATTGACTTATTCTATCTATTTCTCTCTCTCTTTCTCTCTTGTTTCCTCCTCTCTACCTTACTTTTTCTTTCATTTCCATTTTTGCTAAATTCCTGCACCCATTCCTCTTTGCCTTATATTCTTCCTCTAATTTAAGACCAAATTCTATCTATCATACCTTGCCCATATTTATCCCTCTCCTTCCCTCTTTTTTTTTTTATCTCTATTCTCATCTCTTTTTTGCAAATATGATTAGGTTCATCCTTTTTATCCTTTTAATTTTAAATGTCATGGGTTTCATTTTTCTGCGTCTATTTATTTTATCCAATGTTGGTTGATTATGGATGATAAGACTTAGTGATGTCAAAAGTCAAGAATTTGAGGGATTGATGGACTTTAGAAATGGGTGGTTGAAAAAAATAATAAAGAAGGCTGCAAAGAGAGGAAGATAAAAAGAACTGCTATTGATTGTTGATGAGATGTTAGTTTTGGGTAAAATTTGAGGTTGGGTTTTATCTAGTTTAGCACCAAGTGATGGATTTAATTGACTTATGTAGTAAATGTAGGGGTTGGGGTTATTGGACATAAATTAGGTTGTAGTGTTTTGAGTGCTATAATTATTAGAATTTATTTTGATTTAAATTAGGGTGTTTGCTTGGCTTTTGTGGTGGTATTGCTTTGAAGAAGGCAATCATCATAGTTGAATTTTTTTTCCAAACCTTTATTTTTTGGTAGAAAGAATTTGTTGGCTTTGGTGTTGGGAGAAAGGCAATCAACAAAGCTCTATTTATTTTTCCTTTTTATCATTTTGATGAAAAGGGTAGTTTAGGATATTTGAAGGAATTGGTAGCTTATTGGGCCTATTTTGAAGCATAAATAGTGAAAGTAAGGGAGGTAAGTGTAATTTTTGAAACCTAAGGGGAGTTTCTTGAAATTGTTAAAGACCTCGAGGGGAGGTTTCTGAAATTATCCCTTAATAAACATTCAATTCTTATTCATAAAATTAACTCAAAGTATTGAAACCCCGATCTTCAAGGAAAAAGAAGCATCACGAAATGTTTTTGCAACAATGAAGAGAAAGCATAAGAGGAGATAGGGAATATTCCGAACGTTAAGCTTATAGGGAAAGCATGGCATTAGAAGTCAACAAAGAACAAGGAGGTTCCTTTATGCACACCTCTCTTGGAAAACAAATACGGTTTTGCGCCCCCCTCTCTTGGACTCCACACATATTTTATCCATTTATTTTCCTTTCTCTTCTCATCTTATTCCAATTTTTTTTTTCTTTATAGTGTAAGAGTTGATCTTCATAACTACAAAGAATCCCAACTTTGTTTACATTCAGAACACTTCAGTCCAATATATGGCATGCTTCATTACTTAAGTTTCAGTAGAAGAACTAAATTACAATGATTAGACTATTACAGCCTCAGTTTTTGTTTCACTTTTTTGTATACAATATTATTGGACTTCTAACAATATGGATGCCATCAAACCACTCAAGAGATGCGGATACCATGTTTACCACTCTTTTTCCACTGATAGTTGTAGTATAAATGGCCCAAACAATGCTAACACTTGAGTCGTGTTTGAAAGCACTGTCCTAAGAAACTATTTCAGAGTATTGAAACATTTTCCCAAGATTAAACAAGTCTTCTTCTACTTTGGGAGAGGGACGTAGAACCAACAAAATTTTGGAACAAAACTAGCAGGTAAAATAAGAAAGTTAAGGAGAGCAAATAGAGGAGAAGTAGGAGAGAGTTTACGAAGTGTAGACTTCGTTCATCAGTGTGAAAATGACCCGACAAATGGTTCTATTTATAGGCTTCGTGATACAGGATACGGAAGATGATAGAATTTTGAAAAGCTGATTTCCCGTGAGAATGGGCATGCATCTTGTGCCAGACTTATCATTTGAAGTAGTCAGAGGTCTATCCTCTATTGTGAACAGTTGGAAAAGATCAGACTATAAGGAAGGCCATTTGACCGAACTTATCAAGACGTCTCACAATCTGACTTCTTGATTTTGGCTTTTAGTCCTTTATCAAAATCTTATTTTTGAGAATTTCTCCCTCAAAATGGGAACAAACATTTCTGATGAAACTTTATCAGATAAAACTCTTATCCGAATAGTAACAAACATAATAAAATCTTTTGAAACATCTATTTTTTTATTATTTTTTTACAACAATCTCCCACCTATTTCAAAAGATTTTGGACAAGAGAGTATGAACATCTGCTGGATTTGTCTGAGTTCAATGTAATCAGTTTGTTATTTTTTAGACTATGAACCAAACTTAAATTGATAAAATATGTCTTATAGAATTATTGGTGAAAAAATAAATTTCTATGAACCAATAATTCTTGTTGTATGATAGAGATTTTATCAATCACATTGTAACCCATAATGTTGCTGTTCAATATAGTTTCGCGCATTTAGGCCATGCGCCTGTCTGGTTGTTCATGAGAGCTCTAAAGATTCGGCCAAAAAATCTTATGGGAGCGGCCCTACTCCTCTCACATATAAGTGAATTTATCAAGTGTATACTGCCCTAAATACACCTCCCTAAAGGGATATAAATTCATTAAGAGTATTAAACTCAGCCTCACAATAACTGGCAGTCAAAGCACTTATTTTCGAAGGGACTTAAATTTCAAGTGCTTTACAGTCAATATCAACTTGTTATTACCCATATGAACCTATTTCATGGGATCACCAATCACATAGGTTGGATTACCATCTCTATTGATAACCGTTGGCCTAAGTCCTATCTCCCTTGTAGTTTGAAGAATTAATTTTCTTCCTACAGATTTAGTCAGAGGATCGGTCAAATTCAACTTCGACTTCACAAAATCAATGGAAATAATTCCATCTCTAAGCAGCTGCTTTGCGACATCATATCTCAATCTCATGTGTCAACTTTTACAATTATAAGATTTATTTTTTGCAATAGCAATAGCCGCTTGACAGTCATAGTGTATAAACACAGGAGGCAACAGATCCTTAATAGGATGAATATTGGTTAAGAAATTTCTTAACCAATCTACCTCAGAACCAGTCAACTCCAGAGCTATGAACTTCGATTCCATAATTGACCGAGCAATAATCGTTTGTATGGCTGACTTCCATGCTACTGCACCACCACCAAGGGTGAACACATAACCACTAGTGGATTTTGTATCATTTGAATCAGAGATCCAATTAGCATCACTGTAACCCTCTAATACAGTAGGAAATCCACTATACAAGATATCAAAATTCATGGTACCTCTCAAATATTTCATTAGTCTGACTAATGCAAACCAATGCTCACGATTGGGATTGTGAGTATATCTACTCAGTCTACATACAGCATAAGCTATATCCGGTCTAGTGAAATTCATCAGACGCATTAAACTTCCAAAAATCTGAGCATATTTAAACTGAGCAATTGGGTCATCGTTATTTTTCTTTAACTGAGTGTTAGCGTCATAAGGAGTACTCACAGGTATTACATCATAATTTTCAAACTTCCTAAGAAGTCTCTCTGTATAATGTTCTTGTGACAACATTATACCATCACCTCTCCTTATGATTTTAACATCCAATATCATTCTGGCTTCACCCATATCTTTCATATCAAAATTAGAAGACAAAAAATATTTAGTACTATTTACAATATCTAGATTAGTACCAAATATAAGTATATCATCCACATACAAACTAATTATCACATATTGATTATTTATAATTTTGACATATACATATTTATCCACTTCTACTAACGAGAATCTATCTTTTATCAACACTTGATCAAATTTCTCATGCCACTGTTTAGAAGCTTGTTTTAGACCATAAAGAGATTTAATTAGTTTACAAACTTTATTCTTTTGTTCAGATACAATACATCCCTTAGGTTGAAACATATAAATTTCTTCTTCTAGATCACCATTTAAAAAGGCTATTTTGACATCCATTTGATGAATAACAAGTTTCTGGAGAGAAGCCAAGGCAAATAAAACTCGAATAGACGCAATTCTTGTTAATAGTGCAAATGTATCAAAATAGTCAATATTTTATTTTTGAAAAAATTCTTTTTCTACTAAACGAGTTTTGTACTTTTCTATATAGCTATTAGAGTTATATTTTCTTTTAAAAATCCATTTACAACCAATAAGTTTTGCACCAGGAGGTAAGTCTACCAAAATCCAAGTTTTATTTGTCAAGATAGAATCAATTTCAGATTTAATTGCTTCTTTCCAAAATTTACAATCAGGGGAAGAAATAGCATCTGAGTATGTTAGAGGATCATTATCAACAAGAAAGTTTGAAAATCATTTCTATAAGAAAATTCTTTTCTTGCCATTTTACTTCTTCTTAATTTCTTATTCGGAATTATTTCTCTATTTATTTCAACTGGTGCATGAGAAATTTTACTAGACAGTGAAAAATATGTTCAAAGAATTCAGCATTCTTTGTCTCAATAATTGTATTACAATCAAGCATGTCACTTCTTAAAACAAGAAATCTATATGCAGCACTATGTTTAGCATATCCAATAAACATACAATCAGAAGTTTTAGAACATAATTTTCTTTTCTTAGATTCAGGCAACAATACTTTAGCAAGGCACCCCCATACTTTCAAATATTTCAAATTAAGTTTATAATTTTTCCATAACTCATAAGAGGTTTTGCTAGTTTTCTTATGAGGTATCCTATTTTGTAAGTGATATGCGGACAAGATAGCTTCTCCCCATAAATTATCAGGAGCATGAGAACTAACTAACATAGAATTCATCATTTCTTTTAGTGTTCTATATTTCCTTTCAGCTACTCCATTAGATTCGGGTGAATAAGGAGGTGTTATTTCGTGTATTATGCATTCATGTTCACAAAATTTATCTAAGGCTAAATATTCGCCTCCTCTAGACCTAATTCTTTTTATCTTCTTATTAAGTTAATTTTCTACCTCAGACTTATAAGATAAAAAAGTATTATGAGTATCATCTTTATTTCTAAGTAAATAAAGTTTAATATATCTAGAGTAGTCATCTATAAAAGTAACATAATATCTTTTTCCTCCTCTAGTCGTAGTTTGTTTTAAATCACCTAAATCTGTGTTGATTAAATTTAATAGTTCAGTTTCTCTTTGAACAGTTATACAAGTCTTCTTTGTCATTTTAGTTTCAACACATATCTCACATTTGTCCATTTTTTCATTAATACCAAAAATTAGACCACAAGATTGCATTTTCTTTATATAACTCATATTAACATGTCCTAATCTTGCATGTCATAAAGAAATTGAATCAACAATATAAGCAAAAGAAGAAGCATTCTCATTGATCACATTGGAAATGTTAAATACAAAAAGTCCTTGGTTACAATAACCTTTCCTTACAAATACATTATTTCTTCTCATTACAATCTTATCAGATTCGAATGACACTTTCACCCCAACTTTTCCAAGCAAAGCCACAGAAACAAGATTTGCCCGAATATTTGGAATATGCAGCACATCATTAAGGGCCAAAGTTTTTCCTAAAGTGAGATTCAAGAACACTTTGCCCTTACCAAGAACTTTAGCAGTTCGTGAGTCTCCAAGGTAGACTACCTCTTCACCCTCCTCTATTGGAGTATAGGAGCAAAATGCTTCTCGATTTGCACATATGTGCCGAGTAGCTCTAGAGTCTACCACCCACTCTTTCACATTGACTACAATGTTTACTTGTGAAATAACTGCAACAATTATTCATCCCCTTCGACTAAATTAGCCTTAGGAGGATTACCAATTGCTTTGTCTCCTTTATTATATCAGCGCTGAGCAGCATGGTGACCTGGTTTTCCACAACTGTAGCAATTGCCTTTCTTGTTCTTAAAGTTGGGATTCTTTGATTTGTAGTTGGGATTCCAAGACTTGTTACTTTGGGACTTATTGGCGTACCTTTTGTTGTTGCTTTGTACCAGATTAGCTTTAAATGCCATCTCCTTTGCTTTAGCAGCTCTCAACTCTTTCCTGTGTGAATCTTCAATCAGGATGTGTTTCACGAGTTCATCAATTGTGTAATTTTCTTCCTTGTGCTTCGGGTTATTTTTGTAGTCGGCCCATGACTCAGGTAGCTTTTCAATTAGCATGCTTGCAGCAAATTTCTCGGGCAGCTTGATCTCTTCATTTTTTAGCTCCTCGAGTAACATTTGGTATTCTGTGACCTGAGCTTTCATTTCTTTGTTGTCGGTCATCTGCCATTGATTGTATTTTCCCACAACAAATTTTTGTTTGGTTGCGTCTTCAGTGGTAAACTTTGTTACCAACGCTTCCCAAATTTGCTTGGTTTCTTTGCAGCTATAGAATACGTCAAATAACTCATTAGAAAGTATTTGTAAAATTGTATGTCGACATACCTTATTGGCATATTGCCACGACTCTTGTATCTTGACATCTACGGTTGCAGCAGGTTGAGATTCTGTCAGTGCATGGGCCACTTCATGAATGTTGAGTACAGAGTAAACACGTTCTTGCCATCTTTTGAAGTTTTCGTCAGCAAAAACCTCAATTCTAGAGACGTCAGAAAATGGTTTCGCAAAAGGTAGTGTGACTGCTGTGGAGGATGGTTGTGGGGTGTTAACACTGTCGACTGCCATAGTTTCTTAGATTGTAGTATAAATGGCCCGAATAATGCTAACACTTGAACACTTGAGTCGTGCTTGAAAGTACTGTCCTAAGAAACTATTTCAGAGTATTGAAATGTTTCCCCAAGATTAAACAAGTCTTCCTTTACTTTGTGAGAGGGACGTAGAACCAGCAAAATTTTGGAACAAAACTAGCAGGTAAAATAAGAAAGTTAAGGAGAGCAAATAGAGGAGAAGGAGGAGCGAGTTTACGAAGTGTAGACTTCATTCATCAGTATGAAAATGAACCTGACAAATGGTTCTATTTATAGGCTTCATGATACAGGATACGGAAGAGGATAGAATTTTGAAAAGTTGATTTCCTGTGAGAATGGCCATGCATCCTGTGCCAGACTTATCATTTGAAGTAGTCAGAGGTCTATCCTCTATTGTGAATAGTTGGAAAAGGTCCGGCCATCAGGAAGGCCATTTGACCGAACTTATCAAGACGTCTCACAATCTGACTTCTTGGTTTTGGCTTTTAGTCCTTTATCAAAATCTTATCTTTGAGAATTTCTCCCTCAAAATAGGAACAAACATTTCTGATGAAACTTTATCAGATAAAACTCTTATCCAAACAGTATCAAACATAATAAAATCTTTTGAAATATCTATTTTTTTTTATTATTTTTTACAACAATAGTTACATTAAAGATTGTCTTGCCAATTTTTGTTGTTCAGTGTGAGTAAGATTCACTGCAAATCCATTAAACCTTCTCTTGTAACTTCTGATGAGGTATGCACTTGAATTACTGTCCAAAAATAGAAAGTAAATGGTCAAGTGAAAAAAGAAAAAAGTTATAATCATAGCGTGTAACGATTGATTATAAGATATGTTTTACCTGCTATTGACCATTTCATGTAACATCCTGATATGGTGTTCTGTAGGTGAATAATTTCCATTAGGAAGACTCCTCATCATGTATACTATGTAAACCTATAAACCATAGAAAGAAGAGCACAATTTTTCTCATACCATATAAATGATTAGGGATGGCAAAGGGGCGGGGGATCCTTCCCCCGTCCCCCGCCCCATTGTCAAATATCTCCCCCCGCCCTTTGCCCCCCACCCCCCCGCCCCGTTTCCTCACAGTCCCCCGCGGTCCCCCGTTGCCTCAAGTTTCTGCTTTCCTCCACGTCAAACTCAAGACCTCGCTCCTCTTCTTCTTCTTCGAGTTCCCATCTTCAGAAGGATCCCAATTTCAAACTCAAAAATAAACCCCTCCTTGCCAAGTCCGCCCCAAAATTAGGTCCTAATTCCTCCAGGCCTTGATCTAATAAATCCATTGCTAACGAAAATGATGTGCCTAAAAAATCGTCTTCACAATGTTTTAGAAAGAACCCTTCTTTCCTTTCCCAGTGGCAATCCGCTAGAAGGCCCACTTCAAAAACTTCTTCCCAAAGGTCGAAACTTTCTTCAGATTTGAGGGCAAATCTGAAGAGCCCAGCATCTGGATGTTCTGGAAGATTTGGTGCTGGTAATCAACAACGATTGAAGCAGAAATATCAACAAAGTTGCGGTGAGCCTAGTTTGCATTTCAATGTTGCTGATGATTTGGTAGACGCTGACAATTTTACTCCTGTTGGCAAAGTAGCTAGTGGGCCTAGTTTAAATTATGCATTAGTTGTTGATGATGATGAGAAGTCTGCTGGGGAAGACTCAAAATCTGGTCATGGTTTGTTATTATCTGTAGAGAGGGTGTGAGAAGTATGGAGGTTCGTTTCTTCGTTTGTTCTTTTGTTACTTGTGTGTGTGTGTGTGTGTATATATATATATATGTATGTATGTATATATTTTTTTGGTGGGGGACGAGGCGGGGGTTGGGGCGGGGGAACCCCGCCCCGTTTCTAGATAGGGGAATAAAATTTCCCCCCGCCCCCGCTCCAACGCCCGCCCCGACAGTCCCCTGCGGGACGGGTGCCCGCTAGTCACCCGACCCATTGCTATCCCTATAAATGATAATAAAAACTACTTCACTTCTGATTTGTGCTGAAGATATGTTAATGAGTGAATTTGTTGTACGCTTGAAAGCTATGTTTTGAAATTTGGACCAAATGAATGTCGACTTGGGTGGGTTCAGGGATCAAGTGTCAATTAGTTCAATCGATTGGTTCAGGGTTCAAAAACCAGAGAATTGGTTGACATCATATGTCACAATTTTAATTATATATAAATAAAATATAGAAAATAGCCCTATCTAACAAATATCCGCTGTACATTTGTTAAGATTTGTTTTAGGTTTTAAATTTTATAAAAAATGAAATTAATTAGAAAAAGTGTATAAATACAAAATAGGGTAATAATAATTAGTATGTGCAATTTTATAGTATGTTACATCTATTAACTGGTGCCCATCTGACAACTGTTAGAATCACTCATAGAAAATACCAACAGGAATAAATTGATATTGGTTTAATTTTTATTCCTTATCTTTTCCCTTTCTTCCTTATTCCTTATTTCACACAATTTACAAACATCTAAGCTTCTGATTCTTTGTTCTTTTCTCCTCTTATATTATTGATATTTTCCTTCTTTCTTATTATCTGATGTTAGATCTTCACGCAATTGTTATTTTGTCTGCTCCCTGGATCTTAAAGTCTTTCGGCATAGTTGAAGGAAATCATGAAGACCTGTTTCCCTAAAAACAACATTGGAAAAGGAAATAATTTAATTGGGCAAAAAATAAGGGAAAAATAGTAACAATGATTTTGCTCACTCGAAAAAATTAGTCGCAAGCAAACTCCCTCAATGGATATCTAATGCTGATTTTCCAATGAATATGAAAGGTAAAATTTGGCGACAAAAGTAAATAATTACAATTTTATCTTCACGCCACGAGAACATAGAGTTGCTATAAAAGTTTTTAAAGTATATTTAAGGAATAAAAAATGACAGTCATCACAAAAAAAAAAAATAATGCAATAAAACATATCATAAAGTTTTTCTTTGAGAATGATAGTCCATACCACTGTTCAACACTAGCAAGAACAAATGTGAATAGCAAAAGTCACTTGCCTTCCTTTCTTCGTCAGCAACATCAGTACTTCCGCTCAGTCTACGTGAACTAACAAGCAAGAAAATACAGAACAAAAGAGAGTACAACGCCGGCTTTTGGGATTAAATTTGGAATTAGGTTTAATTAACTAATTTTAAAAATCTGATAAAAAAAAAGAGTACAGATTATCCATCACTGAATGAAGAAAAAAATTGCACATTTGTTGTGATTCTTTGCTGGCGCAACCTCTACTTATATCGGATAAAGAGCATTTACGCACATCCTTAGATTGTGGCCTATGTTTGGTAACTGTAACAAACAGTTAGTAAATCTCAAAAAGTTACAAGCTTGCAAGTGATATCGCCGGAACAATTATCTTCCTGTTAGGGCGCATTTTACTGAAATACCAAAATTACCCTCAATCAATCAACTCTAGTCTTTATATATGTTCATTGATTTTCTTAGATCCATTATGCATTAATTCTTGACTTTTATCAAATATTCATATTTATCATGTAAGCCTTAGTTTCCATCAGCATTCATATTCTCTAAAAATTAAATGAAAGTAAGTTTAAATTACATTACATTTTAGATTCCATGGCTATTGAAGGGAAAGTAAGGCTACTTTTTTTGAGATTATTTTCATTTTAAACTATTGTTGATTTTGAATTAAATCACCATGTGTTTGAAAAAAGAACCTTTTGAGTAAAATTATAAAAATAAAAAAAAATAAGAGAACGTAGAATTAGTCTATGAGAAATTATTATAGGAAAATCAATTCAATAAATCATGAAAACAATTGATGAATTAATGAGAAAGAGAGAGACAGAGAAGAAGACGAGTAAAAGAGTGGGAAAAAACTTTAATTGGAAAGAGAAGAAGAGGAGTAATTAGTGCTACATAGATAGGAGAATTGCAGTTTCCATTCTAAGTGTTTGGGCTACGAGCGCTTTTAGTTCCTAAAGTTTGAATCAAAGCAAATATAGTCACAAATATTTATGTTTCTATGCACATTTAGTCCTAATGACTATTTCTTTGAGTTACTATTGGAAATAGGTCATGTGCTGGCAACTAATTTTTTAAAAAATTAAAAAAAATTGATAAAATATTGCTAGTCGTAATCTGTAATAAAGTTGACTAGTTACTCAAATGCTAATCATGTGAGTAATTAGTCTTTAAGCTTCTTTTTTGTTTTCAATCAAATGTTTGTATTTCTAGGCTAAAAACTAATTACTCACTTGATCAGCATGCGAATCATTAGCCCTTATTTACTACACATTATGGCTAATAACATTTTTTCATTTTTTTCATTTTTAAAAAATTTAATTGCCAGCAAGTAATAGCACATGACTGGATTCTAGTAGCAATTGGTAAAAATCAATTAACAGGTCTAAATATGCTTAGAAATTAAAATATTTAGAACTATATTTGCTTTCATCCAAATTTTTAGAACTAAAAGTGCTGTTGCCCAAACATTTGGAACTAAAATTGCAATACTCTCTTAATAGATGTTATAAAATCAAGAAGAATATAGAAAGTTGACTGATGGAAGGTAATCTTAACATTTTGTTTTTGATTTAGTAATTTTGACGTTTGAGGAAAATTTGCTCTGACAGAAATATTATTGCTTTGACAATATCACCAGCCTTATAGCTAAAGCTACATTTATGTTAATGGCTCTTATCGTCCTTAATGTTTTGTTTAATGTCATTTTAGCTCCTTAATTCCGGACTAAGTAATTCCCCTTCTAGATTTTGTCTATCAACAATTCCCTACCCCAACTTTGACAAGAACAGCAACTAGGGTCAAGGATTGAGAGACGGGGAGGTCATTTTAGTTTATCTACCCGAATCCAATTTGACCTTCGTCATGTTAAACCATTAGGAGAATCGAATTGAATACAAGCAATAGCACAGCTGCATGCAATCACATTTTTATTGAGCCAAACTCGAATTGAGGTCAAGTAATTTAAAATTTTTACATATAAAATATAATTTTATACTAATCAAGCAAAATTCAAGTCAAATTTGAAAGTTCATTGAACATAAAATAATATTCAAGTTTAACTTGACCAATTGGTAAGCTAAGATCGAAGGAGCTGTTATAAATCTGAGTTCAATTCGAGTATTGAATAGTTTAGTTTATCTTTTAATCCAACTTAAAATATTTTTTTTCTTTGCTGAGTTTGAATTACCTTTTCTTATCGGCTTGGCTATTGGGGTGCTCAATGTGCACTCATTAGCAAAGAGTTTAGGTATTCATTTTTTTTTATACAAGAGAAGTTAATTTAGAAAAGTATCGAAATACAAGGGGGACAATAAATGTGAGTGTGTGTATTCACATGATAATCTCAATATAGTTTAGGTGTATTTACGAGTGCCTATTCGGCACCAGTTAGAAAAAATTCTGTTACAGTTACTTTTTTTTATCACACCACCTACCATCTAGATACTTGGCTTTTTGATTTTTTTGATTGAGCTAATGATAGCATTAATTGTCTCAGTCATAAACTGAGTCAGCAGGCAATGCATTTACATTTTGATGAGGAATTCTTCAATCAGTGTTTCAGTACACTTTTGTGAAGAAAAACTTGAGGCTCTGCTCAAATAGTGTAATTTTTCTATTAGTAGAAATAAAAACTTCTACCGTTTCGGGAAAATTGTACCACGGGCATGGAAGAAATATGGGTTCTAATCACCAATCTGGTACCGATGGGTTTTCAAACGATGTTTCTACATCTTCTCCATCCTAGAGTTTGTCAAGAGTACTCACCAACCCGCCAATTTCAGACTTGGTGGAATCAAAGATGGAAACCTGCTGGAATTCATCTATTGTTTTCCTTATCTGCTCCATGTCCTTTTTGAAAATTGCCAAACGAGGCTCTTCTCCAACTAATTAGCCCCATTATAAAATGGATAAATTATATATAATCTCCCCGTGGTTTTATCTATTGTCATATGGCCCCCTAATATTTCAAAAAGTTCACTCACCCCTTTATGATTTTATGTAAAGTGAAAATTTAACAAAAAATAACTGGAGAATGTTGTTAATTGAAATACCAATAGTGCTATTACTTAAATGCTAAATTAATTAATGGTTTAACTATCTTGTATAAAAATATAGGAATATTACATGGATAAATACAAAAATCATAGGAGGGTAAAGTGGACATTTATATAAATTATAAGGGAGTTATATTAATATTAAGATTTTATCACACATGCTTTTAAAGCACGTTTGGCTATTTTTTTTTTATTAAGAAAAAGAACATCCCATAAAAACGAACTTTACAAAATCAAGTAGACATGCATTAGATAGACCACAAAAACCTTAGAAGAGCTCTTCAAAAGTGCACCCTTTTATGTAAATAATTGGCATGATCAGTTCCTTTGTAGAAGGAAATGAAAAGCTGAAAAGTTCTCCAAGAAAGAGCATGCACCCCTAAGGAGAAATACTCCTTCACACCTAGGAAATAGAGGGAGGCATTCAAAAACTTCTTCATTCATGGTATGCATTCTCATGTGGCTAATTGATGTCTAATTTGATGACTGACCAATGGACTTCTATCAATGGCTGAGTTCTGGAATTCCATATCTGTCCCCTTGAACTTCTACAACAAGACCTTGAACAGGATTACTCTAGATGGCAGGGAAGGTAGAGAACGTTTTCTTGCATATCAGTTCCTTCCCGTGCACCAAGTGAAAAAACTGTTCTATAGATACTTCTGACAGAAAATTTGAAACTCATCGTTTCTCCTACATGAACTGTAGATCTCTGTAGAGCTTATATATGTGGTTTGAGGTGTTAATTTGCAGACAGCTTACTGCTTGTGTGGCGGATGTTGGCATCATTAAACTGTGCATAAAGCTGTTTGTTCATCTTTTCCACTTTCGACATACTGAATTCTAATGATTTTGAGCCGGTCTTGGGTCATAATGGTTGACAAGCGGCTAACATGTGGAAAAATCTCCTTTTTGGAGATTGAATAAATCTGGAAATGTACTTTTAGGATAACTGTATTTTGATCCATGTAAGACCAGATTTTCTCAATAACCTTTGGTTATCTGTAGAACTTTTGGGTTCAGAATTTCATACCTTTTAATCACTCTTATAGATCCTGGATTATGTATGGTTTTTAAATTTAGATATTGGACGTTGTAGAGAAAGTAATGTCTGTATCATATAGTAATTGTTATGTTTTATCAATGTACTGTTGATGAAACACCCCTCATTTGTTAGTACTTACTAAAGAGTATTGCACGATTCTAGCATAATGGTCTGCTGGAAGTTGTAGTGATGATGGAAATAATCAACGATGGATATTTGCCTAATTACAACCAAATCAATGAATTAAGAAGTCTGAGTTTTTTTTTAATTCAATTAAATGTCTAAGTAAGTGCATAAAAATTGCCTATTAAAATGTGTAGCTATTATTACAGTTTTTTCCTTGAGTCACCAATGCAAAAGGCTGTGTATTGTGTATTTTCAGAGGTAACATTTACAAGTCCCTTGTATTAGCTTAAAAATGATTTGTACCTTGGCTTCTACTGCATATGTCTAGGTTCTGGACGAAATTACTTCTAGCTGGCCTTGCCTGACTGTGGTTATTTCTTTCTTGAAAATGCAATTACAGGAAAAGGTTTTTCCCTGTAACCAACTCAAAATCAGGATTGTCCTTGTAACATGGAAAGCTGACATTTAGTGAGGATTTTTTTTAATCGAATATTAAGATTTTAGACATTTTGCATTCAGGTGGATTTTTAAACTGGGACATTCTTTCATGTTTTGCAGGAGCGTCCAGAGTTTTGCATTACCTTGGAAGTTGATTTTGGATCCAGAAATTGGGTTACTTTTTGAGTTGGATAGAGACTTTTGAGAGGGGTTGGGACTTGGGATATGTCAAGACTGCTACAACTGCTGCCTGGTAAGCTTATTGAAAAGCTGCATGCGGTATGTGTGGATGATAACCAAATAGCGAAGACACGCTGATATGGGTATTGGAACCTAATGGGGCATTCTCCGCGAAGTCAGCCTATACTGCACAAATAGAGAAGGAAGAGGGATTAGCAACATCAAGCAGAGCGTGGGAAAGAGTTTGGAAGCAGGAAGGGCCAGGTAGATGGCAGTCTCTGGTATGGCTTATCAGACATAACTCACGGTTCAAAGTCGCGGTTGCCGCCCAGAACGTTCCACATTGGTTTTGGCATATTGATCGTAGTCTCGATGAGATGCAAATTTTAAAGCATTTAATATTTTAAAAATTGTTAATAATATAAAAAAATTATGCTAAACAAAAATAATAAAAAAATAGCAAAAGAAAATTTGTAAAATGTACTATTTTTATACATATTAAACACAATAAATACTTTTAATTATTTAAGACAATGCATCACAAATAAAATCAAAATAACATAGACCACAATGATTTCAATATTGACTTCTCCTTCTTGTGTGTTGGGATCTAGTTGTAGTTGTTACTCCAATGGCTCCGCTTTTCCCTTTTTTAATCCTTTTTTTCCTTGTTTTCTAAAGGTTTTTTTGTTGAATTCAAGTTGACTCGGGATAATTCGGAGTGACTTGGTCGTTTCAACCCATGAATGTCACGGTAACATCTCGGTCGATTTCTCAGCAAATCAAGTATCTCGATATCTTTTCAGCACGGTATCCTATCGGGAGGGCTCGAGACAGTGATGACTCGACCGACTCTTTGGACCATGGACATAACAGATTGTTGACATACCAAGAAAAGCGCAGGAGGCACCTGCAGAACAGTGGTCTATGCCCAATATGCAACGATGAATTTGAGACTACGTTGCATGCCTCGACTCTTGAGGGATTGTAGGTGGATCTCTGATATTTGCGCACAACTAATTGGCCCAAAACACCGGGTGGATTTTAAAGCAAGGAAGCTGATGGAGTGGCTGGACTGGAATAGAGGAGGCAAACAAATTGGGAGAGTGGAAATTTCCAACTGGCAGGTGATGTTTCAGCAGATACTCTATCACGCCTGGACTGAATTCTGCCACGCAGGGAGCTCTAGGAGGCCACTTACAAGCATCCAAGTACTAAGGAAGCAGGCGGAGGAAGCAACTAAAGTGTGAACAGAAGGAAGGATGAGCAAGCAAATGGATTGGAGAATGATAGGTTGGGAAAAGCCTCATGTGGACTGGAACAAAATTAATGTAGATGGTACTTCAGCTAGCAAATCCTGGGAAAGCAGGTGATAGTAAGGGATGCAAATGGAATATGGTTAGCAGGGTTTTGCGTGAATCTTGGAGAAGCCAGCAATGTCACAGTAGAATTGTGGGCTATAATTCAGGGTCTGGTCTGGAGCTGGTTTGGGATTTGGGCTTAGCAAGATAATACTTGAATCAGACTCCAAAACTTCCCTAATGATTGAGTGTGTTTGTATTGTAAATTATTTGAGATAATTTTGTGAAAAAATACTGTAGCACTTTTTTGATATGGTGTATGTAAGATAAAAGGTGATTGAAAAATGTGTTGATGATACAAGCAAATCAGTGTGTGTAAATAAAGTGAAATAGTAGAGTTGGCCACCACATTAATAGTGGGATAGGAAGTCAGGGATTCGAACCTTGCCTCCCATCAATGTGCCTCTATATGACGAGTGTTCTAAATCTATATAGGTGAGTGGTGCACTCGTTTGGTCTGATGATGGTTCAATTCCCGTCAGGTTCCTCGACTCAATTGGCCCACTACTGGCCTTTTAACGTGGAAATTTTTATTTGAAAAATTCATTTTTGATAAAAATAATGATAATAACAATACTAATTCTACCAAATATTTTTAAAAAGTAAGATTCTAGTTTAAGAGAAAGATATAAAACATTCGACCCTAAGATACTAGTTAATTTGTATATATCTGAGCCAAATTTGGCCCTGATTACATTTGAATAAGAATGCAAAACCCAAACACTAAGGATATCTTTTGGTATTATTAATTATTTATGTAGTCTTATTGCTGTCTTCATATGTAGATATGTATTTCCTATGTTAATATATATATATATATATATATATATATATATATATATATATATATTGATTGTAGTACTCGAAGATATTATAGATATTATCAGTTTTTCATTTCAATTTTTAGATGCAAATAATTGCAACCATTGCAATCAATTTTTAGTTTTATATTTTCATTATGGTAGGTGAAGTTAAATATATTGGGTCGCAGGGATATGAATCTAGAGGTTAGGTGCGTGGGAGAGGGAAGGGAATGGTGAGGAGTTGAAAAGTGGCAGGAAAGGTTGAAGAAAAAAATATGGATTACAAGGATGGGCAGAGAAAGGAGAAAAGACGAAAGGGTCGCAGGGATATGAAATCTACACAAGAATGGTGATTTTTAATAATTTTGAAAACTCTAAAAATACATATTGCAGAGATTTTTTTAAAAATCTACGTTAAAGTTTATGACAAATGCTAATCTAAATGCAATCAACAATTTTAGGGGCACAAGATAGGAGAAAGAATTTTTTTTCTAAAAATTGAAGAAAATAAATTGGTATAATTTACTTTTTTTATAATATAAGTTTTGATATATGGGTATAACATAATATATTTTGTCGGATATTGATAAATTATTTTTTTAAAAAAATTCTTCTCACCTTACCAGCCAACCTAACTCTCTCATTAAATGTGTTAACAATTCCTCTATCAGGTAAACATTATAAATTAAAAATTTTTTCAACATGTTAAGCATGCACTTCTTAAAAACTTTTAGTATATATATATTATTCTGTACCACAATATATAAATATATACAATATTATTTTGACTTGAAATATAACCCCATGCATAGCACGGATTAAAATGCTAGTTAAATTAAATTAGGCAACATGGAGTTCAATAAACTATGGTCCAATGTGGAAAGCAACCCCGAAAATGAAAATCATCCACACCTAGGGTCTACATGAGATAACTTTTAAGCTAAAATCATAGGTTTAAAATGGTTGATCCAAATTATTTAGTAACCCATGGGTCGGAGGTTATATAATATATCTTTATCCTGTTCCATACCAATGTGGGACATCTCACTCTTCTCACCTTTAAAACTTTGCGTTCTCGAAAAATCCATTACAATTCAAACTGTTCACTTAGCCATGTGTGAATTCTAGAGACTTTGCATTCTCACAAATCCATTATAATCCAAAGATGGCTCTCGCTCATATAGGCTCCAGAGATGGCACCCATCAAACTTGAGTGAATTCTAGATGTGACTCATACGGATTCTAAAGATAGTCTCCATCCAATGTGGCATTTAATTCCATAGAGTCTAGAGGTGGCTCCCAATGTGACGCTTAACCCTGTACAACAATTAGTTCCTTCGCAGTCCCTTGCATAGTTGGGACGTTTCAATTACTACTATGCAAGTGGTTCTCCAAATTAGGATTAGACTTAGTGGAAAAAATTGGGAATGGGTAGGCACAGTTGACTTTAGGTATAATTGGTGTAGTTATTATACTAGTACAATATTTATATGAGTGTACATCAAATCATGAAAAAAGTATAATAATTATATCAACCATACCTAAGGCCAATCGTACTTGTCCCAAGCCTGAAGAAATCTATCTCAAAATAGGGCCTGCCTCAAACTCAAAAAATCATGTTACTGCAAACCAAATCATCAAAGAAAGCAGTACAGCCAAATCAAATGGCTTATAACTGTTACCCCCAAAACGTGCTCCTTGTCCTTGCATTCCTCTCCTCTTTGCACTTAGCACATCTCCAAAAGCACAGGGCATTGTTTGGAATGGCCAAAACGTAGATGTAATTGTGGTAAGTGGCGTTTTGGCCTGCACCTAAACGGAAACCCAACACCGGGCTCCCAACCCCTCTTATCAGCGTCACCTTATCTTATCTTAACTCTTCTTCAGTGCTGCCCATTTTCCATACTACAACTCTGCCAGATGGAACTTTCAGTTTCTGTATAACTGATTTAACTGTGGTTGCGGACTTGCCCTTAACAACTCTACTTGCAAGACTCACCTTGGAGGTAAACCTGCGTGACGTTACCACTTGTCCTGCTTTACCTTCCACCGGTTATCTCAGGTCTGCAGTTAATCAATACCCTGCAACTGCCGACACTCTAGATTCAAGAATTACTAGTGTGAATACCCGTGCTACACACGGTGCTGACATTATTAAAAAAATGAAAATAAATTGGTGAATAAAAAAATTGTACCAACACAATTAAAATGTAATATCTGTCTAACAATAGTTTGAAATATGATAAAATGTGTATATCATTCAAGAACTGCCTTTTTCCGGAAGATAAATCCTGAAAAAATAATAGAAATTTATATTAGAAAATGAATGATATGTGAATAAAAATGAATGTAATTGAATGTTGTTAAAATGAAATACTTACAAATATTATGCAGTCGATTTAATAATCTTGCATGAAGGTGCGAACACTCTTCACACCAATCAACTTTTAGAATGAAAGTCAAAATTGGTGATTTAATTAATTCTGTTGAATTTTGTGGAGTGCGTACTGCAAATGAAAATGCACGATCTTTGCATAAATTGATTCGTTGGTTGAACAACCTATCACTATTTTTCTGAAAATTAAGTACGTACGGCTTTGTATGGACTCATAGTATTCTTTTGAATAATTATATTTATTCCAGTCAAAGTATGTGGAATATATTGACCGTATTAGAATAACAAAATTATGTATGGATAGTTAATTTCTCTAGAATTCGTTTTAGGATTTTTGTATGGATTGTTAATTCTCCATCCCAAATTTAACATTTTTTTTAAGTGTAAACTATTGAACCACCTGTTGTAGATAAAACAGGTACCATGCCGCTAAGACATCTTATTAATTTCCAATCGGAATAGCAAATACAAAGCCAGTGCTTGTAATCGGCCAGACAACAACCCTGGTACCATCTAGCACACACAATCTTAATACTAATAGAATTATCAAGGACTTGAAATTAGATGATATCTGTACTTGTTATGTTCAGTACAGACCATACACAGACACACTAACATTAAAGCAAGAGCATTGATATTTCTTTCCTACTGCCTTCGTCTACCACTTCTGTAGTCATTCCACATTCCATTTGTCATTGTATCCCTCATTTCATGCCATTCATTCACCTCTTCTTGCGAAGCGTGGAAGGGTTGGATTTCTGGCCTTGGTGGTACCCCACCTTCTCCGTCAACTTCCATCTCCTGTTCGTGGTCATTGAAGATGTCGTCCTCCGGCAATTCGTCCCGTATAAAATTGTGAAGTGTGCAACAAGCGATGACAACATTTATTTGTGTAGTCATATAAAAATTTGGCACTGGACCACGCAATATGGCAAATCGTCTTTTTAGCACCCCAAAACACCTCTCAATTACATTCCGAAGCGATGAATGGCGAGTATTGAAAAGCTGCTGTGGGGACGTGAAACCTCGTCGTCTTTCAGGCTGGTGTCGGGGTGTACCACGATAAGGTGCAAGAAATCCAGGAATATTTCTATATGCACTGTCAACCAAGTAGTATTTCCCTACCATGACATTTATTGAATGGGAAAAAAAATTACTTCGGAATAGGGAAAAAATAAGCTTGTAAAAACCATAAAAAATGATATATTATTATATAAGCCTTTCCACCTGACGGAGCCATTGGAAAATGTGTGGGCCCTGTTAATGCTCCATCCAACACACGTGCATCATGTGCACTCCCTTCCCATCCAGCATAAATATATGTAAATCGCATATCAAAATCACATATGGCTAATACATTCTGTGTTGCTTGGCCATGCCTATTCATGTATGCGACTTGTTCCCCAGGCGGAGCATGTGCTGGAATATGAGTCCCATCCATTGCACCCACCGCATTCTATGCATGAAATAAGTGAGTTAGTTGCGATGTCTGTATTAGCATTATCTATGGCAACAAAAAATATTAATTGAAGGAGTAAAGGAACGATTTGTAATCGTTAAGGGTATGCATTACGAAAAAGGTGAAAAATATTCGTACCATAAACCAATTGGCGAATCTTCGATCCGTATAAATCTTTGGATGCACATTATTTTGGCCTCTGGGTCGAATAAGATGTTTTCCTAATTCACAAATACCTCTAAGGACCTCGTGAATGTTCCTACATATAGTTTCCGGAGAATGCTGAAATCGTTCAGCAAGTGGACGCATTCGATGGTTGTGGCTTAACATCACCAATGTCATGCACAGTGCCTCTTCTATTTGTACTCTTTTCTGAGGGTTTTGCGGGACGTATCCTCCACTAACCAAAATTTCACATAGTCGCATGAAAGAGTCCACTGTGAGCCTACAATTCTCAAGAACCCTTGCTGGATGTCCATTAATCACTTCATGGACATATGCTCTTCCAGATAACATGCTATTTCTGCATGGTAGTGGTAATATATGTCCAGCAGCTCTCTCAGCAATCGGATTGAAAAGAACAAGAACTGCCCATTCAATTAGTTGCCAGTCCTCATCCTCCTCATTTTGGTCATAAGAAGTTCCCCAACCAGTCAGATGCCTATCCATGGGGTTGCCCTCTTTCGATAGAAACGGCCTGTATGGAATTCAAAATGAGAATTTCATTAGACGATGCAAAAGCATATTAAGAATTCAGGGTGAGAAAAAGATCCCATTTTACATAGACTGATGTGATAAGACTACTCGGAATAATTTGTGATACATTTACCTGCACTGTGAAACGAGCAAACTTGTGTCTTGAGCAACGAATCGGAATATGTTTCTGAAAGGTTCTATGCATTGAAAGTTGGTGGCCGATATCAAGTATGTAGAAATTTATAGGCAAAGTAGTGATACAGTGTGGCTGGCAGTTATGCAAACGAATCTCATGCAATCTTACTTTTACACTTTTAACGGGTCCGCGTGGGAACATTTCCAAATAGTTTGTATGACAAAGTACTTCAAAACTGTTGAGTGTTCTCAAGAAAATGAGAGAAAAAAAGTACTTCAAAACTGTGTCTAATAAAGCAGTACAATTTTGTTACACTATAGCTAGCCATGTGCATCGTCAAGCACTAGTGGTGTCAACTGTTGAAGAGCATGGCTAGGGACTGAAAGCTGCTATCACTACATTTTCAACAGCCAGAAGGCATGTGAAAATAGGAGCAAAACCTGCAGTCTCTATATTTTTAGCAGCCAGAAGCCATGTGCATACACACTTTAAGCAAACCAACAGCCTTATTTTTGTCCAGACTTCAGTTTTTTCCAGACTTCAGTTCATGTGAGTAATAAATGAAAAGGTCAGGGAACCTTGTCATGTCTTGTTGATATCAAATTTAGGCCAACGACATTTGAATGCAAAGTGGGTCACTTGTAATAATGACATATTCCAACCAAAAACATACAAGACAGTAACATCTTTATTAATTCATTTCTCTATTCCTAAAAATCCATTCATCAAAATTTATTATGAATAAATTTCATGTACTTGTTTGCAAAAGAAATATTCAATAAGTAGACATATACAGTTACACATATACCTGTAGTGTAATCTGATATCCATGAAAGCTGTATATTTATATTTAAATACAACTATGGAGCTATATGCATATAATTTTTGTACATTTACATATACATTAATAGAATTCTATATCTATATATAATTATATCTATACATACATGGATACATATATATATCTATATATTTATATATGCATTTATAATTATATCTATCCATCAATCCATGCTATATAATTATACTCAGGCTGTATGTATATCCTGAGGTCTCGACAACTATCCATATAATTGGCATCTAATAATAGTTATGTGCATCATCCACAATATACTAATACTTCCAAACAAATGAACAAGTATTAAAAGATTCTAAACCTTCTAGGCTTCACATTACAACACGTTCAAATATGAACCAATACTAGGTCCCTGCTTCAAATCGAAACAGTGCTCAAATTTCACATGGGGCAGCAATTTCATGCCACAGTTCCCCCAATTCCATATCCAAATATCACGTAACTCAGTTCAAATTTCACAGAATAGCAACATACATGCCGAATGCCTAGGATTGGTGAGACCAAATTACAAAATTGCTCACCAGCTATAAAGGATTCAGGGAGTGCCAGAACATGGCTATTGTTTGGGGTCTAGGAATCTAGAACGGTATCAGCATAATAATACTGGAAGCTTTCGTCGGATTGGAGGAACATTTGACACCTTTGCTCACTCTTTTCAAACTGTTTCATGCAAGCCAATCGTTTCTGTGACCAGAGCTTAACAGGCTCATGTTTTGGATAGCTCTTATCCCAAACCTTTAATGCAGCGACACACCACTCGTTACGTCGTTCATTTGCTGTAATCTTCATCTGTGAAAATTGGCTGATATGGGTGGCTGCGTCTCTTAGAGCATCTCCGGTCTTCTGAGATTTAGTACTTCTAGATCCATCATGTGATGAATTCCCTAGGCTTGCTGCAGGTCTCTTAGCATGCCTCTTTGAAATGAATTCAACCTCATCATCGCGAACAGGGATGTACACATCCTCTCCCCAGAAGTCAGAGCAAGGTTGATCGAGTTTCGCCTTTCCCTTGAGCCTCGAACATGCACCTGCTGTCTTTTCGGCAGACCACGGAGAGTGGTGGACATCACTTTGAGCGGATGACTGGGCATGTTTACCGGTAGCTGTGCGCCCCTCCAGAATTTCACTCAACTCAAAGAAAATACCACAGCTTCGACCTTCTTTGAACCGTGCAAAGAACTTGTTTTCCTGCCATTCAAATAGTTACTCACTAGTATTAAAAGCAAAGAACAAGTATAGGTATCATAAATCATAGTAGTTAAATTTTAGACAGGTTTAGGACAACCAAGATTTTTTCAATTACAAGGGAAAGGAAAAGGGAATTCCAGTAGTATTAAATCGAAAACTCTGTAAACTCAGATGCTAAAAACAAGACAAATCCATCTTATCCCCAGCAATCCTCTTTGAAATAGGAACACACAAATGTGAGCTATGCAATTTAAGCAATAGCAAACGTTCAAATTGAACAATTTGCTATCAGTATTTCATTAGTGTGGTCATTGAGTTATATCAGAACATTAGGATGAATAGCAAAGGTCTTAAATTAGGCACATAAAACAGTTTAAACATCATAGCCAGTGACACTAGATCCATAACTAATGTTATATTTAAGCAGCAAGGAAAGAAAAGGTTGTCAAATAGGCAAAGCTGTTATGGATATTGTCCATTAAACAAGTGCAGTAGTAGACAACACACTTTCCAAATTTAAATGTAGAAGGACGTGGAATACATTACCCTCTTAAGAGCACTCCACTTTTCCTTAGTAGCTTGAAAGGTCAGAAGGTCGGCATTCCACCCGAGTCCTGTCTCTGCAGTTGATCGAGACATCCCAGTTAACCAAGTGAAACACTTCCATTCAGCTTCCAACCTATAAAACTTGGATCTGTACTGCTCCCATTTAAGATTTACATGGCACTTGTTATTCATGTGCAAGGCCAAGTGAAACCAATTTGACCTGCCTTTTTGCAGCTTATCCCATGCACCATTCCTGTGCCACTCCACCAGTGTTGCAACAAAAGTTGGCTCCAAAGTGAGGTGATTTTTCCAATCAGCTATTTCGGAATCATCATTCATCTAATCGACATATATACATAACTGTTGGGTTAAGGAAGGACAGCCATAAAGCACAAATGACTTGAAAATAAGGGCTGGCAATTGAAAGTAGGAGTATCAATATACCTTCAACAAGTAGTTTCTTGCACAAGCTCCTAGATCGTTTGAAGCGGCCTCGGAATATGACTGCTGGACTGTAAAATAAGTAAATTTCAATGATGTATTGTCATATTAGGGACTAAAAATGGTTTACATTCAAATTAAAAAGTTCAGCTGAAGTTTGTGATAGCTATATTGTTTGAAAATTAGGCAATCGACCAAATCACAAGTACTATGTGCTAAAACAGCGATTAGGAATACAGTTTCCAGGGAATAAACTTATAAAAATATAACAATTAGTTGAATGGCGATGCACCTCAAAGTAGTGCATTCAATTGGGTCTTACCGCTGCTCTTAATGACACGACGGCGTTTATGGCGCATATAAACGTGTGAAAAAGGACAAGATCCGTGGAACAACTGCGTTCCAGAGTAAGGTGCTGCACAAGTAAATGAAGAACTTATCCTACGAATGAGAAATTCAAATAGAAAGTACTAAAGTCCATTCCTAAAATACATTTACATTCTAAAGAGTAAAGGATAGGTAAAACCCCAACATGAAGGGGGTAGGGTATAAGGTTGACCAATGGGCTAGGTAAAAGATCCAAAATGCAAAGTTCCAAACAATTTAGCAAGTTTCCAAGAATCTGGCGGACAAATATTTTCTGTCCCATAACACATTACCCAAATGAACTAATGTTAATGCAGCTTTTATGTTAATAGTGTCCTTTTTATACGGGTGTAAAGCCATCTATACCAAAGAAATAAGCTAAATACAGAGTAATTGCATTAATTAAGCAAATTTCAGCTCTATTCCATGCTATTTTCAGGTTTTGCTTGGATTATATACCAAATAATACATTATTGACAAGTTCTTATTCAGTTAACCACTCGAACCTCTTAAACCATCTACTTTGTC
The DNA here is from genome assembly GCF_036785885.1 of Coffea arabica. NCBI lineage: Eukaryota > Viridiplantae > Streptophyta > Magnoliopsida > Gentianales > Rubiaceae > Coffea > Coffea arabica. Next base: position 1,328,687 of record NC_092330.1, on the reverse strand, counting down.
CGGGGAATGTCGTACTCTAACCAAGTGGTAGTAACAAATGGCTATTTTTTTCTCTCGATATTTGTTTTCTAAAAACGGTGAAATTACTCACCATTGGCTCCCCACAGTTGTAAAGGAAAAAAAAACCCAAAGACGTAGAACCCTAACTTTTAACCCCAACTACAGTAATTGCAAAATTAATCTGCTATTTGGAGCTAAAAAAAACCTGCAATTGCATAGCCCTTTCCTTGAACACCAAAAACAAGGCAGAAATTTATAGAAGGAGATGTACCTAAAGGAAAATTGTTGGAATCCTGCTAGATGGTCAAGGGAGAAGGCCGCCGATGCAAAATGGAAGCACCTCTCTTCTCTGTGCTCAGTGTTCTCACACAAACATGAAGCAAAAACAGACGAAGGCACTACTATCAGATCTGGAATTGATGAAGCAATTTTAAGGATGATGCGAGACGCCTTCCTTACTGTATGTCTGCTCTTTTATGGTAGATGAATCAGGAAGATGGAGATGTTAAAGTCCGGAAGACAGGTACAGAGATTTGGGAAAGAGGTTCTGAGTTGCTTGCTTTATGGAACCACTTTATTGTAACGGTCAGAATACAACCAACGCAAGTGTACTTGTTTTATCACTTAAAATTTAGCCACTGTTTTTTTGGTCAACTTGGTCAATTTTTCCAATATCTTACTATTTAGAAAATAGAATAAAGGAAACTTTGAGTCCATACAAAGCCTACGAAATTCAAAATTAGTGTATTTTTTATATAGTTTATAAATAGCATTATAAAAAATAAATATATATCAAGAAACTCTACCTTCCTTTGTAATTCTCTAAGATAAGAAGCATCACAATCAAATACGAATCGTGCATGTATGTCTTATAGATTAAGATGCATGTTACCACTGGAATTTCTAATTTGTATGTTAACATTGTACATGTTTGACAAATAAAATGTTATATACAATACAGAAAAATATGTTGAAATTAAAAGTACACGAAATTAATTACCTAACAATAGTGTCGACCACGTCATTACAATGCAGACCAAAGTGAAAAAGAATCAGATAATGACAATCTTTTTGTGATAAGAAACATTAACTCTTTGGCCTAAAGGTACGGAAACTGTCATCATGATAATATCAAATATTATACATAGTTATCGAACTCCAAGAGTCCAAACTAAGTCGCAAACAATCTGAAAATGTAAATTTTCTATCGTAAGAAATTTCTCATATCAAATTCCATCATTTTTGTATCTGGAAGGAACTTGGTTCCATCAAAAGTCAAATACCAATACTTGTGCTCTAGGGAAAAAATAACATAAAAATAGTGATTGACATCTATTGCTCTGACCATAAAATAAATTTTTATGCTTACTATTATGTAATAAGTTGTTATTGAATAATGAGAAAATGAGTCTAAAACGATGACCTATTACCTAACATTTCACTTCTGTTTAAAGACGAAAGACAATAACAGCAATAATCAATCGAAAATATTACATTATTGGGAATAATAATTAAAAAAACAATGGAAATGCAAATGTTTAAAGAATAAACAGTACCGGAATTTCTAATTTGATACGAAAGACATTTTAATCGGTGTAGTTGGGATTTTGTCCTTCGAATTTGATGTGAGATTTCTCTTTTGTCAACGCAAAGTTGTTGAAACTTTTCGAACTACTGTGTGGAATCATTGCGGTGTATGTTTCATTTTCTAAAGAAATGTTTCCTCCTTTACAATCTTGCGAGTTTGAAATTTAGCTGTCGTTGAAATGCTTGTAGGCGGGCATGTTCCATAGTGAAATTAGGTTAAGGGCTAAGATGGATACCATAAAAAAGTTGAAGGAGATAACAAGTTCTTGGGAAAAATGCAAGAAAGTTCTCTTAATTAGAGTGAACACACAAGAAAGTTGAATGAGGATGCTATGTTTTGGAGGACTTTTAATTGGAGTGGAATTCTTAAATTGAAGGACTCTTAATTGGAAAGGGAAAGTGGGGGAAATGTAAGGAAAACGTGAGCATGATTATAGGATTTTTAGGAGCGGTTATAGGATTAGTTAAGAGATAAATATTTCTTAAATTGTATGACTCTTAATTGGAGTGGGAAACGTGAGGGAAATGTGGGGAAAATGTGAGCATGATTATAGAATTTGTAGTATACTCAATAACTTGGTAGTATACTCAAATCACCGATGAGATAAAGTTTCCCTAAATAAGCTTTACAATGTCCTAATTCCATGCAAAAAGAAAAAGCACTAAATAGTCCTAATTGGCATTGCAAGTTATGACAACGTACCAGTGGCATCTAGTTCTAATTTTTTTTTTTTTGGTCAAAATCGTGTCCTAATTGGTTCTACTATTTCTTGATCATGTTGTATGCTTCCGAATTCTACTTAGCGTGCAATAATTAATAATGATTTATTCTATTATTTCATGGTATAGGACAGGCAAAAACCACACCAGAAGTGTGGTAAATTTACTATAAACTCCTAATATTATCTCCCCTAATTTTTGTATACTTTTTAAGAATTTAAACTTTTGTCAACAATAGACTGGTCATGCAAATAAAAAAAAAAGGACTGGTTATACATCTCATTCTTTGCCCTAAAGAGCTCAATTTAGCAAATTTCTTAGAATAATGGTGAAAAAAATCATAACAATGGAGGAACCTGGGTTTGTTTCTTTTTTTTTGTTTTTTTTTGGAATCTGAAACAGCCCTATTCATTTTTAAAAAATAAATAAATTGACCATCTTACGTTCATTAAGAAAGGGAAAATTTTTTGGTCACTACACATGGATGTCCGGCCATCCTAAAGGGAAAAAAAATAATTGTTTCGTTCTTGCGATTTTTTTAGGGTTAAATATAGTAAACCCCTTAACTTTACATTTAGTTGCACTTTACCCCCTAAACTTTACATTTAGTTGAACATTTGTGATTTTTTTGAAACGTGATTATAATTTACAAAACTCATTTATAGGGGTGGTTACAGGATTTGTTTAGCGATAAATATTTCTTAATTATAAAAACATAAAATTGTATTAAAATAGCATACAAATGAGCATTTGTCTTTAATTAAGGAGTAAAAAGGATTTAAAGTATAAATAACAAACTATAAACGGTTTAAGAAGTAGATAGTAGGAAAGTTTTAAATTTTAAATTTCACTGGTGATAGGGTTAGTTATAACCCACTACTTTTTATATATTAAAATAAATACAAAAATCTAGAAAAAAGAATGGGAAGTTTGGAAGCCATTGAAAGACTCTCTCCTAAAAACCCACTTTGCAATACATATAGATATAGATATAGATTATTATTCTTATTAGGAGTGCACCACGCTTTGTCTATTCTCTCACCTGATTACCCATGCAAATGCTCTCGTCTCCCTTGTATATCCAATGTTCATGTCTAGGCCTTTTTTTTTCGTTTGTCCTCGTTTTTGCCGGATTGGTGTCTCACAAGTTAAGTTTTGCCCAATTCAAATCAATTTATGTAATTCTTATTACTTTTAATGTGAACATATAAGTTTGAGTGTAGATTTGAATTTGTCAACTCATACAATTGAGTAGGCGATTATTTCGAAATCATACGAGTTTACACCAAATGTAGTATGAATTACATGAACCAACTTAAATTGGGAAAAAGTCAATTTATGAAACCCCTGATCCGTGTTCGCCATGTTAAGTAGCCTAATTTTTCTTGTCGTTCTCATTCTTCCTTTTCAAAATCAATAAAATTCTGCTTTGTTATGTGATGTATGATGCAGCAAACTCAAACTTTTTCAAACTTCCATACTCTCGCACTTTTATCAACATGAACTTCCAAGCCATATCCGTTCTCAATCCTGTCTGAATTAAGGCTAACGAAAGCAGATTCACCACGAGTTAAGGAATGCATGAAGGGAAGGAGCTCAAGTGTCACAAGCTCCAAACCTCTAGTAAGTAAATGCCAGGTATAACGAGGTTCTGTGTTCTATCTTTCCTTTGTCTTTATTAGAGGCAACTGCGACTAGAGTACCTTTCTACATCTTCTTTCTTCACTTTCATTCTCAGTCAGTAGTTCTGTATAGTGCATCTCATGGTCTTTTTTGTCTTATTGTTTATTATTTCTGTCTCTACCCTGTAATACCTTGTGTCTCCTGAGTGTGGAGTGGAAGTACCGCCAAGAAGTGTCTGATCCTATCCATGGAGGGAGACCTGTCGATGCTTCTACAAAAGTTTTCACTGGAGGGGAATGAGCTCTCAGGAGCCACGCTGGAGGTGGAAGACCTTCATAATGGAGTGAGAGCTTATGAAGGTAGTCTTATAGGAAAAGTTATAGGAGAGAAAGTTACTAACTTTACAGGGATTAAAAACTTTGTGGCTGTGGCATGGGGATATCCTAGGAATATGACAGTGATGGAGCTGGGACCTAATATGTTTCAGTTCAACATCCCTAGTTCTAATGACAAGGAAAGAATTGTTGATGGTGGACCTTGGGTGATAGATAACCAAGTGTTAGTTCTGAATAGGTGGGCAGAAGGAATAGAAGAGGACTATAGAGCTTTTGTGTTTGCACCCCTTTGGGTGTAACTCTGGAATTTGCCAGCACACTGACTTTCTAAAGAGGTTGGAAAAAAGATTGGGATAGTTTTTAAAGAATTTAGAGAGGTGTTAGTCCCACAGTCTGGAGACAAAGAGGGCAGGCATCTGAAAATCCTGGCTCTTGTTGACTTGTCTAAACCTCTTCTCAAAGGTACTGTGGTTAAAACTGCAGGAGCTCTTAAGTGGATATCATTTAAATACGAAAGGTGCCCTGACTTCTGCTATAGCTGTGGGATAGTAGGGCATAGTGAGAGGTCCTGCAAAGAGAAGAGAGTCATAGGGGAAAGCACTGCAGAAAACCAGTATGGTCTCTGGTTGAGAGTTGGAAATAATAGAAGTTCACCTCAGAAAAAACCAGCTAGACCTGATGAGTTAAGTGACAAAAGATATTAGATCTTCCAGAAAGGAGAACTGGTTGAGCAAGAGAGAAACAGAACCCAACTGAATAAGAGTATGTTGGAATCTCTTAAGTTCAATGGTAAGGGAGGAAATAGCACTCAGGACTTGAGGAAAGGAATAGAGGATGCTAGGACAGGGAAGGATGCAGGAGCCTCAACAAATGTTATGGAAAAAAAGGAAGATACCCAAGGCTGTAAGGAGAACTACATGAACTGTGAAAAGGGGAGACCAAACCTCCCTCTAGTGATCCAGGTTGAGGAAGAAATCCAGACCCCAACTGTAGTAGAAGAGATGGAGGAAGATAGAGAGGTAGAGCTCCAAAACCAGAATCAGGAACTTGGGGTCAATGAGAAACCTACAGGGGTGCTAGTGATCCACCATGAATCCCAAAGAACTGAGAGGGTGTTGGAGGCTATAGATAAGCAAGCCAAGAAGACGTTTAAAAGATTGAAGTCCCCAACTAGAACCAGAAGACCTTTGAGGGATTTAAATAGTAATGGAGATGGCCAGTTGAATGTTGGAAAGAGAAAGGTTCTGATTAGGGATGAAGAGATGGAAGAAGTTAATCAGGAGATAGTTCAGTAGAAGAAAACCAAACCAATGGAAGAGTTATATTCTGTTGAGATAAGGGGAGAGGAGGAGGGGTCTTTCCTTAAAGAGACCCCCAAAGGAAGATGAGAGTCTTGGTGTGGAACTGTCAAGAAGTGGGGAACCCTTTGATAGTTCTCCATCTGAGGGAGGTGAACAACCTCTTCTCTCCAAATTTGATTTTCTTAAGTGAGACTAAAAACAAGAAACTAGTTATAAATAGAATAGCTAGAGGTCTTAGATTTAACAATAATGTGGTCGTTGAAGCTATGAATAGAGCAGGTGGTATGGCTTTGTTTTGGACTAAGGAAACACAAATTTTGGAGGTGAACACAACTGCCTTCACAATAGAAGCTAAAATAGAAGACATTGGCTCTCAGGTTGTCTAGTGGTTTATTGGAGTATATGCTAGTTGTGACCATATGATCAGGAAGGAACAATGGAGGGTGCTGAGTAACAGGAAAAGACTGTGGGGATCTAGATACATGATAGCTGGGGACTTCAATGATATTCTGTCTAATGAAGAAAAGTGGGGAGGAGTAGTTAGGGAGGAGAGGAGCTTTAGGGTCTTCAAAGACTTCATAGATCAGAATAGCTTTATTGATATAGGGTTTGAAGGACAACCTTGGACGTGGAGTAATCATTGGGATAATGAAGGAGAGGTCAGATAAAGACTGGACAGATGTCTATGCAGTGTCGAATGGTTCCAAGAATTTGAGAAGGCAAGATGTCAGCATATTGACACCTTTGCCTCTAATCACTCTATGCTTTTGTTAGATACAGCTCCGGGGAAAGAAAGGAAAAAGAAGAGGTTTTATTTTAATAAGAGATGGCTACAAAGGGAGGGGGTGCAACAAGTGATAGAGAAAGCCTGGAATAAGGAGGAGCAAGGATCAAGAGTGTTCAAAATCACAAAGAAGATAAAAAACTGCAGAATTGAACTCTTGAAGTGGAGGAATACTTTTCAGGCTAACTCTAGGAGTAGAATCACTGATCTAAAGAAAGAACTAGAGAGAGTTAGGGACTCAGGATCTAATAACAGGAAAGGAAAGCTAACTGACATTAAAGATCAATTGAAGACTGCATATAAGGAGAAAGAAAAACTTTTGGAGTCAAAAAGCTAGAATCAGTTGGCTAAGGAAGGGTGATAAGAATACCAAGTATTTTCACACCTACGTCAAGAGAAGGAGAGTGAGCAATAGAATCAGGAATTTGCAGAGAGAAAATAGTTCTTGGACAGAAAATGAGGATGAGGTAGTGACTGAAATTTCAGATTTCTTTAAGGAGTTGTTTAAAAGTGGAGGGATGAATGATATGTCAGAAATTCTAGATGGTATTCCACACTCCATAACTCAGGAGATGAATGACAAGCTGACCAAAGCAGTGGAGGAGGACGAAATTCATGATGCATTATTTTCTATGAACCCTGAAAAAGCTCCAGGACAAGATGGGATGTCTCCACTATTTTTTCAGAGGTTCTGGAGAACCATTAAGAGTGACATCATCCCAGCAATCAAAGCATTCTTTAACTCAGAATTCATGCTTAAATCTATAAACCATACTGTCATCTCTCTTATTCCCAAAATCTTGCACCCAACTAGTTTGAAAAACTACAAGCCAATCATTCTTTGCAGTGTGCTTTACAAAATCATCTCTAAAATTTTGGTAAATTGTTTGAAATCTGTCCTGGATAAATGCATAAGCAAAAAATCAATCGGCTTTTATTCCAGATAGACAGATTTTAGACAATGTGATTGTAGCTCATGAGTACATGCACTACCTCAAAAACAAAAGACAAGGAAAAGATGGATACATGGCAATTAAGTTAGATATGGCAAAATCTTATGATAGGGTGGAGTGGCACTTTTTGCAGGCTATGATGGAAAAAATGGGTTTCTGCTCTATATGGATCAACTAGATAACTAGTTGCTTGAAAATAGTAAACTACTCTTTCAACTACAATGGACAAGTCAAAGGTTTTGTGTCACCAGGAAGGGGAATTAGATAGAGAGATCCCTTGTCTCCTTAGCTATTCTTAATATGCTCAGAAGGACTCTCCAATTTGCTGAGGAAACCTGAAGAAAGAAAAAGGATCAAAGGATTGCAAATCAGCAGGCAAGGACCAATTCTTACTTATCTCTTCTTTGCAGATGATTCCCTCATCTTTTGTAAGCTAACAAGCAAGAGGCTATAGAAATCATGAAAGTTCTTGAAATCTATGAAACTGCTTCAAGATAATTGATCAACCGTGACAAATCAGCAGTCTTTTTTAGTAGAAACATGAACTGTGAGTAGAGGGTAGAGGTAGGCCAAGCTCTAGGAGTGATGGTGGAAGCAAAGCAAGGGAAATATCTGAAACTTCCAATGGTGATTTCAAGAACTAAAGATCAGATATTTGGCTTTGTAAGAGAAAACATAAAAAGAAGACTTCAGAATTGGAAAAACAAATTTCTGAGCTCAGTAGGGAAAGAGGTAATGTTGAAGGCAGTTGCAATGGCCATGCCCACGTATGTTATGTCCTGTTTTAAGCTGCCAAGAAAATTTTGCAAAGACATTAGAGCTTTGATGGCCAATTTTTGGTGGAGAGAAACCAATGGCAGGAACAAAATGCACTGGATTTCTTGGGAAAGAATGGCACTGCACGAAAATGCAAGAGAACTAGGCATCAAGGACCTCGAAGCCTTCAATAAAGCACTGTTAGGGAAGCAAGTATGGAGGCTCCTTACCAAGCTAAACCTTCATGTCAGCAAGGTGTTGAAAGTCAAATATTTCCCTAAGGAGTCTATCCTATAATGTAATCCCTCCAAGAATGCATCCTAGATTTGGCCAAGATTAATGGGAGCAAGAAGTTTAATAGATGAAGATTTGATCAGGAGAATTGGAAATGGGAGAAGTACAAGAATTTGGGAACAGAAATGGATACCAGAGACAATCACAGGTAAGCCAACTGCCTGTAGATCTAGTAACTACGAGCTGGAAATGGTGGATGAGCTTATATGTCACAACAGATGGAACATGAACATCATTTTCAGAACTTTCAACAGAAATGATGCTAAGAGGATTCTAAGTATCCCTTTAAGCCTATCAGGAAGGGAAGACAGCTATTATTGGCAACCAAAGGATGGAGGGATGTATACAGTTAACTCAGGCTACAAAATCCTGATGAAGAAAAATAGAAATGCAAGGGGGTGCAATTCTGAGAGAGCTGGCTCCAGTTATGCAGAAGGAAGTCAACAAGTGACACAGATATGGAACACACTCTGGAGGCTCAACATTAAACACAAAATTAAGTTTTTCATCTGGAAATGCATTAAAGGAGCGTTGCCAGTAAGGGAAGCAGTGAGTAGAAGAACAGGAGTTGGTGATCCTATGTGCACAACATGTGGAGAGGCACAGGAAACAATAGAACACCTATTGCTAAATTGTCCTCACACGGTGGACATATGGAAGGCAGCTCCTATTTAGTGGGATGGAGCTAATAACCAGCAGGGAGATTTCAAACGATGGTGGCTTAGAATCTCAGAAGCAAGAAATAGACCAAAAGGGAAGAAACATATTGGTCTGACTGCACATATTTTGTGGCAGGTGTGGAAAGATAGAAACAAAAAGGAATTTGAGAGCTCAACTAGATCCACATCAATAAGAACAGTAGAAAGAGCACATAAAGAATGGCTGGAGCAAGTGGAAGTGGAGCAATCGAAAGATAGAAAGAGTACAGAAGAAACAGTTCCCATGCACGAACAACAAAGCTAGGGCTATGAAGCTGAAGGAACTATAGTTATGGATGTGGTAATAGGAAAGAAGAAAGGATAGAACACTCTTGGAATTGGAGTCACAGTAAGGGAAAATAGAAGTACTAAAATTGCAGATTGGGTGCTGAAAGAGAGAAGTCTGGGGAACAAAGTCCTAGATGACGCAATGGCATTAAAACTGGTTTTGTGTAAAGCTGTGCAACATCAATGGAGTAAAGTCAGGCTCAACTTATGTAACAAGGAGCTGTGGAAACAAATAACACAGCAACGACCTGCGAATAGCAAAATGGCTACATTGCTGGAAGATATCTCTAAGCTGCAGAGACTGTTTTGCATGCGCTCCTTTGGATTGGATAGGGAAGAAAATATGATAGATAGCAGAAAACTTAGTGCTAAATAAGGAAAGATTTTTTCCTCAGTGTCTTTGAACACTTTTTGTATAGTTCTCTTGAGCCGTTGCTCGCACATGTAGTTTCTTTACGATAATGAAATTCTCCTATCTTTTCGACAAAAAAAAATGTGATGTATGATGTAACTCTACTCTATTATGTAACCAGTTATTATGTGATATTATCAATAAGGGAAGAACAATATTGTTGTGATTCGTTTTCTTCCACAGGGGTTGTTAACTTCATCTACCTTGCATATGTTTTGACCAAACTACTAGTAGACCCTGTGAAGTTTGAGGAAAATAAAACATTAATTCACCCCCTTGTGTAGTTGTCCTTTCTTATACCGGTAAAGTTCTTATATGTCCTAGATTTGCTAATCATAATAGATAATAGTTATGATTGGAAATGGAAGTACAGCTGCTTATCAAGATACTTTTGATGGTCCCCGACATCTTATATCAAATTCTACAGAATAAAAACCAAAAAAAAAAAAAAAAGAAGAGAGAGAGAGAGAGAGAGAGAGAGAAGAAAAAATGAAGAAGTATTATATAGTTCCAACAGTCTGAAAATTTGTAGTTTCTCATATAATTCAAGCCAAAAGATCATGCAAAAATGCATTGTTGAAGAACACATTTAGGCCACAACGAGCAACAAAAATCAATCAGTGGAAGAATCCACTGGCCGCTAGAATGATTATATGGGTCATGTTGAAGAATTGGTCAGAAATTTTGTGTGAAAATGCAGTCTTTGGATGTCGTAATGCAGAAAAAATTGTAATAAACATGCTATGAATTATAAACAGTTAAAACTCACATCATCCTTAATGGAGTAAAGACGAGGTGATTAAAGATCGCGTCAGTGTTTTTTGAAAAAAAAATCCTGTAAATGTCCTGGTAATTATGATATCTTCTCCACATGAGTGAAGTCAAGGTATTATAAACATGCTATGAATTTTTTTTTTTTCCAATACAACAATAACAACTGATCCTATACTAGGGGAAAGGAGGTGGGGATAGACTAGACAGGCGTATTTAAGGCACCCTCTAAATGTGAAGCCAAGAAACTGGCAAATGGTTCACTAAAGCACCTGATATGCGGGCAAGGGATTCAATGCTCCACCAATACCCAGAGAGCGATTAATCCTTTCTCCTGGTGGCCATTGGGCTAGAACCCAATGGTTGCTATATAGGGTTTGTGTAGTGACGGTTGGTTCTGGTGCAATTGGTATGATTGTCCTACTTTTTTTCAAAATTTGGTGCACACTAACAAATATGATTGTACCCATATATTAAATTAATTTTTGTATATTAATCAAATACACTTATACATCAAAATAATGTTGGCGTTCATCATATCATGTTATATACATATAAGAACTATATAACGGTACTAAAGAACTTTAATCCTACTTGCCCCAAGCTCCTATATATATATATATATATAGACACACACACACATGACATACAACCAATCTCTTCCATGGGATTAGGGGCAGGAACAGTCAACAGAGAAATCGTTCGGATTAGTTTTGTGCATTTTGCATAAGATGTAACTCAATTTGCACGTGTAACTATAGAACAAAATTTAGTGGGTCCCACACATGGTGTGAAAAATGATGTACAAGATGAAATCTGGACCATACATTTTTTTTTTACCAAATCTAAGCCATCAACCTTCCGGAATGGCAACTTCCTACAACTAGGGGTGGCAATGGGGTGGGGGTGCCTATTAATTCCCCCTACCCCCCGCTTGTGCCGTCCTGCCCCGCCTTAAAAAAATTTTATTATATAATTTCATCATAATTAAATTTGAGCAAATAATCAAGTACTAAAATATCAACATATCACCAAATTATTATTCATTGTAACTTCACAATTGAAACTCATAAAAATAATTAAACAAAAGTTATTTGAATACAATTTAATATGATAAAACAAATATAACTAAAATAATCAAGTTTTTACTTTTGATACAAATACAATCACTAAATTATTATGATATTTTTTTAGAAAAAAGTGTTACTGTATTAAGTGTAGTTAGGAATTTAATATAAATGTATTAATAAATTTAGTATAAATAATTAATAATTTTTATTAATAGACATGTATAATTAGTAGTATAATTAATAATATCATTATATATAATTATGTACATATATATATATATATATATCTTTTTTTTTTCCAAACGGGTGGAGGGGGGGATATACCCTTGTCCCCCGCCCAGTTTCTAAACGAGGGGGGGCTTTCCCCGATAGACCCCATCCCTACCTACAACCCTTGCGGCCCCATTTCCCTCTTCCACGTAACCAAATGCAGCACATGGACATATAGAGGGGCCTCTGGGCATTTCCGATCCAAGTAGTACCACTACTATCTTTTTTTAATAGGAAGCGTTGACAAATCTAAAGATCAATTCTGCACTGCAACTTGCAGTACACCAGAAAAACAATTTCTTATCAGTGTAGTTAATATGTGCAATTTAATACTGCAAATTGCAATTCGTTTGGTGCACTTTATTTGATGCGTCAATCTCTCACCCCGGCCAGGATATGTTAAATTAGATAAAAGAACTACAATTGTGTAGACTTTTTTTTTTTTTTTTTGGTTAGACTGCTCAAATTGAAATGCAATCCAAACATGACACATTTTCTATTCATTTTTCACTGACAATTAATTAAGATTACATTAATAATGGCATGGTCCCTTGTCACAATAACGTATCATCGAGGCTCGGAAACTTTGATGCATTTCAGAAAATGGACCAGCTTCATACGATGTGGAACCAAACCAAACCACCAAAAATGACAAACATATGGGGGTTTGGTTTGCCTCTTCAAGTATGGCAAAGCTAGCTACTCTATGGAATGAGATTCTAAGTTTCAACTAAAGGTTTGTTTTCTATTTTATGATTTTTTTTTTGTTTCATCGTTGGCTTAATGCCATGTGCAAATTAGGGTTTAGCTAGATTTGGAACAAACTAAAGTGATGTTCCAATTTTACTCTTAAAATCTATATCAGGTTGCAAAAAACCTTAATGAAGCCCAATTGTTCAGATTTATTAATCAATGGACTTTAACTGCGCGATCAGTTCAACTTAATTAATCAAGACAATGAACTTAGTTGCTCAGGACAATTTGTTTAATTTTCCTAAATTGAAAACGTTAATGTCTAAATACTGTGATCTGCAAACCAGTGCAACCTCTCTCTGGGTAAATTTTCATTTATATTTTGTTTCTAAGATTGTCAATTTTTTTTTAATGTAAGTAGGATGTTTTGAATTTGAGACCTTTTACTTACGCTCCATCTCCTATACTACCATAAGACCGTCAATGTGTTTAAAGTTTGCTCAGCAGTTTGCCTTCAAACAGGGATCTTATGACTCGTAAAGAAAGGAAGAGATGATGGAAGTAGGAAAGCATCTTTAGGGGCTTCTATAATTTAGTTTTAAAAGAGAAAAAAATTGTATGAATGAAGTACTAACTACAACATATCGAAAACTTTAGGGGGTGCTTGGTTTGAGGGTATGGGATTCAAGATTTGGAATGATATCCATTTTAAGTGCTTGGATAATAGGTATGGGATTGAAGATTTTGGAATGAATTCTAAAAAGTTGGGAACTCTCCATTCCTGAGTGATTTGGTGGGTTTTGTTAATTCCTATATTTGATTCCAAGATAATTTTTATAAAACATTTTTTTTATCCACTCGCCCCTTCACCCTCATCCCGTCATCCTCCCTCTTGTCTTCCCCATCACCTCCCACCACTTGTCTCCTCATCCATGGCATCTAAAAATTTTTCTTGTTGCCATCACTTAACATCTCAAAAACTTTCACCTTCCTTCTCACTAGTATCACTCCTTCCTCGCCCTCTTTTTTTTTTCTTCAATCAAATTAAAGTTTCAATTTTGTGACTTCGAATCAAATGAAATTCGATCGAGACCTACAACAAAAAAGTGGCGGCAGAAGTAAAAAAGCTCGAGACAAATACAAGTAACATGATGGTGACGGCGGACGCAGAAGATTTAGAAGCCGAGCTTGGTGCGGCGCCAGTGGCGGCGCTTGGCGTTGTAGCGGATGGTGTTGTCAGTGCGCATGCGGATCCAATAAGGGATGGGCCTGTTCTGTCTCTGCTTCTTCACCAGCTTCTTCTTTATCATGAAGGTCTTGTGGGACGGGATCTTCGGTTGCTGGAAGTTGAAGGAGAGCTCCGGTGGGAGGATGGGTTGGCTTCGGAATAGCTGCAGATAGGCTGAAAGCAAGGCGGCTGATAACTGGCGGTTGCTGCTAAAGGCCCGTGTGAATGGACCCAACAAAAGAAAAAGATAGGGCAAAAATGCAATAATAATTTTGATACCCATTCCACTAAAAATTGTACCAAGCAGTAGTGATTTCAACGATACCACGAGCTTATACCCATACTGATTTTTTATAATTCATTCCATATCCAATTCCAATTCCGGAGCATGAACCAAGCACCCCCTTAGTTATTATGACCTAAAACCAAAACTATCAAGTGTATAAATCTGTAAATTTGATTCTCAGTATGTGGCTAGTATGTCAAATTGGTTTGTTATATTTTGATCAAAATAAATGTAGTAGCCCCATTTTTCCATGCGGTTAAATAAATTAACCAATTACTACTATCAAAGGAATGGAACTAAACCATCTCTACACTAGACAGGTACCCTTTGGCATCTGTTGGATTTAGAGAAACCACATGTTAATGACAATTGATAATAGGTAAGTATCGAACTCTTGACCTCTCATTCCACAAAGACCTTAAGTGCCTTTGTATAGTGGCCAACAGTCCAAGGGTCGTTGGTTCAATAGGGATTATTATTGCACTAACTAATAAAGGTAAGTGCTAATATGATTTGCTTTTAATAATTCTTTAACAAATTTCCTTTAGCTTTTTCTTCCTTTTCCTTCCTATTAAAATCTAATGCTCTAAGGATAAAGTTTTAAAAGTAATTATTTTTTTATGTTTGTGTACATTGATAAATTTATTTAATGATCTAGATAATTCTATAAAATTCTTATTTCATTTGAAACTCCTTTTATAACCAATTAAAACACCAATGAATGAATTTATTAGATTATCAACATGTTTACATTGAGCATATATTATTCATAATTTAAAATGATAAATGGATGTCAACTCGAATATTTAATAGTCAATATAAGTGCAGAAAAAGATAAAAGTCATGACAATTGCTTATTCATAATGCAAAATTATAAATGCATACAATATGACCAATTTGAGAAGAAAGAAATGAGAAACTAGTAGCACGAATAAATGAAATAAAGCAAATAAAGAAAAGAAGAAAAAGAAGTTTTGCAAAAGAACTCCTAGTACACATCTAAAGTTCTTTTGAGCTAATTCGGATCTAATTTCATCCTTCAATTCTCAATGATCTATATTAGAAATTTATGAAACCACAATTATTCAAATGGTCAAAATTTCGGGGGGAAAAAAAGCATATTCAATCTCTTGACTAATAGAAAATTAATTTTCAGCTCTAAGATTGTTAAACTTCCGCCAATTGTTCTGAATTTGTATAAAATCAAAAACTTTGTATCCAAATTTGTTTTAATGAAAACGTTAAAGACTAGTTTGGGACATAAACCAAATATTAGAGACAAAATTGAATTTCGTGTAATAAAATTAACGTCATCTTTTGCCATACTCAATTATATAATTTTTATTAAACTCCTAATTCCCTCAGACAAAACATACAATTAACTGCCATAAATTGGTCAAAAAGGATGATGAGAGGGGCGAGAGGCAGGAACACTGCAAAAACTGTGCCCTAGGCAGTTTTTGCACAGTTTTTGCAGTGCTCTTTAACATCCAGCCATCACCTTAGGCAGTTCTTTAATCTGGAGGGCAGGGCAAGGCGATGGCCTAAAATCCCACGAATCCTCGTGCCCCTCTATCCATCCATTAGTGCTTTTCATCCATAATTCCTCATCATCAACATCCACCCATGGTGCCGTGGGAGAAGTAAACAAAATTGTCCATCGCACACCCGAAGTCTTTAAGGGTTTCCCCACTGCCACAGCGGAAACTGAAACCTGGACTTACTTCCACACTAGTCCATGACTGCAAACAGTGTCATATATCTCTAGTCTGGAACATCCGCCAATATTCTCAGTTATGCTGAGGCAATGCAAGGAGAAAAGTGCAGAGACGTAATTATGCTCAAACTCTACACCCTAAAACCAACGTTTTCACGAGCTCACTTCTTAGAGCAGCAAATAAACAGACTCTTGTAACGTTGAGTTCGTCCATATTCTATTTCATAAGCCATATCCTTGGTGGACTTATTAATGAACTCTTCCATATTCTATTGTCAATTAATGATTGTGTCCTAGGCCTGTCAATCGCGTTTTATGAGCCGGGTTTTCATAAGATTAGGTTCAGCTTATTTAATTTGTAATATTTTTGGGTTTTGGGTAGTAAGTTTTAGGTTAATAAATGTGAGAATCATATTTAATTCAGAAAATATTCGGATTTTGAGCCTTATTTAGGTTTAGGCCAAACTCACTTATTGCTTCTCAATTTTCTTAATATAATTGCTATAACTATTGAGTTGTAAAATTAATTTAACATTCACAGGACTACAACATTAAAACTAAACATAAACAAATAATAGTTCTCAAAAGTACATAAGTCAAGAATTTTTCAACAATATTTATATGTAATTCATTCAAAGTACATGAAAAATAGTAATAAAACATGCGGTCATAAATTAATATAAAAGTTGGAACTTTTTCAAAACCTTGTGATTTGAATCCGAACATACTCGATGATTTGTGTTTCTAGACCCAAAAGAAATCAACCAATGTTATGTTAATACAAAAATTTACGCAATCAACAAGAAAAGTTAGAGTTTCAGTTATGCATTACCAATATTGAATCTCAAGAAAGTTAGTCGAGAAGTTTTTAGATATATTTTGTGTTTTATAATTTGTATATATTTAGTATTTAGTAATAACATATTTGGATATATAATTATATATAATATCAAAATATAAATATTATATATATATATATATAGGTAATTAAAGAGTCAGACTTATATCAAGTTTGAACCTAATGAAGCCCGAACTCAACTCATATTTAATTCAGATATAATTTTTAGATTCAAACTCAAACCGACTCACTGAAAGATCGGGCTCATTGAACTTTTTCTTGAGCCAAACAAACTGAGTTTGGGTTGGCCTAGTCCCATTGATAGTCGGACTCCTAATTGATACTTTAATCAAGTCATAGCTAGTTTCTTAGGCCCCTCTCATGTCTAAGTTCACTTGAGACTAAGAGGTGTGTTTTAGAACATCAAGGGGAATTATCATATTACATTCCGAGCTAAGGAACGAAGCCTTGAGGCTGAAGAACTAAAGGCGAGGAGCTTCTATTCCAATTACCTTTCCACACATCAAATATCTTGTCTTTCAAATATTGCTTTTAAAAAGGGAAAGTAGTTCAAAATGTCCTTACATTTCGTTATATACATTTTTTTCAATCCTTTTTTTTAATTATTAGCTTTATTTCCCGTACAAATTTAAATAAGCAAAATTTCTAAATTTTTGACCACTTTTTAACTTGAAATCATTGCATGCAATCATTTTGTATGTACCTAAAGGTCAGAATCCACTTTTTTAGTAGTAAAAATGAATGTATATTTGGTCAAATCTCACTTTTTTAGAAAAATTTGAATATGATTCAAATTAGATATTTTTATTGGGGTCAAAAATGAATTTGGATTGGATTATTTATTTAATCATAAATGAAATTTAACCTTTTTGTTCCTAAAAAAAATAACCGAGGTGGATCACATGATCGATTCGGGGTAAGAAATAGTCGAAAACCTTAGTTGGGGACCAAATTTTACTTACTTGATTTTGTAAGAGATGCAAAGTTATCATTTAAAAAGTAAAGGATGAAATAATTCGTTTAACTAAATGTAAGGGACGTATTAAATACTTTTCCCTTTAAAGAATAGTGAAAATTTTGACTTTATTCTTGCCAAAAAAATGTGAGAGAAAATTTTGAATTTATTTTTACAAAAAATAAAATTTTGAATTTAGGCCAGACCCATTTTGAATCCATAACCCCAATAAATTAAAGAATTGTACACACACCATGATATTTTTAGGCCCAACAGAGACAGGTTGCGTTTTTGTGTGTGACTGGTTATTTCGACAAAACTCTACTCGTAAAACCCAATCAACTGGACTTCATCAATCAATAAACTTTATTTGCTCCCAATTCCTACCAACATGTCATCTATCTATTGCTACTACTATTTTGTTTTTTACAGGGACAGACTCTAGCAGTCCGTTTGGGCGCTGAGATTTGATGGAAAAAGAAGAGAAAGTGAGATAAATAAGTCGGTTGATGCTGTTTTGCAAGCTTTGTAGTAAAATACAGAAAAGAACAAAAATCGAAAGATTATGTGAAAAAACCTTTCCGCCCAAATATAGGCGGAAAACAAGGGATGCTAAGCGAAGATTTAGTATAAGATTTTCAAAATATCACTACTGTCCTTTGATGTATATGGAATAAAATTTTAATGATCCGTATGTTTAAAATTCTTCTATTTCTTTTCTAAAATCTCAAATAATATCAAACTTTTTTCTTTTCTTTCATAACTGAAAATTTTCTATCATTTATACTTCTATTCATACTCCCAGACTAGCCATAAGTTTTATAAAAAAAAAAAAAAAAAAAAGAGTTTGAAAGTCGAATCGGTGCCCTCGTCAGCAGCTGAGTTCAATACTATTACTACCCGTCAGTAGGCTTTCCGACGTGGCCCCCGAGGTAATAGTCCTAACGCGGGACTGGAGCGGTTGTTCTTCAGAACAACCGCTCCGGAAGTTGTAACACCATTTATACATACATGATGTACCATCATCTGTACAAGGTATAATAATTGAACAACAGCGAGTAAAATAAAATAATATTTTTGTGAGTTTCACGTGACGTGAAAATCGAATTACAAGACGTGATCTGAGCCGCATAAATTTTTGAGGCTTCATCCAAGCCGTGAACTGCCTGGACGGTTGCCTACCGTCCAGGCCCCTCGTCCGGTTTTTTGGGACGGGACAGAATGATCATCAAATACAGCGGGGTGTCGAGTTAGGGACCAAATTGGAGTAGTATTACAAACCAATTTACAAAGGTAAGAATTGTAGTTGCCTCCCCCAAAGCTGGGCTTTTACGCGGCGCCGCTGCTCAGGTCTTGTTTCTTGTGCTCCCCTCTGTTCTCTCTTTCTACTCTCGGCAGCTTATTTTATTTGACTTAGGATACAATTGCTTCACTCAGACAACTCCAGAACTCTTTTTTGCTGCCTGCCACTCCTTGGTGACTGACTTCATCGGTAAATCAACTTGACCTTCTTGAAATTTCTGTAAGTTTCTGTTTTCTTAATTTTTGTTTTGTGTATTTTTAAGTTTTTTTGGTGGACTAGAACTGGAATATATGAACTTGGAAAGAATTTTGAATGTTTTTGGATATGCGCTAGTGTGATAGAAAAAGCTTGTAATTTTGCATGCATATCACGCATTTGATGAAAGACCTGAATGATGAACTTGATTTCAGATGGGTTATTCTCGTTGTTCAGCTAAGTAGAAATTCAGCCTACTCTTTGCATCATTTACTTGCTAAAATATGAGAGAATGAAACCTGAAATTAGTGTTTGTGTGGGTATTTTAGTTATTTTGACCGATACAAATGTGATAATGGAGTGCCAAAATCATTTAAGACATACGAAAACCCAACATGAATTTTACTTTAGGTGGTCATTATCTAATTGTCTAACTACTGTTTCATTACACATATGCATTTAGCAACAAGAGAAAATGATGCAGTAAAATTTAGTGAAACAACCACCCAAAGGGAGGCTATGTTTAAATGTATATATGCCGGTTTATGGGCAATGTTAATTTGGGAATTTAGTGATTAACTTGCTGTTACCAGTGGTTTATATTGGCTCTAATGGATATAGTGCCCCATCATCTTGTTATTTATGTTGCTTTTGGTTATTTCTTTTTTTGAATAGTGGTTTCCTCCAAATTTAACATCTTTTTCGCTCTCGGTAACAATTAAGCCAATACTGTTTAGTTTTTTGGGTTTAATTGTGGAGGTTGGTTTTTATGATTTAACGTGCATTTTGCACTCGACAAAAATGAAGCTATGATATTGCCAGCATATTCTATACAAAAACTTCACATACATGTCCCCAGAAAAAAAAAAGTTTCATAAAGCGCTTTGTCCCGACTTTTTTTCTTTTTTTTTTTTGGCTTTTGGGGGCTGCGACTTAAGTTGTAAATAAACTTTCTTGCAGTTGTCTTAGGACCCATTTTCTTAGGCTTTCCATGTCTACGTCCTATGGAGCAAGTAAAGAAATATTGCAGTGCATTACAACTGAAGTAATTCCTCGCCGAGAGTTGTTTGTTAAGGACTCAAATGTGTCGATGCTGAAGTCAAGTCGCCTCTCACAGAAATTTTTGGTGTCATCTGGAGTGTGTACAAAATTTCATTGTAGAAGTAGAAAAACTACCATTGTCCTGTCGATGCCAAGTAGTAGTCGTGATGAAAAAGCTGAAGATGAGGCTGACAGACTTACATATAAGGATGCTGGTGTTGACATTGATGCTGGATCTGATCTGGTTAGAAGAATTGCCAAGATGGCACCTGGAATTGGAGGATTTGGAGGGTTATATCCTTTAGGTATGGTTCCACTGAATAATCTTTTTGTTCTTGTTCTTTAATTTTTAATCTGACCGGTAATTAGGCACATACAAGTCAGCAAAAATAATATCTAATATATTGTAACCAGATTTTAAATATCATTAGGATGTGAGTCATATGGTTATTTTGACTCTTCCTTGGACATCCTTCCAGATTGCTTCTTTTTCCATTTTCTATTTGAATTAAGGAAATGTAGCCGTTTGAGACCTTCAATTTACCATATTATGATTATTGATGATATTTAGCTATAATTTCTGTCTTTTTCTGTTTGATTTAGTCTACATTAATCCATGTATATGGTTGCTGAATTTTTAGTTGACTGGTTATATGAACAAGATAGGATTGGAAGCATATACAATACTCTGGTCTTTGGCATTTGTGGAAATATTTGGCCATTTGCTTAGTTCGGTCATTAGTAATTTAGCCTCATAAACTAAGTGAGATGTAGACCATATTTGACTGTCCTTTTGCGAACTATCTTCCCAGAATGTGAAAAAGGAACTTAATGCCGTTAGGAATACTCATGGAGTTGTTTTTCTTTGCTAGTGTATCCTGATTAATTGATTCTTTGCTTCTATATCAGAGTCTGTTATGATGTGTATATTATGCAGGATGAGCGCTGGCATCTGTGTGGCTGAGTGATCAAAAATCTGATTGGTTGATGGTCTGTATTTTGATTACCATCATTGAATCCTTAGTGTCTTGAGAAATGTTATGTTTGTAGTGATTTGCCCAAGAGAAAAGGTTAAATGACCAAGTAGTTCAGTTCTTAGAAGTAGCTTAGACATCCAATTTGGAAACGCAAAATTTTGTCACTGGAATACTGTACCTTTTTCTGTCCTTCCCAAAAATGGTTTTCGTTTCTTGCTAGGAAAAAATCAGCACCAACCTTTTGCTTTGCACGTGTGTCTGGCCTTTTTTTTGTCTATTTTGAAGGTAGGGACTGTTCCGAAATAGCCCTTTTACATTTCTTCTTCTTTATTGTTCTAGATAAGAAAGCCTAGTCTATGATCCTCTCCAAATCAATTGAGTGTTCTATCTGTTCATTAGCTTAGCAGAATATGATTGGTTTTCTCCTCGAACAGGGCTTGCTCTGGGCTGGGATTACTGAAAAAGGGTTGGTCTATGACATGAGAAAAGATAGATTGTCTCAGGTTGGATTCTCTCTTAAAGATCAATCAGCTGATTGACCTGCCATAAAACTCAAGAACAAGTTTAGCCTGCTGCTACTTTTGACCCTAATGTAACCCTTCCATCTGATACTTGATTTGAACAAAAGGTAGAAGATTTGGGTATCATACATAGTGCAAACACTGTCCATAACAAAGTATTCTGGTAAGAGTAGATATGATGTAGGACAAGATATGCCTTGCCTACTAGCACTAGTGGAAGAACGAGAGGTTCTTGTGACTGTTTTGGGGACTCTGAACACTAATGCTGTGAAGAAAGAAGGCTAGAAGAAAAAGACAACTAACAAACTAAAAACTGAATTTTTATTGATCGATTTCTCTGCCTAGAATAACGCAGGAACATAAGTACTTATAAACTACAAACTTGCCTAAGACGAGTTGGTTAAGAAACTTCTCTCTTCTTTTCTATCTATAGAAGATTGAACATAAGATCGTTAGTTAATAGTCATTCTATTGAAGGGTTGTATAAAAGACTATGAAACTCATGATTTTTTCAGCTCTTTACAGCTGCCTAAAATTCCCTATCTTGTTCATTTCTGCCAATTCTAGCATTTGAATTTTCTGTAGGAAATTCCTAATTTTCTTGTAATTTTATGAGTGTATGTTCTCTGACACAGTGTTGTTCTGGTTTTTATCAAACTGATTTGCTTTTATGAGAATGGTGTCATCCGTATGTTGCATGATGAGACTTATGCTTGCTTCCATCTTCCTTTTTCACAACCATGAACAGAGTTATTTGAAATTACAAACTATGACTAGTCTTTGGTTATGATTCCATTGGTGCATATTATTTCCCTTTACAACTTGGATATAATTCTCGTCTACCATCTTGTCCTTCTTTCTTTTGTGTGTTGTTATATGTTGTTTATGGATGAGGATTTCCTTGTATGGATGATTAATCAATTGTCGATTGTCTTACTGATGAACTAAATTCTTTTGTCCTTTTGGCACAATGTCAAGCGGGTGATTCATATCTTGTGGCCGGTACCGATGGTGTAGGAACAAAACTCAAGCTTGCATTTGAAACTGGAATTCATGAGACCATTGGGATTGATTTGGTAAATGCTATTTTAGTCTGTATGTACTTGGCCTATGTTGCCAAACTTAATTAAGTGACATTTGTATCAGGTTGCAATGAGTGTCAATGACATTGTCACCTCGGGAGCAAAGCCTTTATTTTTCCTTGATTACTTTGCTACCAGCCATCTTGACGTTGATCTTGCTGAAAAAGTATGTTCTTTTTGTCCACTAGGTCATTTTAGTAGTTTTTAGAAAGAAGTTATTTAGCATGAATATGATTTTTCAGTACTTATGCAGGTCATAAAGGGTATTGTTGATGGTTGCCAACAGTCTGATTGCACTCTTTTGGGAGGAGAGGTATCTGTTTGATATTTTCCTGTATTCTTGCAAAGGAAGAAAGGCTGAAGAAAGTTTGAACATTACCTAGATTGTAAATGCTGATGGAAAATATGTTTAGATTGATTTGCAGCACCTTAAATTTGGTTTTTCCCTTATTCTCTGGATCTATACATCATTGATTTGACAAGCCACATCCTATCCTTCCTTAGTTTGTGGTTTGCAGATATTGTTTCAATATTATTTAACTACCAAACTGTTATTATTCATTTTTGACTTCTTTCTTTGTTTCCTGAAAATGGTTAAAAATGGTTTCCAACAGAAAATTATGATCTTCTGATTATTATACTTGAAATTCTTTTATCTAAATGATCCTACTGGGAGGATTTTACCTCTGCATGGGTTGAAACAGTGCACCCAATTCGTGGTACTTTGTATAATTTGGGAAAATAGACTTTATGGCTAGAGTAGTTTTTAAGATGAAACTAGCAGAAGTGGACATATTTCAGCTTTTTCTTTCAATTGAAGTTTAACGATTGCATATTGCTTTCAGACTGCAGAAATGCCAGATTTCTATGCACATGGTGAATACGATATCAGTGGTTTTGCAGTCGGCATTGTCAAAAAGGATTCTGTAATTGATGGGAAAAACATTACAGTTGGAGACATTCTTCTTGGTCTACCATCAAGTGGAGTCCATTCAAATGGATTTTCTTTGGTTAGAAGGTTCGATTACCTTAAAGAAGTTATGCCACTGTGTTAGGGATATCAATCATTATAAGTATTTAATGAACCCTTCTGGCCATAAATCATAAACTTCTCATTTATTCACAGGGTTCTCAACCGAAGTGGTCTTTCGCTGAAGGACCAACTTCCTGGTGGATTAGTCACACTAGGCGAAGCTTTGATGGTACCAACCGTCATTTATGTTAAGCAGGTGATCCTTCAACCTATTTCTAGGTTGTTTCCATTAGTAGTGGATGAAATGATTGTTATGTAAATTTCTTAAATGAAGGTGCTGGACCTTGTTAGCAAGGGAGGCATTAAAGGTATAGCCCACATCACAGGTGGTGGTTTCACAGATAATATACCCCGAGTTTTTCCAAGGGGTCTTGGTGCTGCCATTTATAAGGACTCTTGGGTAGTTCCTCCCGTTTTCAATTGGATTCAAGAGGTGAGACTCTCTTTCTTTCTTTAATTGCCTTAATTTTTTATTGGAGATTCCTTTAAAGGGATGCATTTTCATATGTATTATTTGTGCACTGTCCGAGACAAGTTAGCCTTTTACCTTTTTTTTTAAAAAAAAAAAAAAAATTTACCTGTGAACTTTATAGGCGGGAAGAATAGATGATGCTGAGATGAGAAGGACCTTTAATATGGGGATAGGAATGGTATTAGTTGTTGACAAGGAGGCTGCAACCAGAATACTGGAGGATGGACAGGGGACAAATTCAATGTACTGCATTGGTGAGGTTGTGAGTGGTGAGGGAGTGAGCTATCACTATTAGGTGGATGATTTGTTCTAGCACTACAGCAGGGAGAATACTTTTCTCTTTCCCAGACAAGTGTTTCACAAGTTTAGATTTTTATGCAATGGCCTTGAATTTTTTGGTTCAATTCTAAGCATCTTATTAGTTAGTGCTTGAGTTGTGAACACAACCTCTTTAACTTCTGTTGCACTTGATGTCCACTTTTTTGCTATTGAAAATTCAGATTAAGCGTTTAGACCTATTTGATGCTATTGTACTCGTGATTGGGTTATTCAAAAAAGGGATGGTTGATGCGAACATAGGATCCAATGATTCATGTTCAAATCATGCAAGTGGTGGATCCATTGGAGTTCATCAAATCATCCATTGGAATTCATCGAATCTGGATCCCTTTCAACATTTTAGTTCATTTATGTTAGTTGGCCTTGTCATTGAATCTTGTTGTCGTGTGTTTAATTAATAAAAACGTGTCATCTAAGGCTTATTTATAGCCTTTACAAGAATCAAAAACCTAACTAAATTAGAACTCACTTAACTAAATCCTATCTCCAGTTCAGCTCAACTATGATCGGTATGACCTACCCATTTATTAAACCAAACTAATGACTGAAGTTAACTCTTAACGAACATTAGTTAAGTAACTAACAATTGCTAGAAACAATGAAACAAACGGCTGCAAATAATTAAAACAAAAGATAACTAATTAAGCCTCCGTTAAGCTTCGGATCACCAAGCTCTTGGACCCGATTGCATCATCTAACCATCATTAGAATTTGACACGATTGAAGCTTGTTGAGCATGACCAGCCCTGAAGACTTGGTAAACGAAATCTCGAAGGGGATTCGAATCTTCATGTTCGCATCAATGGTACAAGCACATACCAGTACTATATATACACACTTTTTTCTTGTATCAATATGAAAACTAAAGAATAACTCAATGTGATAAGATAACTGAAAATATGTGGCTGAGCTCTGAGGACCAAAGAAAATGTCTTTTATCAACAGATTCAATTTATTCACTTCTATAGAGCATTCTTCAGGCACCAAACTTCAGGATATGCAGTATTGCTGCAATTGGCTTGTTTGCGGTTTCTTCTTTTCCTTATAATGTTTTGAAGCCGGGATATACTTCTGTTTCTTTGGCTATGATGTTTTGTTTATGCGTAATGGCGGGATGGCAACTTGTGCATTTTTTAAGACGTTTTGTTTCTGCATGATTATTTACTAAACATGCTTGGCAGCTCCTGAAAACATGAGCATGCTGAAGAAATTAAGCTAAACCACTTGAGCATAATTATGAAAAAACTGCAATTGCTTATCCTCCCTGCACAATTCTTTTTCTGTTGATATAGCTGTAGAGAAATGTTAACCGAAGAACCAAACATGCACTGTTACTCAGAATATCAGGCTACCTATTCACCTCCAATAATATAAAGGTGCAGAATGAAAGTAATCAATGAAAACAATAAGAAATTCCAAGTAAATGTCCAACTTCCAATTTGGAAGTAACCAAATAAGGAGACATCAGAACAACCAAAGTTTGGATAAGTAAATTATTTCACGTAATATTTCATTTGTATCATAAATATATTTTTAATTATTTTTTTATATTATATACGTCACATCACAAAAAATGTTACCGTAATTATTCCAAATAATACTCTATCCAAACACCTGGATTATTACTACAATCATTTTTACGGGAAACTATATTATACCAAAAGACGTGATTGTATTGGTTGGTAATCAAATATTAAATGTATTTTAAATCTTACCCTAGGAAATATCCTAATTAGTAATGGAAATGGGCTTTATTGATGAATTATTAATGATATCAATTAAAACATAACCATAGGAATTAAAGAAAACGGAATGATTATATTATCCTAATTGTCAGCTGGTAATGTCATGTAAATAGGCTTGATTGATATTTGGCTGGTAATCAAATATTAATGATCCTAAATGTAATTAGAATCTTACCATGAGAATTAAAGAACTAAAGATTAGGGATGACAAAAAAATAAAATAATGAACACAGCTATATATATTATATAGTACTAGACAGATAGACAGGTAAGAATATAGATTTTGGATCACACCCTGGACAAGAAATTTTTGCGTTGTTGCAGACAAACGTCAGGCAGAAATAAGGTAGTCTCCGCTGTATACATACATGATCGATTGATCTGCGAACAATTTGCGGTATCTTATTCAAATAAAGCCCCCCATGTGGCAGTCGAGCAATTGAAATAGCTCAAAGCTTTAGCTCATTCAGCCACTCCAATCCTAGTGTTCTTTAAATAATTCGTTTTCAGCTTCCCCGCTAGAAATTATATCAACCACTTCACATAATCTTCACAACACTAGGACAAAAATTCTCTGCATCCTTCTCCTCCTCCTCCTCCTCCTCCTGCTCCTCCTCCTCCTCCTCCTGCTGCTGCTGCTCCGCCTTCTTGATTCCTCATGGCAGACCTGCACAATCAAGCTATTACTAGGGGAGTTGGGTTATCTAATCCAGACTCTGTTCCTCCTCCAAAGCCCAAAAGAAACAAGTATGCGTTAGCTTGTGCTCTTTTAGCATGCATGTCGTCAGTCCTACTTGGTTATGATACGGGAGTGATGAGTGGAGCAATGATCTACATACAGAGGGATCTTAAAATCAACGATGTACAAAAAGAAATCTTGGTGGGAACCATAAACGTCTACTCTCTCCTGGGTTCAGCCATTGCCGGTAGGACGTGCGACTGGATTGGCCGACGATACACCATAGCTATGGCAGGAGTAATCTTCTTTGCCGGGGCCATTTTAATGGCATGTGCCACCAACTATGCCTTCCTTATGTTCGGCCGGTTTGTTGCCGGACTCGGAGTCGGGTATGCTCTGATGATAGCCCCTGTATATTCTGCCGAGATCTCTCCAAGATCAATTCGGGGATTCATCACTTCTTTCACGGAAGTGTTCATCAACTTCGGCGTGTTGCTGGGATACGTGTCCAACTATTTTTTCGCCAAGCTTGCCACGAACTTGGGATGGAGATTCATGATGGGAGTTGGCGCAATTCCATCGGTAATGTTGTTCGTGGGGGGCTTGATCATGCCGGAATCGCCACGTTGGCTGATGATGCATGGCAGAGTAGGGGAAGCTAGTAGAATTTTGGAGAAAACCTCGGAAACTTTACAAGAAGCCCGGGAGAGGTTAGCCGACATTAAGCAGGCTGCTGGCATCCCCGAGGACAACCACGAAGAGGTGGTAGAGGTTCCCAACCGCCAAGCCGGCGGTAGAGGTGCATGGAGGGAAATGTTCATCCATCCCACACGGGCGGTTCTACACATCACGATTGCAGGCATCGGTTTATGCTTCTTCCAGCAAGCTTCCGGCATTGACTCGGTGGTTATGTACAGCCCCACAATTTTTGAGAAGGCTGGTATAACTAGCGACAACGGTAAGCTTCTGGCCACCATATCTGTTGGGGTCACCAAGACCATCTTCATATTGGTGTCTACCTTCAATATAGACAAGTTCGGAAGGCGGATATTGCTTTTGACAAGCACCGGTGGTCTGGTATGCTCCCTGCTGGGACTGGCCATTGGATTGACGGTGATCGATCAGCATCCGACCGAGAAGCTAACAGGGGCCGTAGCTGTTTGCTTTTTCTGCGTCCTGTCGAGCGTAGCAACTTTCTCGATGGGGATGGGTCCGGTTGCTTGGGTCTATAGCTCGGAGATTTTCCCCCTGAGGTTAAGGGCTCTGGGAAGCGGCTTGGCGGCAGCCATGAACAGGTTGGTCAGCGGGGTCATTCTAATGACCTTCATTTCATTGTACAAGGCCATCACCATAGGCGGGGCATTCTTTTTGTTCGCTGGAATTGCATTCGTGGCCTTCATTTTCTTCTTTACACTGCTGCCAGAGACGCAGGGCAGAGGCCTTGAGGAGATGGAGGAAATGTTTGGCACCTTTTTCAAGTGGAGGTCCACAGTCAGAGAGTTGGAGGAAAGAAAGAAATTGAAAGCTGAAGAGGGGAAGAAGAACGATCTGGCTTAGATTATACTATATGATCGGGACATTTGACGAGTTGATGAGTCTGTGCCGCTGCCCACCGTGTTTTGACCTGATTTGTGCTATTGGTATTTAATTAGATAGCATCATGTGAGGCAAGACATGTTTGTGTACATATAAGAGGAATAACTAATCGAACATATGACACGATTTTGGGTAGAGAATGTTGTTTGGGAGTTGCGTAGTTTTGGTCTTCCCAAATTGAAATCTCTATCCTGAAGTGATCAACATGTTTGATTTATTCTTCGTATTTGAGTCATAGTCAGTTGCATGGCACTAAGCCATCAACATGTCAAAAAATGTCCCTTTGGAGATCGAAATGTATTTTTTGGGCAGGAATGTTAGAAGAGTTTTGCTCATTGTAACGTTGTCGTCCACTAAAACTTTTGGGGAATGAACTTCCCACTTCAAATGTTATGATACTATACTTCATATGATCGGTATTATTGTGCTTTTCCACATCTGGTTTGTAAGACACCCTCCTCCTGAGTGCTTCTGAGTATGGCGTGAATCTATAGCATAATGGTCTCCCTAAGGTTGTAGCTATGATGGAAATAACCAATAACGCTTTTCTTTTCCGACGACAAGTACAAGTTGAAGATTAATTGGTGCCATAGTTTTTGCCCTGATTGCACCATACATCAGAGCAGCTTCACCTCCCACCACCACCACCTTCATTATTAGCTCTTGACAGTGGCAACAAAGCCGGAAAATATTAATCAAACGTAATTGCACAAAATCTTCTTGGCTACAGATTTTAGTATGAGATATCTTCAAAAATATGTGGAATGATTAAGTTTGGTCCTCTAGAAGAAAATGAAGCAGCATTTGCAGCTGTTAAATCTGGTATACTTCCACCTACGAGTATGGTTCCTCCAGGCAATCTATGGGTGTGTTTGGCACCCCTGTTTTTTAACTTGTTCTTAATAAACAAGTTTTGTAACAATTTGTTTGTAGGAGTCCATCAACAACATGGAAAAGTCTGAAGTAACGATAGTTATGATAACGAAACTATTTTTACCTGATATAACAGGTAAAAATACTTTTAGCGACCATTTGATGACCTGTTGTACTGGTCATCTAAATGAAATAGTACCTAAAATGGTGGTTAGTAAGTTTTGCATAAAGAATAGTAAGTTAACTCGATATATTAGTAACTTTTATGTCTCAAAAAGTAAACTTGAATAAATATGGAACTAACTTTGTTTTTTATGAAGTAAAATATTACTCTATATCTGAAACTTAGTTTTTGGAGGGTAAGTTTAGTTCAAGTAATAGTAAGTTTTTATAGATTAATAGTAAATATTGTTGATAGATTAGTAAATTTGGTTAATCATCAAAACTTAATAGTTTGTGGCATAAATTTACTATTTTACTTAAAAAACTTACAATTGTACGTATCATTTATAAATGTTATATGTTTGAAGCATTTTAAATATACTATGAAAACTTTTTTTTTTTGCATATGACCTTATAAAATATGTAAGAATAATTTGTCATATTTTAAATTTTTTATTACGGGAAAATAAACAACTAAGTTCCCAAAATATTTCACTTTTATTGTTTAAAAAATCTCAACTTGTTGGTTAAATTCAAAATAATTCTATTGTCAAAAATAGTTTTTCTCAAATTAACTTTCATGATTAGATGTGAGATACAAATATGGTAAAATATCTCTCATACATATGTCATGGATATTTCAGACTTTTAGTAAAAAAAAATATTTTGTTGTTAAAATAACATTTATCATAGTGTACTAATTATTTTAGGACCATTTTATAGGTGAACTAAATTTAATTTAAATTATACAATAGATTATACATGCATGTGATTTTCATTTATAATTATTGGATCCTATTCTTATGAACAATCTCCCAAGGAAAAAAATCAAGATCAAACTGATTTTCTTATATTAATTGTTATACTAATTTTGTCATTTTATTATTATATTATTTCTCATTTTGTTTAGGCTTTTACTCTTATTATTTCTTGTGTCTCAGATGTAAATTTATTAAAACTTTATCATCTTATTATATTCATAGGTGTTAAATTATAAAAATTTTGATATATAAACAAGTAATATTCTATATATAACTAGGAAGATTTGTTGTTATTGTTATTCGAACTTTCAAACCTTTCAAAAATTGAAAATGATTAAAAGCTTATAATACGACAAAATTTTATTTCATATTTTACAAGATTATGTGAAAAGTCAAACTGTTGTTCATAGTATTTTAAAATATATAAATAATTTTTTTAAATTATACCTATAATCAGGTATTATACAGGTATATTATGAGTACTTACTAACTAAGGTACTAAGAATTAATCATTAATAAAACATCTTATCGTTATTTCAAATAAACTTCCTAATACTAGTTTGAAATATGTTTTAAAATAAAATAGCACATGTGTCCCATAAATCAGTAAGTTTTGATTATTAATCAATTTACCATGTTATTAGTAAGAGTTACTATTTATGTATAAAAACTTACTATTATTTGAATTAAACTTACTCTCTAAAAAGTAAGTTTGGGATATAAAGTAGTAATTTATCTATTTAAAAAGTAAGTTTAATATTTATTCCAACTTACCTTTTGAAGTATAAAAGTTACTAATTTTTTACTGTTAACTTATTATTTTAGATAGAAAACTTACTTTCTTATTTTTAAGTGTTATCCTATTTAGGTGGATAGACCGATCAAATAATCAAATGGTCACTAAAAGCAAATAAAAAATAAATCGAACATGGTAACGAAATCTGTTATCCTATTTATGTCTTAAAAAGTAAAATGAAATAAAATTGAAAGTTACTTTTTAAAAAAAAATAAATTACTACTCTATATTCGAAACTTTCTTTTTGGAGAGTAAGTTTAATTCAAGTAATAGTAAGTTTTCACGGATTAATAGTAAATCCTGTTGATAGAATAGTAAATTTGGTTAATCATCAAGACTTACTAGTTTGTGGCATAAATTTACTATTTTACTTAAAGAAACTTATATGAAACAAGTATTAGAAAGTTTAATAAAATAATGCTAAGATTTTTTTGTTAATGATTGAAACTTAATATTATAGTTAGTAATTGTTGGTAACGTAAATGTATAATATATGATTGTATGTATCATTCATCAATGTTATGTGTTTTAAGCATTTTAATAAATGTATGTATCATTTACAAAGGTTATGTGTTCTAATAAATTTATTTTCTAGGTCACAAGCATAAAAGTTAAATTTGTACTAATGTGGCATAATCTTTGAAAACTATAGTAAATTTACCCATAGATTAAGTTTCATGAGATTCAAATATATTTTGTATCATTTACAATATGGATTTATATGCATATATTTTTTTTTTATCAAACTTACTTTTAATTGGCAAATAGTATGTAAATTATTATAAAATGTCATTTTATAATAATCATATTTTTTATAGGTGAATAGTATATAAACGGCTAAAATGGCCAATTTATAAATGCTAAAATCTAGTTACTTTATGGCATATATTAATTTGGTCAACTAAAAAATTAGCGTAATTAAGTGTACGTTGATTGTTGATTTGAAATTTGCACCCTTGTCACTATTTCATTATTTCTACCACAAGTTTTTCTGATCAAAGTAAAACAAAGTCAAATATATTTTCCTTTTGTATGTTGTATTTATATTTAGTAAAAAATTAATAAACCATGATTACATTTCATAATTTCTAATGAAATTAGTAACATTTTCTAAATAAATTGGAATAATTTGTAAAATATGTTATTTTTTTGACAATATAATTAGGGGTGGCAATCGGGTCCAAATCGGAGTGACGGGTCGGGTTGAGACCCAGGTATAATAGAAAACTGGCTGACCCGAACTTGACCCCCCTACCCGAAACGAGTCAGGATTTCTAACCCGAATCTGAAAATTCCAGGTTGTCGGGTTGGCGGGACGACCCGAATGATCCAAAACTTAATTTTAATTTATTAATTTACCACTGTAATTTGTAATTCACACAAGACTAATTACATAATCAAGTAATAAAAATTTAAATAAATAATCCCAAGCCAAATCTAAAATAAATTAAAAACATTGTAAAAGTGTTTTGTTCCAAACCAAATATAAAATAAATAAAAGCAGTATAAAAGTAAAAAATAATATAGTACATTATTTGTCCAAGTATAATAATTTCAACTTCAAATAAGTTAAATAAATTCATTTAGGATTAAGTGATTAATGCCTTTGAAATAAAAAGAATAACGTAGTTTAGTTAGGTAAAATAATTTTTAATTCATAAACAGGTGATCGGATCGTATCGGATCACCCACGGTTTGACCCGAATTCAACCCATTTTCTTTTCGGGTTCGTCGCATTCGACTCGATTCTTTTCGGGATCACAAGAAAGTGCTGCATATTTGCTATTCTCCTATCTTACTAAATGTGCTTTATATTTGAACAGCAGAAGCGGTATTCTCCTGAGTGCATATGACAAACATTTCTATATATGCTAAGGGGATATTCCTGTGATAAAAGAAAAAGTGATCCATCCATTGTCATTTTTTTTGTGCGGGATTGGAAAGTTGAGCTGCTTGGTTCTTCTATGTCCACGGATGCAGGAATTAACTGTCAATATGATGCAGGTGCCTAGCTAAAAGTTTGTCCCATTATTCAAAGTAAATTCTCTGGACTCTCCCTTGTGCAGCAGAGCTTACGGGAGGAGACTATGTTACACATTCTATCTTGTGCTTCAGAGCTTACAGAAGGGCAGCAGGAACAGAGCAAAAGAAAACCAGAAAGTGTAGCAAGAAGCAGAAGCACTTAGTTATACTAGTCATCTGAATCATCGTCCTCGCCGTCGTAGTCGTAGTCATTTACCATAATCCCTCTAGCACCGAGTAATGTGTTGAGGATCATGTGCTCCCAACCTCTTATACTTGCACCAAACCTGTGAATGCGAGAAAAATCCCTCTCGCCTGTGCACCAAACACAAGCGAGAAAAATCATAATAAAGTAGGACTCACCATATGTAATACAAACTATCTATTTCTTGTTTCTGCACTCTACCCAATAGCTGGACTTGCAGAATCCCTCCAATGCAGAGAAAAGGTTCTGGCAGCTTGAACTTTTGCAAACAATTCTCCTATAACGCAGTTAATTAGTAATACTGAATCTGGACCATGACACCTATAAATCTAAAGGATAAAACATTGAAATTCTAATTAATGATTGCAGCTTATAGTTGAACAAGCCTTTGGCAGACAACCCAAATTGGTTATGTGATGTGATATCTCATTCCCTTGTACAGCCCCTTTTGGACAGAAGGATAATGGAAACCTATAATAGCAGGTTTCCCTAATATCATTACCATAACTATAAGCACTGTAGCATTGTCAAGATCAAATGCTAAACTTCACAAAATGATGAATGGAAACTGATTTATTAGGATTAAATGACAAAATTAGCTAAAATATTAATCAAATGAAAATCAAAACTATAAATTCTTCAAAATTATTAAACCTTCCCTATTTCATCCTAAAATTCACGAAAAATCTGTCCAAAAAACATATTAAAGCATGCCAACAACAATTCAGATTTTGAAGGGACAAAATTGATTGTATTTTCCTAATTGTTATGGGCCTTAGTAACATTAAGCCAAAATTGAGGGTTAAACATGCAATTTCTGAAATTTGTTGCATGCAGTTACGAGGCTTTCTTATGCTTCTGCAATTTCTTATCCGCAAGGTTCTGCAACTTTCCATACCGCAACTTTCTTTCCATTTCAGCATGCAGACATGTTCACCAACTACCAGGATCTTAACTCTCAATTATCAACTAAATCAAAAGCTACATTTTGTTGCAGGATTAAAGCAAAAATCTGAGCTGACCGTCAGGGACAAAGGGAACTAATCAGCAAAAGAAAAAAAATGCAGCAGGACCTTTCTCTGCAAAATCACATTTACAAGCTTTCCGTAGCTCTCGGCTATTCATCACCTAAATCTATCGCACAACAATGAACGAAAAGGGAACTACAACATGCCATTTTGATAAGAAAAACAATTCCATCCCTCTAGCATCAAGAACATGAACTAAACTACCCAACCTGATAAACAAAGTTTCTGAAACAAGAACATACAAGGCAGGAGCAAAGAATCTGGCTTGACTGAGATAGAAAGAGGGAGGCCTCAACAACTCGAGCGTATAAAACACAAAAGAAAGACCAATGCAACATCAAAACCTTAGGTTTCCTTTTAAAATTCTGGTTTAAGACTTTTTGCGAGAAAATTATTTCAATCAGTACCAACCTACCCCATTACCGATCACTGGATTGAGAGCAAGAGGAAAGGAAAGGGGATATACAAACGGATACTTATGCATATTTTAATAGAAAATAAGTACAGAATTCATTCATCAAAGCTGTCAACGGATACTTAGGCATATTTTAATAGAAAATAATTGCGGTAATTTTTATACATATCGAAAATTAATAGAAAAGAAAAATCAAAGTCTGATTTATGACTTCTAATTTTTAAAATTTAAGCACCAGCCAACCAGAGACAATATGATAACTAACAATTAATGTGTTCCATTTTTCAAGTGGGAATAAAAAATGAAAGATCAAAAAATATCTAGAGAAAAAGGACAAAACCGTTTTCTAGGAAATAGGTAGTTATTGTCTGCAAGTCATTTCTACTGATTTTCATTTCTTAGTATTGAATTGCACCGGCACCCTTGAGGGGGCCTTAACTTCCACGTTTTGCAAAACAGCCACAGCAATAAAGGACAAAAAAAAATAAAAACAAAGAAAACAGCAAGGACCTCTGTTTTGTCGGTTGGAGGAAGAATCAGGACGCAGCAAAATCACAACCTTAGATTCAAGAACTTAAAGCATAAAATATATATATATATATATATATATATATATATATATATATATATATATATTGGAACATCAGAAATTATAAAGGCAAAAAATGCAGAATCAAGCAAAAAAGGAAGATAGGAAAACATCCCTTTATGCAAAATTGAAGGAGGTATATTAATATCTTATCCCTCTCTGCAAAATTT
The DNA here is from genome assembly GCF_036785885.1 of Coffea arabica. NCBI lineage: Eukaryota > Viridiplantae > Streptophyta > Magnoliopsida > Gentianales > Rubiaceae > Coffea > Coffea arabica. The sequence goes on along the minus strand of NC_092330.1, from coordinate 1,293,083 downwards.
CAAGTTATATTATAAGAAACTGATGAAGCTGCACTCATCCCGTCACCACAAACAAGACTGGAAAGAGAGTATTAGTGCTTCTCATCTAAATATGTACATCTGATTACACCCAACAACAAAAAAAAAAAAAGAAAAGCTAGAAAAACCCATAAGACAAAAGGGGGGGGGGGGAAACAGAAGAAGAAGAAGAGGAAGAAAGCAGGTACAAGGAAGATGAAATCACTGTCTCTAATATGATTATTTAGTTTCCAACAGAAATAGGTCTATTTTCAGCCAATCCCAAGGGTGATCTTGAGCGCTGTTGTCGACTGACGAGGGTGATTTCTTTAAGAGCTGGTCTCATCTCCGGCTGCTGAAGAGCACAAAGCAGCAATCATAACACACAGATTTCTCTTTGACATTTCACCAAACATCTTATATGCATTCACAAATTAATCACATTTAACTTAAACACCTAGTCTCAAGTCCTTTCCTAGATGCTTCATATGGCTATTAAGTATGTTTTACCAGTAGACAATCAAAACTACAACCAAATCAAGGCTAGATGTTTCAGTGGACATTTTCAGCCCCAAAATTGCAATAACATCTTTAAATTCTCAGCCTTGATTTCGCAAGAAAATCTTGACAAACAAAACAAATGAAATATAAATAAATTACAGCAATATAATCAAACGATTTCAAGAGGACATGATAGGCTAATCTCGTCACTGCTATTTTTCATATGCTCTTTGGTTGGCTACCACCGTCGCTAACCCTTTTATTGTGTCTGCATATGGCAGCACCCAAAAACAACCGATCGATGAGAAAGGATAGAGGGAAAGTGGGAACTGAAGATGAAAATTTGAAGTGGGAAAATTTATTCACTTGTAACCAAGAGAAAGTGTGGACCAAAGTGGAAACCTTTGCCTGGGAATTCAATCGTATGTTGGAACTGAGAACTAAGTAATAAGAAGGGAGATGACTTTAACAAGATAATATCCGAAAGTGTTTCAGGAACCTAAAACCGTTTTTAGAAATTGGTAACTTTTTTACTTAAATATGAACATTTTTTACTTGTAGTATTAGTAAGTTTAATTCAAAAATAAGTAATTTTCGTCAAATAATAAGTAAATTAAATTACTCAAAGTCTAAATTTCTATTTCTGGCTAAAACTTATCTTTCAGGCATAAACTTACTAGTTTTAATTAAAAACTTACTAAATTTAATATTAATTATTTTAATATAATATTTCAAAAGTCGCTAAAAAATTGGATCTGTCACTAAAGGTAATAGAAACCTGTAATAGTAGGTTTCTCTAATATCGTTACCATAACTATAGGCACTGTAGCATTGTCCCAAAAACATACAAAGTTTTATAAAAAATATACACCTTAAAATGCCTAAAAACACATACTAATTTCCCTCTTCTACCACTACCATCCCTAATCATTTGCACTTCCACGCCGCTGTCCCCCACCTCATCCTCCTCCTTCCCTCATTTTTTTCCCTCTCTCCCTCCCTCTCCCACATCCCTCTTTCCCCTTCTCCTCCCTCCTCTCCTTTCCCCTCTCCCCCCTTTCCCTTCATCACTCCCTTCCCTCCCTCTCTTCCCCGTGGGCAAATCTGATAACGTGACCAGATCTAGAATTAAAAGGCTACGAAATATGTTAGAATTATTCTTTTGTACACTAATAGCGTATAAATTAGTAACCTGGATATTGGATATACGTGCAAATTTTGAATTTGAACATGTTGCATGCATATAATTCTGCTTATATACATTGTTAATTTAGGAAAATTTTATCCAATATTTAAACTATATGAAAATTAATGCCCGATGAATGCGAATTGGGCACTCATTAAGACAATTTTTAGACGTTCATTTTTAAAGGAAATCATTCCAGATTGCTCCATTTTCCATTTTTTATTTGAATTAAGGAAATGCTGCCGTTTGAGAACTTCAATTTGTCATATTCTGGATGTTGACTATATTTAGCTATAATTGCTGTCTTTTTTTCTGCTTAATTTAGTCTACATCAATACTTATATATGGTTGATGAATTTTTAGTTGACTGGTTATAAGAAGAAGGTAGGATTGGAATCATACACAATACTCTGGTCTTTGGCATTCGTGGAAGCATTTGGTCATTAGCTTAGTTCGATGATTAGTAATTTAGCCTCATAAACTGAGTGAGATGAAGACCAGATTTCGCTGTCTTTTCACAAACTATCTTCCCAGAATGTGGAAAAGGTACGGAATGCTGTTAGGGATACTAAAGGAGTCGTTTTTTCTTTTTAAGTGTATCCTGATTAATTGATTCTTTGCTTCTATGTCACAGTGTGTTCTATTGTGCATGGAAAAATCAGCATCGACCATTGCTTTGCACGTGTGTCTTGCTAGGAAAATATAAAAGCCCTCAAAAGATGCTGAGACTAAGATAAAACATAAAAAGCCCTAACTCCTACTTGCTTTGTCCTGAAGTAGTCCCAATCCCAGAGTATAATTGTAGACAAAGAAAATTTATTTAATTTATTTTAGTCAAGATTTATTCAAACTAAATCGGTCTTGATTAAATTAAATTAAATTATAGGAGTCCATCATGTTTTGGACTGGCAAATCGGGCCAATATTATATGGGCTATTAAATCAAATTAAATCCATAATGTCCGTTTAAGTTAGAGTGATTTAATTGATTTATTAAATTCACAATGGACTATTTGGGTTGGCCCAATATTCAAGCCCAAGTTAAATGGATTTCTTGGATAACAAGTGACCCAAAATGCAGGAAGATTCTGAGGGTTTTCTTGAAGACCTAACCTACATATTTTGGCTATAAATAGAGGTCTTCCCTCAAGGCAAAGGGATAGAAAAAATCCCTAACATTCGGAGAAACTCTGTCAAATTCCCTCAAGAGCTTTCTTCCTCAAATCCAAGTCCAAATCAAGTCGAACAAATCCTCCTGCTATCGGTGTTGAAGACTTGAAGTTCCAAGTGTTTGACGTCATCATCAAATCAATTGTTTTCTACGCCGAAATTGTAGGAAACATCCTTTCAATTGGAGAACAAGTCTTTTCGGCCCTTCAATTGAAGCTATTCGAAGAAAAGAATCAGGGGATTAATTTCTTTGATTTAAGAATTTTCAGAGATTGTAACCTGCTTATTATTTGATTTAATCAATTTGATACTTGTGCAAGTTTTCTTGTCTTTTATTTTAGGCAACAAAATTTGTGCTTACAAATTTCTGGCACGCCCGGTGGGACAATCTCTGCCTCTCATCTCTTTTCTTCCAACAACTTACCAGTTTCAAAATTCGATGGAGTTCAAGAAGGTGAACTTTTCTCTTGAAGGCTTAGTTGCTGATGTCTCAACCACTCAAGGGACGCAGTATACTGCACCTCTGACAAGGAGTAAGGCCAAGAAATTAGCAGAGAAGGCTAAAGCGAACGTTGTGACTGAAGTAGCAAATCTCGAGATGCTTTCTAACAAGAAAGGAGCCCATGATGAATCCATTGGTAGCCCAAGTGATTCTGCTGCCTCTGTGGTGATGCCCGTCATGATGACCAATACCACAACTGTAGAAGACCAAATCTCGAATCTAGCCAAAATTGTCGAAGGGCTAGTAGTGCATGCCCAAAATCAAGATGTCAAGATAGTCAAATTAATGGATATGGTGGAAAATATAGGCGAAAATAGCCTTAGTATGTCCAAACAGAAATCCAAAGTGCAAGATGAAGGTGACTCATCATCAAGGGAAAAGGAGAAAGAGGATGCGAAATCACAAGCCGCGAAGGAATTTTCGATCTCCCCTGATGGCACCATTCATGTTGACAATCTGAAGAAATTTATCGAAGGCACAATCAAGGACAAGATTGGTGGAGGTACCAAGTCATATAGTGGTTACACCAAACCTTACACCGCTAGAGTGGAAAGTTTGAAAATGCCTGTGGGGTATCAACCTCCAAAATTTCAACAATTTGATGGCAAGGGCAACCCTAAGCAACATATAGCACACTTCGTGGAAACTTGTAACAATGCGGGCACTGATGGTGATTTGCTCGTTAAGCAGTTTGTTCGCTCGCTGAAGGGTAATGCTTTTGATTGGTACACGGATCTGGAGTCTGGAACCATTGATAGTTGGGAGCAGCTAGAGCATGAATTCCTTAGTCGCTTCTATAGCACAAAGAGAACTGTCAGCATGACTGAACTTTCTATTACACGTCAATGGAAGAGTGAACCTGTCATTGATTTTATAGACCGTTGGAGGAATCTAAGCTTAAATTGCAAAGATCGAATTTCTGAATCTTCCGCGATCGAGATGTGCATTCAAGGTATGCACTGGGGACTTAGATACATCTTACAAGGTGTACAACCAGAAACATTTGATGAATTGTCCACAAAAGCTCATAAGTTGGAGATTAATCTTGATGGACAAGAACCGCCAGTTCCTGACCCTCACAAGGCCAAAGAGAGACAAGAAGCAAGGAAAGGGGGCAAGCCACCATTTAAAAATGAAAAGAAGGAGGCTATGGCTACAAGTGTAACGCCCTTTAAGCTTGTTCCCAAAACTGCCAGGAGAGAAGACAACAAGATCAATGCACATCAAGAACAAGGAAAGAGGAAACCAACTCTCAAGGAGATGCAGGATAAGGAGTACCCTTTTCTTGATTCTGATGTCCCTGGTATGTTTGATGATCTGTTAAGTATAAACTTGATCACGCTTCCTGAGATGAAGCGACCCGATGAGGCTAGGAATACTGACGATCCAAATTACTGTAAGTATCACCGATTGGTCGGGCATCCCATTCAAAAATGCTTTGTCTTCAAAGACAAAGTAATGGAGTTGGCAAGACAAGGGAAAATTCTCCTTGAGGAAGACAAGGCGAGTGTGAATCAAACGTCCATTGGTTCCCTGCAGTCCATGGAGGATAAAAGGGTCATGGTGCCTGTATTGCCAATAATTCAATTTGGATCACTGGATCCTATAGAAATCAAACAAGAAGGTGCTCATTCAAATCTTCAGGAACATGTATATGAAGATGAAAAGGCGCTACAGCTTGATGTGGATAATGAAGGGTGGACTCTAGTCACGCGAAGAAGGAGGCGAAAGTCTTATCCATCCAGTAAGGCGAGCAAGGTCTTAACAAGAAGTATGGTGACCTGGAAGGAAAAAGAGAAGGACGTGAAGAAAACTAATGACTGTTGTAATCTTCAAAGAGGTCGAATTTTCAAGCAAAAGTCGCGAACTCCTATCACTTTAAAAGAATTTTTGCCAAAAGAATTCTTTGATGTTGATGTGGTAGCAAGTCACACAACGCGAGTAGATCATATCGAGGAACAAAAAGATAATGCTCGCGAATATCTCTGTGAGATGGCCCGTGCGTCCATTGGCAATGAAGAATGTCGTGTGCCTACCAACAATGAAGAAGTGAATGTCACAAGTATCACTTTTACTAGTGAAGACTTGTTGCTTGGGTCAACACCGCATAACCGTCCTTTGTTTGTGACTGGTTATGCAAAGGAGCAAAAAGTGAATAGAATGTTGATAGATGGAGGTTCCGCAGTCAATATTCTCCCTTTAAAAACTCTGAAGGAGCTTGGTATCCCGGTTGATGAACTCTCCAATAGCCGACTGATGATTCAAGGCTTCAATCAAGGAGGGCAAAGAGCTCTTGGGTCACTAAATTTGGAGATAGTCATTGATGACATGACGTCCAGAGCACTGTTGTATGTGATAGATGCTAAAACAACATACAACGTATTGTTGGGAAGGCCCTGGATTCATGAAAATGGAGTTGTACCTTCAACTCTTCATCAATGCTTCAAGTACTGTCAAAACGGGGTGGCAAGAAGTGTGAAAGCTGATGATAATCCTTTCACTGAAGCAGAAGCATATATCGCTGATGCCAAATTTTACATCAAAAGGCACAATGCGAAGGATAAGCCTGAGCAACCTCTATCTAGGGATAAAATCCAGAACCCCGAATCTCCAAATGCAAAAGGGGAGAAAGTGATGATTTCGAAATCAAAAGAAGAAGTTCATGAAGAAACTGATGCTTCATTGCCAAACAATGAATCAGTTGTCTTTCGCTGCCCTCCCAAATCAAGAATGGAACAGGGACAGTCACCTGCAATTCAGCATGAAATTCTAAAAGATTTGACTCTTCCGGTAGCTCATCTTGATACAAAAAAGGCGTCATCTTCTCAACTTAAAAGGTCTAACTTTTTAAGCAAAGAACCTGAAGCTGAACAGGACACCATACCAAAGTCAAGAACTAAAGAAGGTTTTGATCCTATCGCTTATAAGTTTCTCGCTAAGGCTGGATACGATCTCAAAGAATCTGCAGTGTTAAATGTTTCATCCCGTCAATCTACCAGTGACATGATTCATGGGTTGAATTCTACCCAAAAGATGTTGAAGGAAAAGGGATACGCCGTTGAAAATCCCAAATTTGGCCTTGGCTACTCCTCTCCTACACCAATCCGCATCAAGATCAATAGAGTTTGTAGCCAATATATTGCTGTAGAGGATGAGTCTTCTCAAATAGTTGGTAAATCTCAAGCTTTTCACGAAAAGGAGAATAAAATTCCACGGGTATCAGTCTTTAAGAGATTAGGACCACAAAAAAGACAAAAATCTCAAAACTCTCATAAGAGTAAAGGAAAAATGGCAAAGTCATTGCAAAATCTTGAAGAACCTTCTGATTGTCCTCATAAATTTGGTAGCATCATTCCTTCGAGAATGAGAAGATGCACAGACCTTGTAATAAAGTGTGGGACTGAATTGAGGGTCAGGGAGCATACCGTGGTGTACACAAGACCAAAAGAGGATGATGAAGAGAGTGTTGCTTCATGCAATCATATAACCATAATTGACGGTGACTCACCTGAAGAAGATGATGATGCTGAAGACGCTCCACCTGAATTGGAGGAAGGTGTTAAGGCTACTGTGGATGATTTAAAGGAGATCAATCTTGGTACTTCAGAGGACCCGCGTCCAATATACATAAGTGATTCATTGAGTCCTGACGAAGAGAAGGCATATATTGAACTCTTGCGGGAGTATCAAGATGTTTTTGCATGGACTTATAAAGAAATGCCGGGTTTAGATCCAAAAGTGGCCGTCCACCATTTGGCTGTTAAAAAGGGAGTTCGACCTGTGAAGCAAGCACAACGGCGATTTAGACCTGATTTGATTCCGTTGATCGAAATGGAAGTCAATAAACTCATTGAAGCCGGGTTCATTCGTGAAGTTAAATATCCCACATGGATTTCGAGTATCGTGCCTGTGCGAAAGAAAAATGGACAAATCCGCATCTGCGTCGATTTCAGGGATGTTAACAATGCTTGTCCCAAAGATGACTTTCCTTTACCGATCACTGAACTCATGATTGATGCAACTACTGGGCATGAAGTTCTGTCATTTATGGATGGCTCTTCTGGATATAATCAAATTCGATTGGCACCGGAGGATGAGGAGCTCACTGCATTTCGTACTCCTAAGGGTATTTATTGTTATAAAGTGATGCCCTTTGGTCTCAAAAATGCTGGTGCCACATATCAAAGAGCAATGCAAGGTATCTTTGATGACATGCTTCATAAGAATATCGAGTGTTATGTGGACGATTTAGTTGTGAAATCAAAGAAAAGGAGTAATCACTTGGAGGATTTGAGACAAGTTTTCGATCGGTTGAGAAGGTATCAACTCAAAATGAACCCTCTCAAGTGTGCATTTGGAGTCACGTCGGGGAAATTTCTTGGTTTTGTGGTTCGCCATCGAGGCATTGAAATTGATCAGGCCAAAATTGATGCTATATTGAGGATGTCTAAACCTCGTGACATTCATGAATTGAAAAGTCTTCAAGGGCGATTAGCTTATCTGAGGAGATTTATCTCAAATTTAGCAGGAAGGTGTCAACCATTTAGTCGCTTGATGAAGAAAGATGTGCCGTTTCAATGGGATGAGGCATGTAGTAATGCATTCAATAGCATTAAGTCTTATCTTATGAAAGCACCTGTGTTGGCTGCACCTATTCATGGAAAGCCATTACTCCTTTATATTGCTGCCCAAGAACGGTCAGTGGGGGCATTGCTCGCTCAAGAAAATAATGAAGGAAAGGAGGTTGCACTTTATTATTTAAGCAGAATGATGACCCCCAACGAACTGAATTACTCGCCAATTGAAAAGTTGTGTTTAGCCCTTATTTTTGCAATACAGAAGTTAAAGCACTACTTTCAAGCGCATAGTGTGAGGCTCATTTCCAAGGCGAATCCTATAAAATATGTGATGAGCAGGCCAGTGCTGTCTGACCGTCTAGCTAGATGGTATCTTCAGCTACAACAGTTTGAGATTATTTATGTGCCTCAGAAAGCTGTGAAAGGACAAGTTCTGGCAGATTTTCTTGCTGATCACCCTATACCTGCTGAATGGGAACTAAGTGATGACCTACCAGATGAGGATGTACTCCTTATTGAGATTCGTCCACCATGGAAGATGTATTTTGACGGTGCGGCTCATCGTCATGGAGCTGGAGCAGGGATTGTATTCATAACTCCTGATGGAGGGATATTGCTATACTCCTTTACTCTAAGTCAACATTGTTCAAACAATGTCGCTGAGTACCAAGCGCTCATACTCGGACTTGAAATAGCTGTCGACATGGAACAGTTGGACATTCAAATCTATGGTGATTCTCTATTGGTGGTCAACCAACTCTTGGGAAGCTATGAAGTCAAAAAGTCCGAATTAATTCCGTTTCACAAATATGCAACGCGACTTATGAAGCGGCTTGGAGGTGCAAGTATTAAGCATGTTCCTAGAAGGGAAAATAAGCAAGCTGATGCATTAGCTGTGCTAGCCTCTTCACTTGCCATGCCGTATCATGAGATACAAGTTCGTGTATGCCAAAAGTGGGTAGTTCCTTCACTAATTGATGATGAAGATATTGAAGGAGACGACGCTCATGTGGTTTCAACCTATGAAATTGACAGAGAAGATTGGAGACAACCCCTCGTTGATTATCTCAAGTTTCAAAAATTACCTGAGGAACAGCGTAGGAGAACTGACATCCGTCGTCGTGCCCCTCGTTTCATCTTGTACAAGGACACGCTGTACCGAAGATCATTTGAAGGTGTACTGTTACGCTGTCTGAGCGAAGACGAGGCATATCAGGCGATGCACGAGGCACATTCTGGAATATGCGGAGCTCACCAATCCGGTCCCAAATTGCATTTTCGGATCAAAAGGATGGGCTACTATTGGCCTACTATGGTCAAAGATTGCATAGAATATGCTCAAAGATGTCAAGCTTGCCAGTTTCATGCAAATTACATTCATCAACCACCTGAGCCGTTGCACCCGACCGTTGCTTCTTGGCCTTTTGATGCTTGGGGCCTTGATGTTGTGGGGCCATTACCAAAGTCGTCCGGTCAACACTTATATATATTGGCTGCGACCGACTACTTTTCTAAGTGGGCTGAAGCCATACCGCTCAAGCAAGTTAGAAAGGAAGATGTGGTGAATTTTATTCGTGTGAATATTATTTACCGTTATGGAGTTCCCCGGTACATCATCACAGATAATGGAAAATCCTTCTCCAACAGCTTGATGGATAAGTTATGTGAGAAGTTTAATTTCAAGCAATGCAAGTCCTCCATGTATAATGCCCCCGCCAATGGTCTCGCAGAGGCATTCAACAAAACTTTATGTAACCTGTTGAAGAAAGTAGTGGCAAAGTCAAAGAAGGATTGGCACGAAAGGATAGGCGAAACTCTTTGGGCCTATCGCACCACGTACCGAACTCCGACGCAAGCCACGCCATATGCCTTGGTCTATGGTGTAGAAGCTGTTCTGCCCCTTGAGCAACAAATTCCTTCTTTGAGAATTGCTATCCAAGAAGGGCTCACGGAGGAAGAAAATGTTCGCCTGCGCCTTGAAGAATTGGAAGCTTTGGATGAAAAGAGATTGGAGGCCCAACAAAATCTGGAGTGCTATCAAGCCCGTCTCTCTAGAGCTTTTAATAAGAAAGTTCGACGTCGCTCCTTTCAAGTCGGGGACATGGTACTTGCCGTTCGAAGACCAATAGTTATGACTCATCGCACTAAAGACAAATTTGTCTCTAAATGGGATGGGCCGTACATTGTTCGAGAAGTCTACACGAATGGCGCGTACAAATTGGTGGACAAAGATGGCGTAAAAGTTGGTCCTATAAATGGGAAATTCGTGAAGCTATACATGCCATAAAAAAAAAAAAAAATTGAATCACTCCATGAAGCACGAGTCTAAACTGCGTGTTGCTCCAGACCCGCATGAGCTAAAACTGTGGATAACAACCACCAATAGTGTAGCACGTGGTTAAACTGCTGAAACACTCCACCAAATCTAAGGTGGTAAACAAAAGGATGCTCCAGACCCGCATGAGCTAAAACTGTGGATAACAACCACCAATAGTGTAGCACGTGGTTAAACTGCTGAAACACTCCACCAAATCTAAGGTGGTAAACAAAAGGATGCTCCTGACCCGCAAGAGTTTAAACTGTGAACGGTAGGAACTACGTGTGACTTGATTCCCTTTTGGGATACGTAGGCAGCTTAGAGGACAACTTCTAAGTTCAGTTACAACCCTATAAAACTAAAGTATTTGTCCGGATGATTCTTTTATTTCAAAAAAAAAAAAAAAAAAAGTTTCATTATGAAGTGCTTGTACTCATAGCTGCACGCTTTGAGTAATTAACAAGAGATGAAATTTGAAACAAAATAAAAGATGACAACTATTACTAGAATTCAAATGACGACAGCTCCTTTCGGTTGTTTTCAAGTAATACTTGCATCTTGTCCAAAGTTTGACTCTCCTCAGCAAGTAGGGGCGGGGAATTCTCAATCTTTCGAATTTCGCTTTGTAAGTCGACCATCACGCCTTGCACTCGGGTAAGATCATCTTGTTCTTCTCGTAACAGTGAAAGCGTCTCCTTCCTGTGAGTATCCAAGAACTCAAGTCGCTTCCTCAACTCTACTTCCTCGCGATCGATCTCCTTAAGCTTCAACATGTGTGTTGAGATCTTCTCCGCTTGTTGTCTCTCCTTACTCTGAGCGTCTCTAAGATGTTGGGTGGCCGTAGAAAGCAACTCATCATATGATGCAGCTGGAATTTTATTTGAAAGAGAAGATTTCACTGCAACGTAACGAGCAGCATTTGCAAAGAAAGCCTTTAAAAGGCCTTGCAAATTTGAGATATCTGTGGCATTGAAGCTTTGCATTTCCTCCATGATCTCGTTGGCTTTCATTTCAAGAGCTGGCATGCGCTCCAAGGCTGTTTGAGATATCATCACCCTCAAGTTATTCCACAACATTTGGATGTAGTCTCGGCGGCATGTTGAGATCACATTTTGGGGGCAAAATTCAGATACTCGAGGTGCCCTTGGCCACGATGGTGGATCAAAAACTTTGAGTTTCCTTTTGGCCGGTGGAGTCATATGCTCCGCCTTCTGTGCCATGATTTGCTGAGTCACATTTTCATCATCTACTGCCTTTTTGGAATTCTCACTAGCACCCTTTTGTTGGGTAGAACTGACCACTTGTTTGGCCAAAAGTTCAAATGCAGTAGGTCCTTCAACTGATACTTGACTTGGTTCTCCATCATCAATGAAGATCAAGTCTTGATCATCCAACTGTAGGGAAAAACGTTGTGAGACAAAGCATGAATATGAAATTAACAAACAAATTTCAAATGCTAGATTAAAGAAGGCAAGGAGGGTCCTTACAATATTGGCACGGCTTATACCGGGCACGGATATATCTGAAATGTCTTTAAAAAGTTCTTTAGGATCTAAACCAATGTCATCCAAGGGGAGAGTCATTACCTTGGACTTCTTGCGCTTCCAATGCTGGTCCGTACTGGTGGATTGCTCATCCTCCTCATTAAAAGGTTCGCTCCTCTTCTTCTCATGTGAATTGCAAGAATCATGATCAACAGCTTCCACAATGTTTGAAGGAAGATGAAATGAAGTACCCTTCGAAAATCCTTCATTAGGAGTAAGGTCCTCAGGGGAAGTAGTCTTGTTGTTTGAACTCGTCAAAATCTCCTTCTCGCTTCTCATAGTCTTTTGCTTCATCTCAAGACTATTGCCAACCTTGGAAGCATTGTTCAGATTTGTAAGTTCCTTCTCTTTCGACTTCTTCTGCTCCCCATTTGATTGGACACTCTTAATCAAAACATTACGCCCTTTGAGGAGATGATCATCATGCACCATAGTCCACCATGTTTGAAAGCCTGAAGATGTGTGTTTGCTAGCATTCAAGGGATAGATAGGAAAAAGTACCTTTGACTCTGTTTTACTACGAATGGCAGTGCGCCAGAGTATTCTGCTCAAGTCATGACTTGTGGAACGAACATCTGCTCCGAGTTCCTGTGGAGGAACTTGATAAAATCCGAATTGTCGCGCAAATCTGTATGGACTGTATGGCTCAACAAGGAAATCCCCTTCAGCATGCGAAACTAAGTAATTTGAGCAGGCGCTTACAAAATAACTTAGTTCAAGATTCGCTAATTTGCCATTGTCAATAAAAAGTTCATTGCGATTCTTCACAAGAGAAGTGATTCCCCAAGTTGCTTTGTCTCCCTGATGAATGAGGTCACGAGCACTATTTTCATCAAAGTATCGTGCACCACCCTCTCCAGAATAGTTGGCCATGGTGGGTCCAGGCATGGTATTTGGAGTCGAATAATGGGTAGAGAAATAACTCGCTAACCAAGCATATACGTAGTGCACCGGAAAAGCCGCACGTGCACACCCTGGGGTAGCTGAGTTTGAAATCTTGCCAAGCCCACGGTATATATTTAGCAGGACAGGGACAGCAAGGCAAGTCTTACGACCGGCAGCCATCATACTAGCCATTTTGAAAGTAGATGGTCTAATATAATGGAGGTCCTCATCTGGTAAAGCAAAGACACAGAGCCAGCAAGATATAAATGCTGCAAGATAAGTCTCTTCCCGCAAGTGAAGTTTAACTCCGATGGTGTCAAATACGCCATTGTCTTGACTTGAAAATTTGCGTGGTTGTCCAATTTCGCCATCCGGATTTTGGGTCGCTTGAGCACGAGATGCCCTCTTTATCCTTCTCTGCTTTGGCTTTGAGTACCTGCTTTTGCCTTTAAACCAGAACTTAATCCATTGGGCAGCAGAAACTCCAGCTTTGTTGGATTCTCCATGTTGAAGATGATGTAAGGCTGCGAACAAATACTCACAGCTTTGTGGAATATGCCTTAATTTCTTTTCATTTACTCCAGTCAACTCCTCCGCGCATGGAATTACCTCTTCATAGATACCCCCAATGATTGGAAGTCCTCCTAACTTGTGCAAGTCCCAAAGTGAGAGAGACAATTCCCCGACAGATGTATGCAAGGTATTAGTATCCGAACACCACGCCTCGCAGAATGCCCTAAGTACATGGGGATTCCTGTCATATGTGAAAAGTGAAGCATATAAGGCGTCAAACAAGTAATTTTCACGGAGCACTTGTTTGCTTCTGCCAAGGATATCCTCCAACCACTCCCAGTAATTCTCGATGTAACCAAATGCACCATTGAGTCTCAAGGAAGGACCCCAGTGTGCATCTCCGTCTATGATCCGCCTGCCAAGGGTCTGAAAGGGAGTTGTCCTGGGCTCCTTACTGTGAATAAGGGATCTCAAGGAGTGGACTTTCGTGCCGTCATCCTGAGAAAGTTCAAGTGACCAGTCCTTCAATTCTGGGTACTGGTGAGAAGGCCATTTACCAGAGTAAGTTCCTTGTATGGGGGGATGCACCAATAATTTTGTTCCTTTGTCACCAGAGTCACCATCACTATCAGCGATAAGGAGATGCTTTTCGTTTGAAGATATGACTTCCTTGAATACCACCATTGTATCAAGACTAACCTGCAACAAAAGCAAGAAAAAAGGAAAGTTTGGTTAAAATGACATGGTCGAAAACAGTAAAAGGCTTCTTGAATTTTGGGTGAGTTTTTATTGAAGTGGGTAATCATATCCCCTTCATGTACTCCTCAAGCCATAATAGGCTTTCGTGGGAGTTTGCGGTTGCACCTTCTTCAAATTTTGGTTGCGCCATCTCCTTCATGGACTCCTCAAGCCATAATAGGCTTTCGTGGGAGTTTGCGGTTGCACCTTCTTCAAATCTTGGCTGCGCCATCTCCTTCATGTACTCCTCAAGCCATAATAGGCTTTCGTGGGAGTTCGCGGTTGCACCTTCTTCAAATCTTGGCTGCGCCATCTCCTTCATGTACTCCTCAAGCCATAATAGGCTTTCGTGGGAGTTCGCGGTTGCACCTTCTTCAAATTTTGGCTGCGCCATCTCCTTCATGTACTCCTCAAGCCATAATAGGCTTTCGTGGGAGTTTGCGGTGGCACCTTCTTCAAATTTTGTGTCCACTGTGTATGTTGTAATGATGGATCCTCCCCTTCATAAAAAAAAAAAAAAAAGGTATTGACAAGAAGTAAAGGTCATGGAGTATGCAAATTACCCTGGTGTTGTGAATTCCAAGAGCTGTGGTTCTCAAATTGTGGACAAAATTAGAGCACCAATTTGCTTCAAATGAAAGGTACGAGCACGAGATGCAACCTGAAAGAAAAAAAAAAAAAAAAAAGAGAAAAAAATCTCTTTGAGATCATCCCTTAAAAAAAAAAAAAAAAACAAGGCAAAAAGAAAAAAAAAAAAAAGGAGGGGAAAATGACATTGACAAGAAATAAATGCCATAAGGTATGTGAATTACCTTAGCGTTTTGAAGTCCAAGAGCTATGGTCCTAAAATTGTAGACACAATTGGGACGTGAATTTACTCCAGTAAGAAGTGCCAATGTCAGCTGCAACTTGAAAAAAAAAAAAGAAAAAAAAAAAGAAGAAAGTCCATCAAGAACAAAATTTTGCCTTGCTTCCTAAGAGGGGACATTCAAGAAAAAAACGTGGCGCGGGGCATGTGTTGCTCTAACCAATTAACATCAGCAAAATTGCATGCAAATAACTTCAATTGTAATTTAAATAAAGAAGCAATATGGACCTGGCCATGAATAAAGAAGGCCATGGTATGCAGCAACGGAAGGAAAACGCGTGCACTTTGCATGCAAGAGAGTACAGAGCTTAAGGTTTCTTGGCCCGGAATTCAATTGTTAATCTATGCCCATTAAATTTCAAAAGAGCATTCAGATGTCAACAATTTGGGGACACTAATAAAACCCGAGTTTGAAAATTTCAATCCTACAAGCATAGCAATCATTGATTATTTCATGAAAGTTTGTCCGCTTAATTTGAGGCAACAAACTGTCGCCTAGTCTCACTGGAAGACAAAATTTCAGTTTGGTTCACGGCTCAATTCGGCAAATTCCGATTCGGCAAAGTGAGTTATAAAGACTCAACATTTAAGCAGGAGTGAAGATGGGTGATACCTGAGTAATGCGAGGCCTACTTGTGGTGAAGGCTAACGTCTTGGTGCTTGCAACCCGAGTTACTTGGAGCTATTCGGCAAGTACTTGAAATACTTGAAGGACGCATGCAATTTTCCTGCAGCAGTATCAAGCGTAAAGAAAAAAAAAAAAAAAAATCAAATCTGCAGCACCAATGAGAACAAAAGATTGTGACATGCAATATGTCTAGGCAGCTAGCAAGAAAGCTATCGATTCTTTGGTAATATGTGATGAACAACACAGCAAATTTGGCAAGCATTGTGTGAATGTTAAGCTGAAAAAAAAAAAAAAAAAAAAAAAAAAATGAAATCGAAACTAAAGGAAGGCTCAACGATTACCTCGGAGGTGTAGAGAATTTTTCTCTCCCCACGATGCTGCGATTCGTTTAGCTATATTTGAAGCCGCAAGGAGAAATTAGAGTGCTCAAACCGTAAGGGATCTTATTGTTTAGTTGTACTTGAAGCCGTAAGGGATCCCATTGGTTTCTTTTATAGAGCTCAAGCCATGCAATAAAAAAAAAAGGAAATCAAAGTTCATTTGGAAATTGCGGGAATTGAGTATCACGGAATTGGTTTCCAAAAGCCGGCTAGTTGATAGCTTCCAATTGTTTACAAGTTGATTTTAGCAGTTGTTAGTTTGCTATAATGGTGCTTGATTGAATGTTCGGTCTAGGCAGTAGACCAATTTTGATTGGCACATGGTCTTGGAAGCAATTAAAGGTCATAAGGAATGTGAGCAGTCCAATGTCCAAGAAGATTGCCTAATTCTTCATCGCTTGGTGGTTGGTTTTGGCAATTATCAATTCATTGCAAGTGCGCAATTTAGTACCTGCCGAATTGATGCATCATGAAAAAAAAAAAAAAAAGGGAAATGATTGAAAGTGGTGTGTTTCTAATTCTCTAGGAATCAATTGCAAATAAAAGGGAAAGTGGGCTCGTGATTCTTTAAAGCATTGAAGCCACGGCAGTATGATTCTATACATGAATCAATTGGAAGCTACAAGTTTCGGCAATTGTGCTTCTTTAAATCAAGCTTAAGAAATCAATTCCAATTTGGAAGCTACAGGATTCGGCAGCCATCGATTTTGCTTCCTGGTTTGAAACCTCATGCAAGGTACCAATGGCCGGCTGGAATTTGCAAGGGCTGATTATAACAAGATCATGAACTTGGAAAGCTGCTAAATTCGAGTAACTTCCAATTAGCTGAGATGCGAATTGGAAATTATCGGTTCGATTTAGCAAGTCTGCCGCATATAATTCTGAGTGCCGAAGTGTGAAGACATTTCCTAATCCTTGCACCACGTCTCGGCTCTCTAAAGTGGAAGTTTCATGTTAAGTATTCCACCGAACAAAGTGATAGCCATGCTTTGATTATTATATGTTGGGCGGTGCAATGGTCATAGAAGTTTTCCAAGTGCACGAGACTAATAGCAAGCAACAAATTCATTGTAGTCAATTGGGGAATGATCCTGCGCATTGCACTTAGCCATAGACCACACATTGAATTAATCACTTAGTGAGCCTCTTATATAAAGGGAATGGTCCAGGCCTTTCTCTTATATTTAAAAAAAAAAATCATCATCAAATACTTCAAGTCTCTATTTCAATCCTTGACAAGCAAGTCTCAATTGAGTCTTGAAGTGGGGGCATTTGTAGACAAAGAAAATTTATTTAATTTATTTTAGTCAAGATTTATTCAAACTAAATCGGTCTTGATTAAATTAAATTAAATTATAGGAGTCCATCATGTTTTGGACTGGCAAATCGGGCCAATATTATATGGGCTATTAAATCAAATTAAATCCATAATGTCCGTTTAAGTTAGAGTGATTTAATTGATTTATTAAATTCACAATGGACTATTTGGGTTGGCCCAATATTCAAGCCCAAGTTAAATGGATTTCTTGGATAACAAGTGACCCAAAATGCAGGAAGATTCTGAGGGTTTTCTTGAAGACCTAACCTACATATTTTGGCTATAAATAGAGGTCTTCCCTCAAGGCAAAGGGATAGAAAAAATCCCTAACATTCGGAGAAACTCTGTCAAATTCCCTCAAGAGCTTTCTTCCTCAAATCCAAGTCCAAATCAAGTCGAACAAATCCTCCTGCTATCGGTGTTGAAGACTTGAAGTTCCAAGTGTTTGACGTCATCATCAAATCAATTGTTTTCTACGCCGAAATTGTAGGAAACATCCTTTCAATTGGAGAACAAGTCTTTTCGGCCCTTCAATTGAAGCTATTCGAAGAAAAGAATCAGGGGATTAATTTCTTTGATTTAAGAATTTTCAGAGATTGTAACCTGCTTATTATTTGATTTAATCAATTTGATACTTGTGCAAGTTTTCTTGTCTTTTATTTTAGGCAACAAAATTTGTGCTTACAATAATTACCACCACAAACCCCAATCTTCATTGTTATCGTTTGATGTTATCTGTGTCGAAAAATTCCACAAAAGTTTCTATTCTCTTACACTTGACCAGCAGAGTGGGCTGTGGTGCCTTAATTGCATGATACGGCAATTAAGAATTAAAAACTGCTGCATTATTGTGAATCACTTCAAAGCTGGTTTTTCTTCTTTCTTTTCTTGAGTTGGTTTTGCCAGGATAAATTGTTAGCAAGCTGCTAAACCAAATATGGAAGGAGAGAACAGCTTATCCCTTTAATAATTGAGGGTCATTAGCCAGCAACTTTGACATCTAACCTGATCCACGTCAATGAGAAAATCAAATCAGGTTCCCATTGTAGCCTAAAATATAAGGGCCATCCGCGTTTCTTGTCCCTGTATCTGATGTTGATGCTGGCCGCCCTTTTGAGGTTGTAAATCTGACCGGATTTGATTTGTACTCTCGGATGCTTCCAATTTGTATATGCATATGTTTCATACTTGTTCATGATAGATCGAACACTAGTAGACTAGAATCCTTTCATTTTCGTATGCTTTCTTTTTAAGGCTTTAGTTCTAACATATGCTTTGACAGCGCATAATAGAAAAACACATAGTAGCGTCTTGATGTAGCCAAGAGTGACAATTCATGTAGTAATCGTATAGTCCTACAATAATCGACTCATTCTCCTGTCTAATGTACCAGAGCACTATTAATTAAATTGATCTATTATCTTTTTTTTTTGTTATATGACCACAGTGTTTAGTTCGTTGTTTTGTATTTCTTGACAACCCAGTTTGTTGTGTATTTAGATAATTATGGCAGAGTGCCCGCGCATCGCGAGGGTGTTTAGCGTCTGTAGTTAGAGAAGATTTTTCATTTGACAAATAATAATACATTTTGGAAAGAAATAGTCATCAAATATGACAAAACTAATGATAGTATATTCTAATTGCACCACACACTTATACATTTTATTTTATGAATACTTTTACAATTTTACCATTCCTAAAAGGCCCCTACAGATGTCAGTTGAAAATCATCCAAGAGCAAGCATAAGTTGTTTCAGACAAAGAAATATCCTTCAACGGCTAGTTTTAGCAACGTGTTAATTGCACAACATGTTAATATGTTTCTGTGTTAATTGCACAACAAAAGCCACACTTCAATTAAATGTGTGTATAATACCATTTTAGTGATTATACCAATACATAAACTTATATGAGTTGTACTCAATGCAAAAATAGTTGCAAAATAATACCATATTCTAGAAATACCCAGATGTCTTCATAAATCAAAACTTTAAATGTGCCAAAATGAGGGCATTTCGATAAATATATCTAAACACATGCTGCCCTAAGATGTATCAAAAGTTTTTAAAAAACTACACAACATTCCACATTTTCAAAAAATTCCTATCCATACGGTTGAAATTCAAACCCCTTCTAACCACAACTCATTCTTATATAGTACTGTATAAGGATACCGCTAATTTCCGGCTACTTAATTGAGCAAATCAATAATAGACATTCAGTATATAATAAATGCTACTGTATTGAACTTACGGTATTCATACTTGATACTTAGAAACTTGCATCCAATTTCCGTCAGCAGAAGTGACAATATTAATGGTACTACCAGGGCATATGGCGCAGCGGTTAGGGGTCGGTCTTGTGTTGCTGGTTTCTCCACTGACCAGGATTCAATTCGTGCCTGTTGCGTCGCACAACCTGACTTGCTCGAAAAAATTGTATGGGGCCGTCGGCTTCCCTCCAATTTGGTGTGCCGGCTCAGGTCCAAAAGGTTCGAATCGGGGCATGTTCCGGATTACCAAAAAAAAAGGTACCTGCAATTTTTAGTTTCATCCGTGAAGTGGGCCTCTCGTGGTAATAGCACCACGGAGCAAGGCAGGGGAACGGATGGAAGAAAAGTAACTTTTTTGTTATTTTTTTTGCCAGAAATGCCCACTTCACGCAATTTTTGACTGCCATTGGTGGCAGTGTTTGCATAAATGGTGTATTGCGTCTTTTTCTCAAACTTGGAAAATACGTTGTGTGTTTCCTGGAAAACTTTGTTCTCCGACGTCTCAGGCTCTCAGCTGACCACTCATATATATGCAAAGTATTGCAATTGAGTGAACCATGTGAAGTGCAATTTCTTTTGAAGTTTGTCTTTCTGGTGAAAACCTCTCTCTCTTAAGACAAAAAAGAAAAAATTT
This sequence comes from Coffea arabica, assembly GCF_036785885.1. Taxonomy (NCBI): domain Eukaryota; kingdom Viridiplantae; phylum Streptophyta; class Magnoliopsida; order Gentianales; family Rubiaceae; genus Coffea; species Coffea arabica. The sequence continues at coordinate 1,273,054 of NC_092330.1, read as the reverse complement.
TCTTGCCTATCGATCACACAAAAGCATAGTAGTTTGGTTAAATTTGTAAATAATCAAAATTAGGGCGTTATTAATTTGGCCAAAACTGGCTGACACCGCACAAAACAATAGGAAAAGCTTTTCTAGCTAGTTGAGCTGCTGTTTGTACATTTGACAGCTCTTTTTTTTTTTTTGCCAGCAACGTTACATTTGTATAACCTACTCTATCCTAATCTAAGAGGGAGGGGGAGTCTAAGGAGGCTGTTGTAGGGACTAGTGGGTATACAGATTCAACTAGACTAAGGAAGTGCTATGACACAATTCTTATATTTTTTTCGCTGCAAGTGAGGTTCGAACCCTCACCTGCAGCCCAAAGAGGAACTTAAATCCCTCCCTAGTGGCCACTGAGCCATTGGCCCAATGGCTTTGTACATTTGACAGCTCAAAGATCAAAATTAGAAAATTAGATGTGAATTACATTACACTGCTTATAAGGAGGAATTTCCTAAAATAGAAAGGCCATCCGCGTGTCGTGTCCCGGTGTCTGATGTTGATGCTGCCGGCCCAAATATAATATAAGGAGACCGTCAAACAATCAGCCATCAGAACAACTAGATATCTTTGGCTTTTCTGATTCTTGTAGCCTTTCTTGTGCATCATTCAAGGCCAGGAAACAACCACTGAGTGGCCACCAGAGGGTTTTAAGTCTCTCCTTATATTGTAGTTGGAGGTTCAAATTTCATCTACAGCAAAAAAAAATTCAAGGATTGTACAAAGCACTTCTGTTAGTTCCAAACATAGTCTCTTTAGCTTCACCTTCCCTTGTAGTTTAAGATAGATAAGTTATACAATAGTTGGCATCTTCCGAAAAAAAAAAAAAAAGAAAAGAAATTCAAGGCTAGGAAACCCTTTAGGATTGTAGATGATCTTTAGGATTGTAGACGCAAAGGTATGCCAGTATCCTAGACTAAAAATTCACCCTTTGGAAATATGCATACTGCTGCTGTCAAAGGTCCATGGAAAATGTCATGCGAACTACTTAGTATTTTAGTCCAAGATGCTCTGCTCTCATCGTTTTTGTCCACAAACCATACTTCTTTCGAATCACTACGATATATATCACAAATCAAGCAAAGGTTCCCCTCAAGAGTTCCCAAATTTGTGAATGAATAATCAACATTTGGTGGATCCACCTCTCCAAATGTCTCTCTTGCTGGATCAAATGTAGAGGTGGCAAAATGGGTGGGATGGGCGGGATTTGATTGGGTTTGAGATGGAACCGAGTCATATGGGTTTGGGTCCAACCTTAACCATATGTGTTTTGGGACTAACTTGGGCGGGATCACTTTGGGATGGGTTTAGATTGATCCCGCCCAATATCCAAATCTATTTTCTACATATTTTTTTTTCCTTTAATTTATTTTTTACTTTTTATATAAATTTAATATTTTTGATTTATTAAATTTCTTTTAGTTTTATTAAATAAACATGCAAGTGCTTTATACTCAAGATTCCCACCAAAAATTGGATTAACAAATAAAGGAAAAAATAGATATACAACCATATTCCAACATATATCAAGATGGTCAAGGTATTTAGGGTATTGAATATTTATCCTCATCATTGTCCAAGGATGACAGGTCTAAATTGACTGAAATGCTGGAAATTCTTGTGGATAATGACTAGGAAGACTACTAAATTATATTCGTTGGTATGACTATAAAAATTGTTAAAGATAATTTTTGAATCTAAGACTCCGTTTGAATTGGCTATTTTTTCAAAAAATAAGTTTTTCAAATAGAATATTACAGTAATATACAATAATTCAAAAAATATCCCATCCATATTAGTATATCAAATATTTCAAAAAAAAAATTTATAGTAAAAATTTTTCATATACACTACTACAATAAAATATTTCAAAAACACCTCCCAAAAATAACTAATCCAAACAGAGCCCTTGCTATTTGAACCCAATGGGTACCCAAGTATTTCCCAAGATTTCCCATCAATTAATGGGTACAATTGGAATTTGTCCCATTTTAAACCCAATATCAAATTTCAGTACCCATCCCGCCCAAAGTCCCCATGGGCATGGGTAACCCATTGGGACTTGGGACAAATTGCCACCTCTAATCAAATGATATGGTAGGTCTAAAATCTGCTAGATCCGGCCCCCAATAGAGCTGTGATATCAACCTAGGGTAGTCTATAATTGTCAAATTGGTGAAATAATACAAAGCATTACCATAGTTCTCACTCACCAAGTTCTTGGGGAATATGAGTTACAAGTTTTGGAGTTTTAAATGGGTCTTTTTTTTTTGGGTGGAGAAAGGTGGTGTTGGTGGAATGATGTTGATGGCAAACGGAGACTGAGAGGAGGGATACATTTTTAGCAATTATATTGATATCCATTTGGCTATTTTGCTAACTAAAATTAAAACTTATTATGGTTAATTGTGGATGAATACTGAACACTTGCCAGCTACCTTTATATGAATTATCCAAAAGTTATGGGCAAAATTTGGGTAATGGTAAGGGGAACAATACTAATTCATGAAGCGGATATAACTTTAACATAATTTAAGATAAAGAATTGACCACTTTTTTCAAATTTATTAAACAATATAATTTTTTATTTTTAATGTAATTGAGAGATTTCGAACTGAAGATCGCTCACTCACGCTCTTTTCTCCCGTACCGGTGAACTCCATAATGATGTGGCATTGATACATCATCATAGTGGGCCCCACTAGTACATGGGTGATGTGGCAATTGCACTTCAGCACAGGTGGGTCATCACCACAGCTATATGATAAATCCAAAAATGAAGTTAAAAGTGTTAATGCGCAACGGATCTTCTGTCCCATACCCTGTGTCATTCTCTGTTCCACTTTTTATTATATTGTTATTTCTCCTTCATAAACATCATGTTTTAATTCCTTTTTGCTTCCTTAAGATCCAATAACTATTAATTAAGTAAAAAATAAATACAGCAGCTTCAAAAAAGCAATATATAATAAAAAATTAAAAAATATAGCAGAAAATTCATAAAAAATCTAATTTTTTATGCATTTTGATTTTTTGAGTTTGTTAAATTTTGTGTATTACTCAATTAATAGTTATTGGATCTTAAGGAAGCAAAAAGGAATTAAAGCATGATGTTTATGAAGGAGAAATAGCAATATAATAAAAAGTGGGACAGAGAATGGCACAGGGTGTGGGACAGAAGATCCGTTGCGGTGTTAATGTCACACTTTTCCTTATAGAAGTACGAAAAGTGTTATACATACTTTTGTGACAATTGACAGAAAAAAAAAGTACAAAAATAAGTGGCTTGACAGTATTAAAAGTAAAAATTAATTTAATACAATAAAATAACTAGAAAATGGGGTAGACTTCTTGGGACCAGAAAATGTGTTACATCAACAGATTCAATTTATTCAATTCTATAGAGTATTCTTCAGCTACCAAACCTCAGCATATGCAATATATTGCAGCGATAGGCTTCTCGGCTTTTTCTTAGGGATAATTTCACAAGCCTCCCCTGAGATTTTTGATAATTATAAAAAGACCTCCTCAGGTTTTAAAATTCATATATACCTCCTCTAGTTTTACTATTTACGTAACAATGTAGGTCCAATAAACTAGATTTTCCCTCAAAAATTCTAAATTGCCCTTTTGTATACAATTAAAAAAGAAAAATATAGTACATTCAATGACTTTCTTCCACACTTTGCACAAATAGATTATCCTAATCCTTAGCAACCATTTGAACATAAACTTCAAGTCCAAGTGCAAGTAGCTGCCCAAAAAATCACAAATTATATATACATCATCAATGTTTATCACACAAAAAAAAACATGCATAAACACATATACACACATGCTCCTCATTGACAACTAATTTTGTACCCCAAAATTAAATCTCAATACCCCAACACCTTTTCAATACAAGATAATCTAATCTAGAACCACCAATACAATAGTCCCATGTTTTTAAAAATATTAACATCTAAGAAGTAAAGAATAAATTTTGCCTCTATAACAAAATCATAACCAACAATTATTAATCCAACTAAAAAAATTCTCATGCAAATTATTGCTATTTTACAAAAAATTTTGTTGATAGCGGACAGAATATGACAAATTCCACAATTTTGGTCGTTCTTCCTATTTCAATCATCAATTTCATTATTTAATTCTGTATCACTGCAAACCTCTTCATTTCCTTCTAGTTTGACACATAATCTACTTCCCCTGTCTGTGGAGCCATCAATTAACAGTTTAAACATTGACCAATCTGTAGCTATGGAGAGGGATTGCCGACAAGAGAAGGTTAAAGGTGTGCGAGCTCACTTCCCATCCGACAGATAGCTACGTTCGGCTACATCTTCCCAGAACTCATTCCAGGTTTTTTCTCATGATTAGTGGTATATTTTGGAATATTAGAGGGGTAGCTAAAGCTCCTAATATAAGAAGATTGATTAAATTAGTACGTATTCACCATGTTAAGTTTGTTGTGATTTGTGAACCAAAGCTAGACGTGTCCAAAATTGAGTCCATTCGTCTATGATTATTATTTGATTAAAAAAATAATCTACTTCCCCTGTCGATTTTGCAATTCAATTTACTAATATCCATAAAATTGAAGATAATAAAATGAGTGTATAACAGTATAATATTTAGAAAAGAAAGGAGCAGAAATAAACCCGAGATAGAGAAATAAGGTTTTTTTTTTTATTTTTGTTAAACTATTGCCTTAAACTGTGAATTGTTTATCAAGTGGAGGGCATTATAGGTAATTTACTATGCCAAGGGAAGTAAGTGTAATTACTCAAACTTGAGGGGAGCTGAGTGAAATTGTCAGAAATCTCAAGGGAGGTTTTTAAAATTATCCCTTGTTCTTAATTCTCCTAAAAGAATAAAAAGGAAGTACAACCAATTTTGAGGATTCATCTTAGGAATCGAATTTGACTACAGTAAATTTTCCTTTGAATTTGTAATAAACTGTTTTGTCGTACTTTCTTAAGGATGACTTCAAAAATTGTAACGGGTGAAATTAAGAACAACATTGGTTTAGTGAAATTATTTAGGAACCAAAATGGCGAAATTACCAAATGTAATTTGGTGGGGGCAAATGTAATGACTAAATATAATCATACAATTATTGATATATATAATGCTTAACATGTAATACCCCGTCCATCCTATTTTATTTGTCACGATCAACTTTGCAGATAATTTAAGAAATTTAATCCTTGACCAACTATCAAATAATTCTTTTCATGATTAACCCTTAATTTAAATTTAAATTTTGTTAGTTGTTTTCAAATTTTTGAATTACATTAATTTGTCAGAGCATTTAATGTTGAAAACATAATTTTAAAATTATTTTTGAAAATAGAATGGGGAGATTCCTTTTTCATTTCTCTTTTAAGAGCATGACAAATAATTTGGGACAAATCAAAATAGAAAAAAAGGCTAAATGGGTTTTAGTTGTACTTGAAAAATTAACAAAAATTTTTTAAATGAGTTTGTTTGTTGCAAGTATATTAAGAATGTAGTAGAAAATGAGTAAAGGTAAAGTTTAGTCTTTGTTGGTGGTTTTAATCAAGTGTGAGATGTGAAATGTGTAGTTATTATTTATAGGGTTATTATCACTTTACCCTCTCAACATTTGATGTCACTATTAATTTCCCTTTCAATGTTACTTTTTAGTCAATTTACCTCCAAAACTAATTGTCAAACTTAGCAAAGTTAGATAATTCAAGTGAAAAGACATATTTAGCCCTAAAATTATTATCACTTTATCCCATAAACTATAGCCTTATTATCAATTTACCCTTAGAGTTATTTTTTTAGGCAATTTATCCCACCATTAAACCAACTTAGTAAGTTAAAAAACTTTAAAGAAAGTACCCTCCTTTTTGTATAATAAAAACAATAAAAAAAAATTTTAAAATGGCTCTTCTCATTTTTAGTATAAAAAAAGTCAGAGCATTAATCTCTTTTCCTTGGCAATCTTATTAACATAGAAAAAAAAAATAGAAAGGTAGGCAGGGAGGGAGGGAGAGAGAGAGAGAGAGAGAGAGAGAAAGCTCATTTTTAAAAATATATATAAATAAGAAAGAATTCAATATTTTTGTTATTTTAAATTTACTTTACTTTTCTATTTACCGCCCAATTCTTATCCTAATCCAAATAACGTTAAAGTAATATGATAATATTAGATCTTCCTTATTTTTTTTTCTTTGCAGAATCTAATTTTCTGTTTTCTTCTCTCCTGTCTCTTTTTTTTTCATAGTATTAACAAGTGTGAAAAAAGAAATTTGAAAAAAACTCTTTTATTTTTATATTTGTTAGTTGTTTTCGAATTTTTTAATTTACATTATTTTGTTAGAGCATTTAATGTTGAAAACATAATTTTAATGCTATTTTTGAAAATAGAATGGGGAGATTAGTCCTTTTTCATTTCTCTTTTAAGAACATGACAAATAATTTGGGACAAACCAAAATAGAAAACAAGGCTAAATGGGTTTTAGTTGTACTTGAAAATTAGCAAAAAATTTTTAATTGGGTTTGTTTGCTGCAAATATATTAAGAATGTAGTAGAAAATGAGTAAAGGTAGGGTTTAGTCTTTGTTGGTGGTTTTAATCAAGTGTGAGAGCTGAAATAATAACTACGCATTTCTTTCAAAGGTGAGAAATAAAATAGGATGGAGGGGGTATTATATGTTAAGCATTATATATATCAATACTTGTGTAATTTGGTTGGATGAAAGGGTGGTTCCCCTGGACACAAGGATAGCAATTAAAAACTTGCCATGGATGGATTTCTTTCAAAGGGAACTTCCTTATTAATTTCTTCTGTCATTTCTTTTAAAGGTGAATTCCGAAAGTTGAAAAGGTTTGAAGCCATATTTGGGCCCTAATTTGTGAATTCAGCTCACGATGATCTTTGTGACTGATCCCTTCATCTGTAATTCTTTTTATTGAGTTGAGAATGGCAAAGAGGAACCGAGAACGTACATTAATTGTCGTAGAAATGTATATGAAATGAGAAAAGGGCCAAAGGGCATGGAATCTCTTGCATTATAACAAGAGATTCTCTTACGTGCCTCATTTCTATTACTCCAAATATGCCTGTGTCTAGAGCTGGCCAAAAAAAGTCTAAAATCCAACAACCCGCCCAATCCGTTCATTAATTTTAAAAGATGGGTTGAGTCAATTGGGTTATGGGTTTTGTCGGGTTGGATAAGAACAACTCAACTTATTCATTGGACGGGTTGAGTTTTTTATTTGGATACCCAATACCCAAGTTGTTTAAAAGTAATTCAAAATAATAAATACAAGATTTAATACACATATGCCCAACTATTTACAGTTGGACATGTGTTAATAATTCATTAATTAATTTGTATTCAAAATTCTCATATATATATTTTCAATAATTTTTTTAATGTTTATTTAAAATAAAAAAGAAATTTGAAATAAAAACTCATGCTTATTTTACTTTTATAACAGTAGTTAAACTTGCTCAACTTCTATAATAATTTATTATGCCTTTTAAGAGTATGTTATTTTCCTCCTCTTTTTTTTCTTTTTTGTTTGTGGTAAAAATGTCAATAGTTCATGAATTCTCCTCTCATTTATTTCTTAAAAAGTTTGGGATTTTCCTTAATAATTTTTTGGGGACCAATACCAGTACTTTTTACAAGCATATAACATTTTCTGCTTTATATTAGAGCTATGGCAATTCTAAAAGATTAATATGACCATAGCATCAAGTATGATCCTAGATTATTCTAATTAATTAGGTGATGAATTATCTAACTGTATCAAATCAATAAAAAAAATACCTTCTAATATATATTATATGTATATAGATCATGATATTAACTTTGAATCAATATAGTTGACTTGCAGATTCTATTTTGTTTTGATTAATTATGGCAACTTGGGCATGGCAAGTCCAACGATTTCATTTCGTCTGAAGCAAATACCTCCAATCTTCAACTTCATGAGAAGCTTATAATTAGCAAAACAATTAATTTTTCCTCTTAATTAGCGAGTCCAAGAACCAAAATGTAATAATGTCTCCAGTCATTTAATGGAAGAAAGCAATTTGCATATTATCCCCAGAATGTAGTTCTGATGCATGGACCTTTCACAACAGTCTGCAAAATTTCTAGAGTCATGAATCATAAAATTTTTGAGAATATAAAGACTAAAGTACAAACTTATTTTCTATAATTTCAAAATTATTATACAACAAATTATATGTCTCTTACTTACATTTTCAAGTATAATATAATCTAGCATTCAATAATTTATATACATAGAATATTACAATTTACAATAAAACAGATATGAATAGTAAAAGTGTTAATAAGTTGTGACAAAAATAAGTTTCAATCAATTAGCAGTATTAAAAAAGTACAAAGTAAACAATTTTTTTAGCTAATCTATTTAAATGTATAATTTATTATCTAAAATTCACAATACAAGCAATATCAAATATTATTCTATTTATGATGTGTTTCCAAGGAACTTAAGAAGTGAGTGTGTGTTTGTGTGTGTGAAAATACATTTATGTATGTGAAAATGTATTTATATGTGCGAAAAAAATCTTTTTTGTGTGTTAAAATGTATGTGAAAAAGTTTATGTATTAAAATGTATTAATTAATTTGTTGGGTCATGCGTTTGAGATAACCCAATATGACCCCATCCAAAATCAACCCAATTTAAATTTGGACGGGTTAGGTATAACCCATTTAAGTGAAAACCCAATATTAACCCGCTCAAAACCCGTCCAACCCGTCCAATTGCCACTTGGAATCCTCGATGACATGTTTTTCTATGCCAATCCAATGCCACCTATAGTATTGCACCAAGTGTCCTGTTATTATTTATACTTGTGTTAAACCAAACCAAGTTGAATTATTAGAAAATTTAAGTGTAAATAATAACAGGACACTTGGCATAATATTATAGGTGGCATTGAATTGGCATAGAAAACATGTCATCGAGTATCCAAGTGACCAATTGCCAGGTATACTCGTATCTCGACTATTGATGATGTGGCACTCGAGCAATTTAAGTAGCCCAACTATTGATGATGTGGCACTCGGGCAATTTAAGTAGCCCAAGGTTCATTTCCTTTGCCCCATTCCATTCCCTTCCAAACCTAATGCTCTTTGAGTTGTTGTTCTCAAATTCCTTCCTCACTAGAACTCGTATCAATCATTTCACATCATCTTCTTCACAACAAAAATACTAGTACTCTCTCCATCCTCCTTCTCCTCGATTCCTCATGGCAGACCCGCAAAGTCAAGCTATTACTATGGGAGTTGAGTCATCTAATCCAGATTTTGGTCCTCCTCCAAAGGCCACAAAAAACAAGTATGCCTTAGGTTGTGCGCTTTTGGCTTGCATGTCATCAGTCCTACTTGGTTATAATGCGGGAGTGATGAGTGGAGCAATGATCTACATACAGAGGGATCTTAAAATCTCCGATGTCCAAAAAGAAGTCTTGGGGGGAATCATCAACGTCTACTCTCTTCTAGGTTCAGCCATTGCCGGTCGGACGTGCGACTGGGTAGGCCGACGATACACCATAGCTATGGCCGGAGTAATCTTCTTCGCCGGGGCCTTTTTGATGGCATTTGCCACCAACTATGCCTTCCTTATGGTCGGCCTGTTTGTCGCTGGAATCGGAGCTGGTTATGGTTTGATGATAGCCCCTGTATATTCTGCCGAGATCTCTCCGAGATCAATTCGAGGATTCATCACTTCTTTCACGGAAGTGTTCAGCAACTTAGGCGTGCTGCTGGGATACGTGTCCAACTATTTCTTCGCCAAGCTTGCCACCAACTTGGGGTGGAGATTCATGATGGGAGTTGGCGCAATTCCGTCGGTGATGTTGTTCGTGGGGGGCTTGGTCATGCCGGAGTCGCCACGTTGGCTGGTGTTGCAAGGCAAAGTAGGGATGGCCAGAAGAATTTTGGAGAAAACCTCGGAATCTTTACAAGAAGCCCAGGAGAGATTAGCCGACATTAAGGAGGCTACCGGCATCCCCAAGGACAACCACGACGAGGTGGTAGAGGTTCCCAAGGACAGAACCGGTGGTAAAGGTGCATGGAGGGAAATGTTCATCCATCCCACGCGGGCGGTCCTGCACATCACGATCGCAGGCATCGGTTTATGCTTCTTCCAGCAAGCTAGCGGCATTGACTCGGTGGTGATGTACAGCCCCACAATCTTTGGGAAGGCCGGTATAAAGAGCGACAGCGGTAAGCTACTGGCCACCATATCTGTTGGGGTCACCAAGACCATCTTCATCTTAGTGTCTACATTCTATCTAGACAAGTTCGGACGGCGGATACTGCTCTTAACAAGCACCGCTGGTTTGGTATGCTCCCTGGTGGGACTGGGCATTGGATTGACGGTGATCGATCAGCATCCGAACGAGAAGCTAACCGGGGCCATAGCTTTTTCCTTTTTCTGCATGTTGGCGAGCGTAGCAACCTTTTCAATGGGGTTAGGTCCGGTTGCTTGGGTCTACAGCTCGGAGATTTTCCCCATGAGGTTAAGGGCTCTGGGAAGCGGCTTGGCGGTGGCCATGAATAGGTTGATTAGCGGGGTCATTTTAATGACCTTCATTTCATTGTACAAGGCCATCACCATAGGCGGGGCCTTCTTTTTGTTCGGGGGAATTGCATTCGTGGCCTTCGTTTTCTTCTTCACACTGCTGCCGGAGACGCGGGGCAGAGGCCTTGAGGAGATGGAGGAATTATTTGGCACCTTTTGCAAGTGGAGGTCGACAGTCAAAGAGTTGGAGGAAAAGAAGAAATTGGAAAGTGAAAAGGAGAAGAAGAGCGATCTGGCTTAGATTAGACTATATACTACTGCTAGTACATGATTTGATTAGGATATATGACGAGTAGTTGAGTCTTGCTGCGCCGTTGGCATTCAATTAGATAGCATCACGTGAGGCAAGACATGTTTATGTACATACAAGAGGAATAATAAATCTAACATATGACACCATTTGGATAGAGAATGTTGTTTGGGAGTTGCATAGTTTTGGTCTTCCCAAATTGAAATCTCTATCCTGAAGTGATCAAACATGTTTTCGTATTTGAGTCATAGTCGGTTGCAAGGCACTAAGCCATCAACATGTCAAAAAATGTCCTTTTGGAGATCGAAATGTATGTTAGAAGAGTTTTGCTCATTGTAACTTTTGGAGAATGTACTTCCCACTTCATATGCAATAATGAGAAATTTCTAAAATTATGATGAATTTTAAAAAATTTCTACAAAGAGGGCATTTTGAGTATACAATTCCATCCAAGGGGTCTTCGCATTCAACAAATGCGAGCTCAGGAGTTCACATTTGTTGAATGCGAAGTCCCCTTGAATTTTCGACCCACAAAATCCAAAAAAAAAAAAAAGAAAAGAAAACCAGACCTCGCATTTCAAAAATGCGAGGTCACTTACCTCGCATCTGTTAAATGCTACCTGGACAATCGCATCTGTTCAGCATCTTCTTCCATCACTGGACAATAGCATCAGAAAGCTTAACTTATTCACTGAAAGCTGGCTGTAGCTTCAACATTTTCCGGTCTCCATTTTGCAGCTTTCCGGGGCTTCAACTTTCTGGCGAGAGCTTTCAAAATGACCAGAGTTGGACTTCCTCCCTCCAACGGCTGCACTCTTGATGAATGCTGCTACTTCCGAGGATTTCAATGACGGATTTGGGATGCAATTTCCCTTCAATTTGTATTTCCCAATTTTGTTGTTTCTTTGGGTTTTTTGGTTAAATGAGTCAAAGAGAGGACTGAGGTTGAAGGAGCTGGGTTTTCATGTTTCACCGACAGACAAAGGACCTCGCATTTGAGAAATGCGAGGTCTATTTAAAAAAAAAAATGCTACCTGGCTTTTTGTTAGCTCGCATTTGCTGAATGCGAGCTAAGCTAGTTCGCATTCAGCAAATGCGAACCACCTAATTTTAGAAATCACCCCATAAATAGCCTCTGTTGTAGAAAAAAAAATTTTTTCATAATAATTTAAGAATTTCCTCATGCAATAATACTGCAGATATTGGATATGTCGACCCTCCTCCTAAGTGCTTAAGAGTATTGCGTGAATCTATAGCATAATGGTCTCCCGAAGCAGCTTCACCTCCCACCACCACTGCCTTCATTAGCTCTTGACAGTGACTACAAAGCCGGAAAATATAAATCAAACGTAATTGCACAAAATCTTCTTGGCTAGGCTACAGATTTTAGCATGAGATATCTTCAAAATATGTGGAATGATTAAGTTTGGTTTTCTAGAAGAAAATGAAGCAGCATTTGCAGTATAAAATACACATCATAAAATAGCTAAACACACCATCTATGGGTGTGGTTGGCACCTCTGTTTTGTAACAATTTGTTTGTAGGAGTCCATCAAAAACATACAAAGTTTTATAAAAAATATACACCTTAAAATGCCTAAACACACATACTAATTTCCCTCTTCTACCACTATCATCCCTAACCATTTGCACTTCCATTGCCGCTGCCCCCACCTTAGGCGGCAACACCTCTCCCTCCTCCTTCCCTCATTTTTTTCCCTCTCTCCCTCCCTCTCCTACTCCCTCTTTCCCCTTCTCCTCCTTCCCTAGCTCCCCCATCGTCCTTCCCCCACTCCCCCCTTTCCCTTCATCTCACCTCCTCCCTCTCTCTCTCTCTTTCCCATGGGCAATCTGATAATGCGACCAGATCTAGAATTAAAAGACTAAGAAAACATTTTAGGATTATTCTTTCGTACACTAATAACGTATAAATTAGTAACTTGGATGTAGGATATGCGTGCAAAGTTATGATTTGAACTCTGAAATTTGAACATGTTGCATGCATATAATTCTACTTATATACATTGTTAATTTAGGAAAATTCTATGCAATATTTAAACTAGTTGAAAATTAATGTCCAATGAATGCAAATTGGGCACTCGCTAAGATAATTTTTAGATGTTTATTTTTTAAAAGACTAAATTCAAATGGTGTTTGAGTACAAGAGATAATGTTGGGTGTAGAATGCCCAATTGTCACCCACTCAAAAAACCTTATATGTAATTATTTCTGTTGTATTATTTTGCTAGGAAGATTACACAGGCCTTTTTGGGTATCATACTTTCAAGTTAAATTCATTGTGTTGGATAGTAAAATAATTGTTTTGGACCCTTAGATCGTATTCAATTTAATCATTTAAAATTTGAACTACTATTATCAATAAGACATAGGGGCTGCTTGGTTAAAGGGTTTGGGAATCAAATAATGGAATGAATCCCTTATTTGTTGCTTGGGTTAAGTCTATTGGAATGCAATTTCTGGAATCATTTCTAAAAAATCGGACTTTCACCATTCCTGAGTAAATTGGGAGGTTTTGGACAAAACCCTCAACTCATTCCCGAGCAAAAACATTTATGACGAACCTACCCTCTTTTTTTCTTCATTACACGCCGCACCTTCTGTTCTTCTTCTTCATCAGATTTTCTACCTCTTCTACTTCACCGGTTGGACAACCATAAAGATCAGTGGCTTTCGACTCTCCTTGGACAACGAATTCTAGAGTTGAAGAGTCTTCTACTAGGGTGAATTCCTTGATCTCAGGTTAGTGGATTACAAACTCCCTTGCCTCTGCAATTTTCTTTTCGTATGCAAGCTTTTCTCTTTCTTCTTCTCTATTTTTTCAGGCTACTCACTGGGTAGCTGAAAATAAAGAAGAAAAGAATGGAATCTGATACAATAACACTAACCGGACCAAAATGCTATGCTCTGGACCCATCACCTTCTCACTTTTATTCCACTCACGCTACACAATCTGTCAGTTTTGCAAAAAGTCTTCCTTCCATGAATTCATATTCTTTTGTCACAAAATCCAATAAGAAATTATTTCCGCAACAAATACACTATTATTGGTGAGAATAATACATGTTTTTAATCCATGTATTTTGTTGTAATACATGTATTTTAATTCACTTACTTCAACAAATACATTATTTTGTTCTTTTTTTTTGGTGAGATAAATGTTAATGTCACTAGATTTGTCATTTTTATGGTTTTAATGTGTTTTCTTGGATTACGCATTCAATGGAGGTCAATCAATTCTTGATCTTTTGGTTATTTGATCCGTGAATACTGGTATAGTTTGGGTGGGTTTCTACATGCCCTGTACCTGTTTGTAAAATTGTCTGCTTGAATAGCTTTTAGTTTCATAGTTATTCGTACATTAGGATTTCAAGTTTCAACCATCAATTTCATTTGTTTATGCTTATTTATATCTATACATCATTGTGTTTACGGATGTATGATGCATGTCTAGGCCCTTTTAATAAGATCAATTGATGTTTAATGCATTTGAAGATTTTGATGCCGTAATCTAGTTTGATGAATACTTACGTTTGGTTGTCATATTGTTATGTAGACAAAGATGCCACGTTTGCCTATTGAAAACAGAAGACGCAAAAAATATCGAGGGCAAAGCCAGATTTTATCAGGAATGATAATGGTTGTTATTGCGCTGTTTATGATGTGGTACCAGTTAATATTCATACATCTCAAAAGTAGAAGACGCCAAATAAAATCAAAAGAAGAAAAAGTCACTGAGCGCATGCAACACTTATTCAATTTGACTAGGGAGAGTGATGCTTATTGTATTAGCGAACTTCGTATGGATAGACGAACATTTGGGATATTATGTGAAATGATTAGAGACACTGGAGGTTTGAAAGCTACAAGAAACATGTCAATAGAAGAAATTGTTGCCATGTTTGTATATGTTTTGGCTCACCACAAGAAAAGTAGAACAATTTGTGGTCTATTTTGGAGAAGTAGAGAAACGGTGAGTCGTCAATTTAATCTTTGCCTCCTAACAGTTTTGAAATTGCATACTATATTACTTAAGAAGCCTGAGCCTATTACCGAAGATTGCACAGATGAGAGATAGAAATGTTTTAAGGTAATTCAAATATTAAAATACAATCATTTAATAAAATGTATGTTTTCATCTAAACTATCCAATATAGACATTTTAACTCATTTATATTTTTTATTTTTGTTAAAATAGAATTGTTTAGGTGCCTTAGATGGGACATTAATAGATGTGACACCACCCACCGAACAAAAATCAAGATACCGAACGAGAAAAGAAAGTATTGCAACGAATGTATTAGGGGTTTGTTCTCCTAATATGCAATTTATCTATGTCTTGCCTGGTTGGGAAGGTTCGGCACATGATGGTCGTGTGCTTCGAAATGCTGTCTCTAGACCAAATGGTCTTAGAGTCCCACAAGGTAAACATATATTGCAGTATTCAATACCATTCAATCAATTTTTTTTCGAAAATAAGGTAGTCTAGTATTAATTTGTACATGATTGAATTTTGAAGGTTGTTATTACTTGGTGGATGCTGGATATTGTAATGCTGATGGATTTCTTGCCCCTTATCGAGGGCAAAGATATCACCTTAATGAATTCAATGGTTATCGACCACAAAGACCAGAGGAATATTTCAACATGAAACATTCTAAAGCTAGAAATATCATAGAAAGATGTTTTGGATTGCTAAAAGGAAGGTGGAAGATTCTAGCATCCCCTTCATTTTTTCCAATTCAAACACAAGTGCGAATAATTATGGCATGTTGTCTGCTGCACAACTTGATAAGGAAGTTCATGACTTTTGATCCACAAGAATTACTACAAAGTGAAGAAAATGAAAGTGAAGATGAAGACAGTGATGAAGAAGTAGAGTGCATATCCACTATTTTGCCAAGTGATCAATGGGCAAATTTTAGAAATAATTTAGCACATGAAATGTTTGACAATTGGAGGGCTGGACTTAGTATTTAGCTATGAATGGATGTTTAGCTCTTAGACTCATTAAATTTGGATTGACATTTGATGTACTCTTGTAGTGGATTTGTGAATTAGATTGACACTTGATGTATGTTCTTTTAAATTTGGATTGACTTTTAATTGTATGTTCTTTTATGTGTTTTGTTATATTATAAATTTCAGTTATATGCTATTGTGTATCAAAATTAATTGATATATATGGGTTGACTTCTAAATGATAGGATGGAGAATGATGAAATTGTACGTGGAAGAGGGAAAAATAAATGTTTTTGGACTGGTGAAGAGGTAAAAGTGCTCATAGAATCATTGCAAGAGTTGGTTTGTGATCCAATGTGGAAATCAGATGGAGGATTTAAAAATAATTATATGAGCGAATTGCTTAAAATTATCTTGCGTAAGCAACCTACTTTTACCAAACAAGTCAGCCCACATATTGAATCAAAAGTTAAGTGGCTGAAAAATAGGTTCCATGCAATTGTTGAAATGTGCAAAGAAAGTGGTTGTAGTTGGAATGATGCTGAGAAAAAGATTTCTTGTGAAAAACAGTGGTATGATGATTGGTGCAAGGTAAGAAATTGATTACTTTTTACATTCTGATATGTTCTTTTTCAACCTTTTATTAAGATTATCATTTATCTTTCTATTCTATCTCTAGACTCATAAGGATGCGAAGGGCCTTTGGGATGTCAAATTTCCATATTTAGGAGATCTTGAAATTGTATATGGAAGAGACAGAGCCACTGGAAATGTTGCTGAAGATTTTGCACAAGCTGTCCAAGATATGGAAGATGTCCAAAATTTGGAGGAAGGATATGAAGGGCTTGATGCTATGTCAAACTCGGATAATGATAAGGTAGAAGAAGATGAAGTAAATTCCATAGAGCAATCAACTCAACCAAACTCAACAAGTACAAGAAATTCCAAGAAACAAAAGAAACAATCCCCTCCCATTGCAAATGTGTCAAAAAAAATGAAATCTGCATCAACAACAAGGGGTGATCTTGATGCATCATTGCAACTTCTCACCAGCAAATTTGGAGATTTCGTGGAGGGAATTCAAGCTAATTTCACAACTATGGCAGCAGCCATGTCAAATGAGGATAAACGTGAGCAATTGGTCTCCGATAGAAGAGATCAAGTTGTTGCTGAGTTAATGAAACTTGCTTTACCGAGTGGAGATGTAATGAATGCAGCCGACATACTTTCGGAGCAGATTTCCAAGCTTCATGTGTTCTACAATCTTCCTGCAGAAATGAAACGACAATATGTAATTAACCTCCTTTATCCTCCATCTACCCGCTGAAGTAAAATTATTGTTAGCTGGAAAGTGATGATTTGATGGCAATTTCTTTTTGTTATGGTGATTGTTAGATGGTTATATGATTAGTCTTTTGGAGATTGTGGACATTGAGTAGCACTCTCGACTGGATTAGACAATTGACTTGTATTTGGTATGGTTAGCTTTTGTGATTTGAGTCTTCTTCTTTTGTTCATATATGTAAGGAGAGATCTATTTCATATCATTATCTAATATAGGAACCACAAATGACTTGTGTAAGGCCTCCAACGGTCAAATATTAAATGCTGTCAAAACTAACCGTTGGCCTGTCGGACGTCCGAACCCTGCGTCCGAACGTCGTCAGAGAGTCATCAAATCTTTGCGAAATTTCTCGGACGTCCGATGCGATCGATGTGCGTCCGAGGCGTGCGTCCGATCTTTCCGGACGTCCGATGCTTCCTCACGAGCGTCCGACAGAGTTTCCTTCTTGATGTTCTTCATCCTTTCGGACGTCCGATAGCTTCCTTTCGGATGTCCGACATGAGTGCCCTGTTTTTGCTTCTTCTTTTGTGCCACAAGAATCTGTTCTAACAAATTGCTTACATAAAAACATTAGCCCAAATCTACATTTTGGTTTGTTAATCATCAAAACCAAGGATTGATCGACCAAGGTCAACAACTTGTTAATGGAGTAAATTTCCAAAAAGAAAGAGTTTTTAAACTAATTTCCTAAAGGCTGGCAATTTTTGAGTCTCTTCCCCAAGGGTGAAAAACACATTCAAGAAATGCGTTCTTCCAAATAAAAATGCAACTTTCAAATACGTTATTTTAATTTTCGTAAATTTGTTTAAATATAAAAAATTGGTTAAATAGCGTATGAAATACAAAACCTGCTAATTTCCCATAAAGAGCTGGTATCTTATGAGTAATTTCTTTTTTTATATTTTTCACATATTTAATTTATGTTAAATACAAAACATTTTGGGCGCTATTTAATCAATTTTTTCCATAAAGAATTGGTATGTTTTTCATAAAGAGTTGGTACAAAACATACTACAAAACCTGTCAGTTTCCCTTAAAGAGCTGGTATCTTATGGGCAATTTTGTTTTTTTAACTTTCACATATTTAATTTATGTTAAATACAAAACATACTAGTTTTCCTTTGGGCACTATTTAATCAATTTTTTCCATAAAGCTGGTACAAAACCTGCTAGTTTTCCATAAAGAGCTGGTATCTTATGGGCTATTTAACCAATTTTTCATATTTAAATAAATTTCCAAAACATAAAATAACGTATTTGAAAGTTGCGTTTTTATTTGGAAGAACACATTCCTTGGATGCATTTTTCACCCTTTGGGAAGAGACTAAAAAATCGTCACCTTTTGGGTGATTGTTTAAAAACTCCTTTTTTTGGGAATTTACTCCTTGTTAATGCAGCCACTATATTTATTTTCTGGTATTAATTTTTTTATTATTTATGATTTTCTTATATTTTATCAAAAAGTTAATAACTATTGTAGTTACAATTATGAAAATGTTAATTTGTCGTATGTGTAATTCTTTTGTTTTAGAAGAATTGTTATATCAGGGGTAAATTTGAAATTTAATTGCATTTAATTCCGAAACACTCATCAAACCAAGCATCAGGAATTGGAATAATGCTAATTCCAATGTGTGAACCAAGCAAGATATTGGAATGAAAAGTTTTAATTCCAAAACCAGAGTCTATGATTCCAATTACAATTCCAATTCCTAAACTTGAACCAAGCGCCCCCATAGAAATTGAGGGAATGATTCCCTAAAGAGACCATGTAATCATTATCATTATCATTACTATATAAAAAGTAAAATAAGTCTTAGCATCAGGGAATGTGACCATTTTTTGTCTCAAATTTTTTATGTCTATATTACCCTCAGGTCTATTATTGAGAACTATTGTATTTCAATGTGGCACTAATTAAAAGAATTGAAACATTCAAATTGATTACATCTGAATAATGTTGTTAATTACAATTAAAAATTGCCCATTAAAAATTTCTTTGCTACCCTTGGACTCCATCTTCAATTATTACACATACCAAAATTTCTTAATCAAAGCATGAAAAATTGCTTATTAGCCATAAGTTGAGATTGTAATATATATATATATATATATATATCAAAAATTAGATACACTCTAGAAAAAGGAGAAACAAATAAGGAGAAAAGAACTCTTATTCATTTGTATATCTTCATACAAATACCATGGGCAAATTGCACAATTATGTACTTTTTACCAATAATAAAAAAAAAGCCAAATAGAAAACCCAACTATTTTAATCAAATGAATATTTTAATTGACAACTAAACAACAATCTAAAATGATTGAGCATTATGAATTGAATCATTTACATTCTTTCTTAACAACAAAAACACGTAGATAAAACGTAAACAGTCCAAATTTATTGAACACTGCATCTCACTTTATCCAATTCAAATTCATATAAAAAATGAAAAGTTGAACAACCAGCAAGACATAAAAGAGAGCACTTAAATGTTCATACAACTAACAAACATGCAAACAATTTAATTTTAATTGACATGAAAGTACATGTCACCCAATCTAAGCAAATAAAAGAATTCTTTTCTTATACTTCACTTGTAATCAACTAACTGATTTTGATATCACAACTAGAGTTTTTTCGCCTAAGACAAAAAGGGAAATAGCATCCATAGATCAATTCAGATGTACCCATATTTAACATGCCATTTATCAAATTAGGAGGGTAGTTGTTGTTTGTGCTTTATGTTGCATTTTCTCTAAACAAATTTGTAAAGACAAGAAGATAAACGAAAAAGAGAAAACTCAACTACCTTTACCAATGAAATTTCAATTTCACACAAAAATAATTGATTATACTGGATTATAAATACCTTCATGAATTAAATAATTACAAAGAGTTTATATACAAAAAGTAGACATTTATACAATTCAAAAAATGGTGCAAAAAAAATTAAAAAATAGTGTAGCTCACTTCACCTTAAATAGCTTCACCAAAAAGCTAACTAATTCAACTCATATAGCATGATAATCATAATGGTTTGCCATACAAAGAAATAGATTTTATGTAAAATGAAAATTGTAGAAAACCTGAGTCTAAAGACAAAAAGAAATATTATTCATGTACTTCATTCTTAAATAATCAACCGATTGTAATTCTAAAATTAAATAATCAATAATCATATGTATTGATATTGTAAATACTATTCAGGAAGTGTTTAATGATTTAATCAAATCTTAGTTTTTCAACTATTAAAATTTGATAATTTTACTAGAAAGTCTATCATAGATTTTATTTTCAACTAGAAAAAGGCATATTTGGAACCTACCTGATAAATGAGCTTGCAAAGGCATAAGGGAGAGAAAAGTGTTGTAGATGCATAATACAAGAATCGGAATGACAACGATCTAATAAGTCAATTCATGTATTACTCTAGTGCCCCTTTAACATTGTAGTATCACTTAAAATAGATTTGCTTCTCCCATACTTGATGTCTCTGTGTGTGTGTGTGTGTGTGTTTCCTTCTTAACATTTTGTACTATACAAAAAAGTGCAATTTTATCATTTAAGGGTAATCACAATACTTTTGGTAAAACATGATAGTGTTAACAATTGCTATTAAAGTTCAATCCAAAAATAATCAAAAAAGCTCAAAAAAAAGGTTCAGTCAAAATTGAATAATGTTTGCAGATAAAATGGGTTAAAGAAATTGACAAACATACATAAGTTGTATTATGAGATAGATAATCGAAACTTCATAACAAATTTTAATACCTAAAAAATGTTTTATTTGACTTACTATATTCACGTGCAAAGCAGTGAAGTATTACTAGCTGAAAAATGGGAGAAATTATCGAGAAAGCTTATTCCTACTATACTTGGACATAAGCAAGAATTAAGAAGCAATCAATATGAAGGCTAGGACATCAAAGATAGAGAAGTTTTCCTTATTCTATTCTTCAGTATTGTATTTGTTGTTTGAATTCTTAGATTTATCAATGGTTTTATCTATATCCATGTTGAACTAATTTGTTTCCTGGGTTTGAGTTTTGCGAAGCAGATTTGATTATTTGTCCTAGTCAAATTCTTGACTTTTGCCTTTATTTATCTATTTTGTTTAATTACATGTTTGTGTTTGATCATCATAGACATGCTTTTGGGGCTCATATTGAAATAAAAAGGGATATACAATCATACACTAAATAAATAAACGTACTTAACCTAAACATGAGTGTAGTTTAGGATTTACATGACATAATTAAATCACGTAAATTATTCAATTGAATACTTGTGATCTCGAGAGAGAGAGAGAGAGAGATATGAGACTTAATTGGGCAAAATTTAAATGTATCGAGAGATAATCTAAAATAGTTGTGTATGACATGCTATTGACATGTTAAGAAAATAACTGTATAATGAATTCAAACATTGGATCAAAATTTGAAACCCTAGTCCCTGACCCATTGTTTTCTTAACTTTCTTTTATTTGACTTGATTATTTATTTTATTTCTTAATTATAAATTAAAACTCTTGAATTTGAATTTTATTGCTTTCTTTACATAATAATTAAAGTAGGAAAAATTAGTTCCTCCTTGTGGGTTCGATCCCTAGAATATTTCAATTGATTTATTACAATGATCGACTCTATACACTTACAAAAATAGTCAATCGAGTTTTTGACGCCGTTGTCCGGACAATGCTTAATTTTATTAGTTTAGTTATTATTTGCGTCTATCTTTAGTTCATTAGTTTCAGTTTACTCGTTGTCTTGTAGTTACCATATGGATTGCTTTTTTGAGCAGGAGATCAACAAAATATCTTCAAGAAAGATGCCCAAGAAATGATTGAAAAGATGACTCGAATGAGGTTTGAAGAGAGCAAAGGCCAAAGAAAACGACTAAAAAGAACATAACATCATTTGAGGTAAGAAGAGAGCAATTTCAAAAAAATTAAATCAAAATGATAAAATAAAACTTATGTTTTCCCTCACCATTTGTCTTTCATGGTGGCCATTTTTTCTCCCTGTTGAAGAAGAAATCTGAGAAAGGCAAAAATTTAAAAGAAAAATGGAACAATAAAACACCAAATAGGTACAGAAAAAGTAAATAAATATCTAAAAGCTAGCTAATAATCAATTATTCAGGTCACTTTAAAAGTTTGTCTTCTAGTTAGAGAGATTCAAGGACAAAAAGTCACTAATAAACCTGAAATGAAACTTAGACATTAATCATGGAAAAAAGTGAAAGAAGAATACCATATTTGTATGCTAGAAATTCACATCAGATAGTATAGATGAAATATTGAGCTTCCCCTTCCTCATTCTTTAAGGAAGGGACACAAAGAAGGGAAAGAAAGGTTTGTTGCTTTTAGCCAAGGAAATATTTAAAAAATGGCAGAAAAACAAAAGAAATCAACCATAATTACTCGAGGAAGGGAGGGAGGGAGGAAGAGAGATGAAGAATAGGAGGGAGAAAAGGGAGAAAATGACAGAGGGAGGGGAGGAAGATTATCGGATCCTAAACAACTCCTCAGAAGAAAAAAATTTGGACCGTCCAATTGAAATTGAGATTACAACCTCTTACAAGTATGATCAAACATTAAAAATTGAGGGGAGAGCTCTAAGTCTCTCGCAGACGCAATTGTCTAGAGGACAACAATAATAGGAATGATGCATTTTGAAAGAAAGAGAGAACCGGGGGAGGGGACAAAAAATGCCAAAAAAATGCCAAAATTATCTAGGGTTGACAGTTCATCAGCACAACGCCTTTTAATTTACCAAAGGGTAAAAAAAAGCTCAAACGATGTAATAGGGAGGAAAACTACCGAGTTTTAACTCGGTGGCCATCAAAAAAATATTAAATTCTTTTTTGAACGGTATGTCAGGAGTTCAAACTTCATCTATAATAAAAAAAAATAAAAAAGAAGTGCCAAAGCACCTCGAATCTGTATACCTCCTAAATTAGCTTATAGGAATGTTATTGCCAACTTAAAAAAAAAGTAACAGAGAGGACAGCAAAGTTCGTCTCACCAACAGCCAATCTCCATCTGCCATATGGGCAGACCATTATCCTGATGTGGCAGGGGCATTCTCTCTCATACTATATGGTTAATGAGTTCCTTTGACTTAAAGAGGATTCAATTCCTTCAGTCCCGCAACTCTTTTGGTGTCTGTTGCCCCTCGGTGACTGACTTCACCAGTAAATCAACTTTCTTGAAATTTCTGTAAGTTTTCGTTTTCATCATTTGGCTTTGTGTTTTGTATGATTTTTAAGTCCTTAGGGTAAATTAGAACTGGGATATATGTGTTTGGAATCTTGAATGCGTTTGGATGTGCACAATTTGGCAGTAAAAGCTTGTATTTTGCATGCATATCACGCATTTGATGAAAGACCTGAATGATGAACTTGATTTCAGATGGATTGTTATTGGTTGTTCAGCTAAGTAAAAACTTTAATCTGCTTACTGCATCATTTTCTTTCTAATATCTGAGGGAATGAAGCTTGAAATTAATTTTTACGTGGGCATTTTAGTTATGTAGATCAATAGAAATGTGATAATCGAGTGATAAAATCACTAGACATATCAAAACCTGAACATGAATTTAACTTGAACTCGTTGTCCAATTATCTAAGTACCATTTCAGCCCACATGTACATTTCAACGAAAGAAAGTGATAAAGTAAAATTTTATGAAAAGAAACCATCCAAAGGAGACGATGTTTAAGTGTATATATGCCGGTTTTTGGGCATTGTTAATTTGGCTTGTCTCCTCCAAAGTTAAACTCAACATCTTTTTAGCTCCCCGTAACAACCAAGACAATACTGTTTAGTTGTTTGGGTTTAATGGTAGAAGTTGGTTTTTAAGAGTAAATGTGCATTCTGCACTCGACAAAAATGAAGCTATGATAATGCCTGCATATTCTATACAAAAGCATCACATTCATATCTCAAAGAAAAAAATTTTGATAGAGCACTTTGTCCTGATTTTTTTCTTTTCCTCTTTTTAGGCTTTTGGGTGCTGTGAATGCTACTTTAGTTGTAAATAAACCTTCTTGCAATTGTCTTAAGACCCATTTTCTTAGGCTTTCCATGTCTACCTCCTATGGAGCGACTAAAGAACTATTGCAGTGCATTACAACTATAGTAATTCCACATTGGGAGTTGTGTATTAAGGACTCAAATGTGCCAATGCTGAAGTCTAGTTGCCTCTCGCAGAAATTTTTGGTGTCATGTGGGTTGTGCACAAAATTTGATTGTAGAAGTAGAGGAACTACCATTGTCCTGTCAATGTCAAGCAGTAGTCGTGATGAAAAAGCCAAAGATAATACTGACGGACTTACATATAAGGATGCTGGTGTTCACATTGATGCTGGATCTGAGCTTGTTAGAAGAATGGCCAAGATGACACCTGAAATTGGAGGATTTAGAGAGTAACATCCTTTAGGTATGGTTCCATTGAATATTCTTTTTGTTCTTGTTCTTTAGTTTTTAATTCAACTGGTATCTAGGCACATAAAAGTTAACAAAAATAATATCTAATATATTGTAAACAGATTGTGGATATCATTAGGGTGTGAGTCATATGGTTATTTTGACTCTTGCATGGACATCATTCCAGATTGCTCCATTTTCCATTTTCTATTTGAATTAAGGAAATGTTGCCATTTGAGAGCTTCAATTTGTCATACTATGGATATTGACGATATTTAGCTATAATTGCTGTCTTTTTTTGCTTAATTTAGTCTACATCAATACTTATATATGGTTGATGAATTTTTAGTTGACTGGTTATAAGAAGAAGATAGGATTGGAATCATACACAATACTCTGGTCTTTGGCATTCGTGGAAGCATTTGGTCATAAGCTTA
Organism: Coffea arabica; assembly: GCF_036785885.1. Taxonomy (NCBI): domain Eukaryota; kingdom Viridiplantae; phylum Streptophyta; class Magnoliopsida; order Gentianales; family Rubiaceae; genus Coffea; species Coffea arabica. The sequence goes on along the minus strand of NC_092330.1, from coordinate 1,247,977 downwards.
GTTCGATGATTAGTAATTTAGCCTCATAAACTGAGTGAGATGAAGACCAGATTTCGCTGTCTTTTCACAAACTATCTTCCCAGAATGTGGAAAAAGTACGGAATGCTGTTAGGGATACTAATGGTGTTGTTTTTCTTTGCAAGTGTATCCTGATTAATTGATCCTTTGCTTCTATGTCACAGTGTGTTCTAATGTGTATGTTAAGCATGGTGAGTGATGGTGTCTTTATGGCTGAATGATAATAAAAATCTCATTGGTTGATGATCTATATTTTGATTCCGTCATTGAATCCTTAGTGTGTTGAGAAATGTTATCTTTGTAGTGATTTGCCAGAGAGATAAGGTTAAATGACCAAGTTCTTAGAAGCAGCTGAGACATCCAATTTGGAAACGGAAAATATTGCTGCTGGAGTACTGTACCTTTTTCTCTCCTTCCCGAAAATGGTTCTTGTTTCTTGCTAGGAAAAAAAATCAGCAACGACCATTGCTTTGCACGTGTGTCTGGCCTCTTTTTCTATTTTGAAGGTAGGGATAATTCCCAAATAGCCCTTTTACATTTCTTATAATTTATTGTTCTAGATAAGGATGCATAGTCTGTGATCCTCTCCAAATCAAGTGAGTATTCTGTCTACTTATTAGCTTAGCAGAATATGATTGGATTTTTCCTCAAATAGGGCTTGCTCTGGACTGGGATGACTGAAAATGGATTGGTCTATGACATGAGAAAAGATAGATTATGTCTCAGGTTGGATTCTTTCTTAAAGATCAATCAGCTGATTGATGTAGCTTACCTGCAACAAAATTCAAGTACAAGTCTAGCCTTTAATATGGGGATGAGAATGGTTTTAGTTGTTGACAAGGAGGCTGCTATCAGAATACTAAGGGTTGGAGAGGGACAAATTCAATGCATTGCATCGATGAGGTAGTGAGGGGTGAGAGAGTGAGCTACCAATAATATGTGGATGATATGCTATAGATCTACAGCAGGAAGAGTTTTTTTACTTTTCCCAGGCAGATGGTTCACAAGTTTAGATTTTCATGCAATTGCCTTGAATTTTTTTGGCTCAATTGTAAGCATTGTATTAGTTAGTGCTTGAGTTATGAACACCACCGCTTTTGTAACTTTTGTTGCGCTTGATGTCCAATTTTTTCCTATTGAGAATTCAGATTAAACATATTCACCTATTTGATGCTATTGTATTCGTGATTGGGTTATTAAAAAAAATGGATCCACATACCAGTACTATATTTAAGGATGGTACGAGCACATACCTGTACTGTAAATACACACTTCTTTCTTGTATCAATACAAAAAGTAAAAAATAATTCAATGTCATAAAATGTCTGAAAAAATGTTCTTGAGTTATCAAGACCAAAAAATGCCTTTTATCAACAGATTCAATTTATTGACCTCTGTAGAGTATTCTTCAGGTTCCAAACTTTAGGCTGCATTTGGCTTGTCAGCTTATCTTTGTTTGTGGTTTCTTCTTTTCCTTCTAATGTTTGAAGTCCAGGATGTAGTCCTGTTTCTTGGCCTATGATGTTTTGTTTTTGCATGTAGTAGTAGGATGGCAACTTGTGCTTTGTTTAAGACGTTTTGCTTCTGCATGATTATTTACTAAACATGCTTGGCAGCTCCTGAAAACATTAGCATGCTGAAGAAATTAAGCTAAACACTTGAGCATAATCATGAAAAACTACAATCTGCTTATCCTCCCTGCAGATTTCTTTTTCTGTTTATACAGCTCCAAATAAATGTTAATTGAAGAACCAATCATGCATTGTTACTCAGAATATCAGGTTTCTTATTCACATCCAATAATATTAAAGGTACAGAATGAAAGTAATCAGAAAACAACAAGAAATTCCAAGTTAATGTCCAATTTCCAATTTGCAAGTAACCAATTTGCAGAACAGGTCCAAAACTCTCTCATCTGATGTTTGCAGACGACCTCATCTTATTTCAGAAGCTAGTGTTGAACAAGCTAAAGTTATAGCTAACGTAATGTAAAAGTTTTGTAATATGTCTGGGCAGAAAATTAATGTGGCTAAATTCAATTTGTTTTGTTCTAAGAACATATCCAGAAGGATAGTAAAGAAAATTAGCACATAAACAGGGATGAGGATGCCACATGACCTGGGGCAATATTTGGGAATGCCAATACTTCATAATAGGGTGTCCAAAGACATGTTTTCAGGTTTATTAAAGTTCAAGGGAAACTTGTAGGCTGGAAGAAGTATGCAGTGAAAGTGACTTTGATTAAGACATTGTTATCAGCACTCCCAACTTGCATGATGCAGACGGTGGCAATTCCTACTTACGTATTGGATGAGTTGGAGAAATGCATGAGGAACTTCCTATGGAATGGAACGAAGGACAGCAGAGGTATGCACCACATAGGCTGGAGAATTGTAACCCAAGCTAGAGGCAAGGGGGGTTTAGGAATACTGAGATTAAAGGAAGCGAATAAAGCTTTAATTGCAAAATTCAACTGGAGATACCACGAACAAAAGGGAGCATTATGGACAGAGGTCCTTAGAAGTAAATATAGCAGTGAAGAGGAATTCCAAAGGTTTAAAACACCTTCCAAAACAGGCGCTTCACCAGTTTGGAGAAGCTTGAGGGTTGGAAATGAAGTGGTAAGTATAGGTTTGAAATGGAGGTCGGGAAATAGCGAGCGTATTCGCTTATGGGAAGATTACTGGGTGGAGAATTCATCTTTAAAGGATGATGTGCTGAAAGAGTTGCCAGAGGAAGCGACAGACAGGACAGTAAGTTAGCATTGGGATTAACACAAGGGGCTGGAATTAGAATGAGTTTTCATAATACTTACTGCAAAAGCGCTTGTTAGAAATCAGAGCTTTGTGTGTAAATCCGGAGAGCAGAATTGTGATGTAGTGTGCTAGGGATATGAGGCGAATGGGAGGTTCTCAACTCGGTCAGTATATGAGGCGGAGTGCTGAGATTCTTTTGGAAGTGAAAGTATGGGTCGAGGTTGGGATAAAATTTGGCATTAGAAAGGACCTAGTAGATGGCAATTTTTGTTATGGTCAATTTGGAGTGGAAGGTTGATCACTAATGCCGAGAAATTCAGAAGGCACCTTTGCATTGATGGAAAATGCCCTATTTGCAAGCGAGAGAATCGATATTGCATGCTCTAAGGGATTGTTCTAGAGTACAGAGGATTTGGAAAAATCTAGTTCACCCAAGTAGATGGGAAGAGTTTATGAACACTAATCATAAGGAATGGCTGGACTGGAATTTGAGAATGGTTAAGGTGGGAGTCCATGGTGATATATGCTGGCAATTCATTTTCCAAGAGAAGGTGTACTCAGTTTGGAAAACGAGGAATGAGTTCAACATAACAGGAGAGGAGTCAAAGTTGAAGATCTCAGCTAATCAGATTGTGGTTCAGGCGAGACAAGCACAGATAGCAATACTAAAAGGAATAGATATAAATAGGAAAGATTGGCGCTTCATTCACTAGAAGAAATCTTCAAAGGGCTAGACCAAATTAAATGTAGATGGGGCGTCAGCAAGCAATCTTAGGGTGTCTGGAGTAGGAGGAATTATGAGAGATGAGTTTGGTATATGGAAAGGAGGATTTGAAGTGAATTTGGGATCAGCATTGAATATAGCAGCGGAGTTATGGGGAATCATCCATGGACTACAGTTGGCCTGGGAAGCAGGACATGAAAGAGTGATTATAGAAACAGATTCAAAAGCTGCAATTATGCTTCTAAACAAACCACCTGAATTTAGCCCTCACTCTAATCTGCTGAAATGAATTGAATAGTGGAGACACAAGGAATGGGAGGTAAGGATATCGCATATTTGGCGAGAAGGGAACAACAATGCGAATTGCTTAGCTAAAGACAGCCTCAACAAGGAGCCGGGGATGTATATTGCTTAAGGAGTCCTCCAGACATAGTTAGCAGATGGATGAATTTGGATATCATGGGCCCCCCGGTTTATTATCTATGCATTGAGCTGCTTAGCTCTCCTTTGTAACTGAAAAAAACAAATAAGGAGACTGTCAGACAATCAGTCATCAGAACAACCAAATATCCCTCCCTGGTATCTTTGGCTTTTCTGATTCTTGTAGCTTTCTTGTGCATCATTCAAGGATAGGAAACCCCAGGCTTTCACTAAAATAACTAGCACCTAGAGTTCTAAAGCCGAAAGCGTACTTGACATGCTTGATAGACTGATCCTTAGGATTGTAGACGCAAAGTATGCCAGTATCCTAGACTAAAAATTCACCCTTTGGAAATATGGATACTGCAGCTGTCAAAGGTCCAGCGAAAATGTCATGCGAAATACTTAGTATTTTAGTCCAAGATGCTCTGCTCTCACCATTTTTCTTCGTAAACCATACTTCTTTCGAATCACTGAGATATATATCATAAATCAAGCAAAGCTTCCCCTCAAGAGTTCCCAGATTTGTGAATGAATAATCAACATTTGGTCGATCCACCTCTCCAAATGTCTCTGTTGCTAGATCAAATGATATGATAGGTCTAAAATCTGCTAGATTCGATCCAATACAGCTTCCCATTCGCAAATACCCCATCACCTAAGTGCCAATAGACATGAAAATCCACGACACTCCTCTAAGATTTAGCCTTGACCCTATAAACTTTAGACTCACGGCGCTAGCTATATAATCATATATCCTTGCAAGGACTTTATAATCATCATTCGATTCATCATACCCAAAACCAAACCTTAGGAGATGACAAGGAAAGCCACTGGAGGTCAATTCAAACCCTAAATCAGACAATTTTTTGCGTTTTATTATAGATGGGTTCCACAAGTACAAATGTGAGTAATTAATAGCTAGGAAAATCGGGCCATTACAAAAAATAAACTTGTGAAAAATTCACCTCAGTGTAAATTTGCTTGAAGGGAAAATAAAGGTAAGGAGCATTAGTAAGGCCGTCTTCTCCATTCAACAAAGAATGAAGAGAACAAACTTTGAGATGCCTGCCACGTTCACCATCCAAGCCGTCAATGAGGAGATGTTTTTTGACATTGTTCAAATTTAGATGGTCTCTAGTAAATTCTTTGCTTGAGATCAAGGATAGCCATGATTTCGAAATGCAATTGAATCTCAATAGGGATTTCACTGGAAGCCTGACCAAAATTTGATGAATAAGTTCACGCTGAATATAAAGCTTGAAGTTTTCTGATTGCTGTGAATCTTGGACTGAAAGACTCGGACATGATTGATCAATCATCATTTCGAGCAAAGGGTTTGGTCTCCATGGGTTGGACACTAGGGTTTGATGTAATTGCATGCATGCGGAAGCTGTTTTATAACGTGAGTAGGAAAGAATCGCCTCTCTTTTTGCTGTTAAGCTGAAGGCGTGGTGTGGTTTGTAGCGGATGGGCACTGACAGCTGGCCTTTTACAATACTGTCTACCCAAAGGCGTGTTATAACAACACGCCTTTTGACACCATGCTTGTAACCATATAAACGAAGGCGCGTTTGATAGTGGGAAAAAAATTGATTCTGTGCCTTTTTTGACTTATTAGAAGGGTTGTTTTGAAACGAATAGAATTGGTCCAATAACTTAGTTTTAATTTAAACTATTTCAAAAGATCTTTTCAGAAAAGAGAAAAGTAATTCTAATATAATTTTATCCAAAATGAAAGGCAGACCTAAGTTTTGTGAAGCTAACTTTAACATTCCCCCCCCTCCCTCCCCCCCCCCCCCCCCAAAAAAAAGGCAATAATTTTGACACCTTATAATTCGTTTTGAATTATAAAGTGCTTACGAAATGAAGCTACTAATCATCATTGGCTGATTTTTTTTTTTCAGTCTATCATGTCATTAACACAAAATTTGAGATTAGAAAAGAATATTTTGTCTATAGAACTAGTGGTTCACATACAAACTAGGGTGTTTTAGTACAATTACAAGTTTTTCAATTATTTAATTGTGAATCAATTTAAGATGAGAACCCAAAAAAATTTCAAGTACAGTGCGATAAATTTTACCACCTTATGATTTAATTTTTGAAATAATAGTTAATAATCACTAGCTGATTTTCTAGCTTATCATGCCATTAATAACAAATTCAAGATCGTACAAACGTATCCTCTTTACAAAACCAATGTACAAAAATCAGGCGTTTGTTAAGAATTAGGTAATTTGTGGTAAATTTACACACAAATTTGGTTATGTCTTGTGCACATTTATATTCATTAAAGTGCACATATGTAAGCGGTTTTTTTTTTAAATAATAAAAAAAGAATTTCAAAATAAGTAGCAGAAGTTAGAGACTTCTTTTCAGCCTTTCAAAACCATGCAGGACTACCTTGCCCCCATGTCAACAAAGTGAACGTTTATATTCATGGAACTGCACAATATGATGGACACGTTGCGGAAAACAATGTTGAAACAAGCTGCCTTACCTGTCAAACATTTTGCGCATCTTCAATTATTTAAACCTATCAAAGTTCAACAATAAATGATTATAATTTGGATAATAGGTTGAATTTACTAATAAAACCAATAAAAATTGGAAAAATTTCACAAACACCATTAGTAAAGACAACATAACCCAAACCACTGAGTCAGCCCAGGCCAGGGAAGGACTGTTAGAATCCTTCCCATTGTCAAGTTTAGAATTTGAATTCTATGCCGAATAGTTGGGGGTAGAAAGGATGTAGAGAATATAGGACGGTAAAAAAAAGAAAAAGAAAAAATGATAACATAACCCTAGATATTAAAGGGTAACAAGAATTTTCCATAGTGAACTTCTCCGGTGATGTTGTGCATCACCAATTCTTCCAAAGATGGAACACGAGACTGTGATATCAACCTTGGGTAGTTTATAATTGTCAAATTGGTGAGAGATACAAAGCATTGCCATAGTTCTCACTTATCAAGTTCTTGGAGAAAATAAGTCACAATTTTTGAAGGAGTTTTAAATGGTTTTTTTTTTTTTTTTTTGGGTGGAGCAAGGTGGTGTTGGTGGAATGATGTTGGTGGCAAACGGAGACTGGGAGAAGGGATACATTTTTAGCAATTATATTGAGATCCATTTGGCTATTTTGCTAAATAAAAATAAAACGTATTATATTAATTGTGAGTGAATACTGAATAGTAGCCTACTCCTTTATATGAATTATCCAAAAGTTATAGGCAAAATTTGGGTAGTAGTAAGGGGATCAATACTAATTCATGAAGAGGATATAACTGTAACATAATTTAAGATAAAGAATTGACTACTTTTCCAAATTTATTAAATAATAATATTTTTAAAATTTTTTTTTAGTATAAGTAAAAAATTTCGAACCCGAAATTTCTCACTCACACTCCCTTCTCAATGCTATCCCATTCATGCCTCCCCCTAGATAATAAAGTTTGAGTGAAAGTATCTTGACGCCCCAATGGTTTATGGATGCTGACGTCTACATTGGTGAACTCCATAATGATGTGGCATTGATACATCATTATAGGGAGTTTATATCTGAAGTAATCTTCTTTGGAAAAAATTTTCCATGCTCTTTTCTAAATTATTACCATTTTAATCTTTTTTATGCCATGTAAGCTCCCGTTTCAAATGGAGGAAGACCTCACTTAAATGAATCTCCTCATTGTAGTAATCTTTAGTCAGTTCATACTCAAAGTTCAAACACCAAAAAACCAAATCCAAAGCAAAAAAATAGGTAACAATCATAAGATTCCACATTTGATTAATGATAAGATATTATAGTTAAGAAGTATTTTATATTTTAAACTCTTCAATCATCCAAGTTCCTTTATATCAAAATCAACAGGATTCGATATTGGGTTTTTAGAAATAATATTATCATCTTGCTCCCAAGAGTTAGAGATCCTGAATTATAATCTCCCTGTCCCCTCTTTGCTTCTTAAATCCTATTATTCCCCCACTAATTTTTTTAAAAAAAGTGTTACTAATAAAAAATGAAAAAGAAATACTATAATCATTTTATAATATTTTAGCGTTAATCAAACATAGAGTATTTTCCTATATTTATTGCCATGGTTTTTTTATTTTTCATCCTTAAATTTTGCTTTGTGCGTTTGCATTTCGAGTGCGAATGTGGCAACCAATAATCACGAGGTACAAAAAAAAGTGAATAATATTACAACAAAGGATAATTACGAAAACCTCTTCCAAGATTTCTGATAATTTCATGTTGCACACCACTACATTCAAATATTGTACTTACCATGCTTTTTTAAGATATAATAATCTTCTCACTCACATGCTAATTCTTTCCTATAGCTTCAATCCACCTTTTTTCCCCTATTCAAGTTTTCTTATCCTTTCCATAGTCCAAATCTCCATGTCTCAAAAATTCCAGTGTTAATCATGCTTTTTAATTGATACATCTCTCATTCTTTCCATTTGTCCTCATTTTAATAAACAGTTGCAAACACAAATATACAGTTGTAAATTTGGCCAAAGGAATATAGAGAAAATGATTTAGGCTTGAGGTGAGACTATTTAAGACTAGGAGAAAAATAAGAATGTATTCATAGAATAATTTGATTTAAATAGTATAAAGACTTCTTAAGGAAAATTTGAGTTATTAGTATGATTTTTTCCTTACATCAGCCAAATAAAACCCACAACTACTATTCAGGAAAGGTATGCATAATGTTTTAGAGGTGAAGGGAGCTAAATGTAATTGTCATACATCTTAGGGAAGGTTTGTGAAATTATCCCTCAAAACAAGGAGGATGTTTGTTGATACGAGATCTCACAACATTTAAGATAGAAGTTTATGTGGCATAAAAGATATTAAAAAGGTAATAATTTGTGAAAGAGCATCACACTGGGAATATTTTTTCTAAAGAAGGTTACTTTGGAAACTAGTGTGAATACCCGTGCTACGCACGGTACTGACATTATTAAAAAAATAAAAATAAAAGGGTGAATTAAAAAAGGTTAAAAAATTGTACCAACACAATTAAAATATAATATCTATCTAACAATAGTTTGAAATATGATAGAATATGTATATTATTCAAAAATTACCTTTTTCAGAAGATAGATCCTAAAAAAATAATAAAAATTTATATTAGAAAATGAATGATATAGGAATAAAAATGAATATAATTAAATGTTGTTAAAATGAAATACTTACAAATATTATGCATTCGATTTGATAATCTTGCATGAAGGTGCGAACACTCTTCACACCAATCAACTTTTAATATGAAAGCCAAAATTGGTGATTTAATTTTTTCCGTTGAATTTTGTGCAATGCGTACTACAAATGAAAATGCACAATCTTTGCATGAATTGATTCGTTGGTTGAACAACCTATCACCATTGTCCTGAGAATTAAGTATATGCGAAATTCAAAATTAGTGTATTTTTTTTTTACATAGTTTATAAATAGCATTATAAAAAATAAACATATATCAAGAAATTCTACCTTTCTTTGTAATTCTCTGAGATAAGAAGCATTACAACTAAATACGAATCGTGCATGTCTGTCCTGTAGATTAAGATGCATGTTACCAGTGGGATCTTTGATTTGTATGTTAACATTGTACCTGTTTGACAAATAAAATATTATATACAATACAGAAAATTTTGTTAAAATTAAAGGTACATGAAATTACACGTCATTACAATGCATACACACTGTTTTTGAAAAATGACATTCGCATAGTTGTCCACAATTTTTGCATAACTCATAGAACATGTTTTCTATCTTAATACTCTGAATGTAAGTAAGTATTCGAAAATATTTAACCTAATAAGAATGAAAGAAGGTATAGGTTATGATTATAAATTTAAAAAATTTGTGCAATAATTAAATTAAATAGAGTAAGTTTACCGTATGGATGATTGTATATTCGGATATCCATATTCTCTTTGATTTTGCTATCAACAATACTTGTGATGTTGTAAAATTGCTTGACCTCAATCACGTAACTAACTTTTGAGCACATGTATCATTTTCAAACCTACAATTTTTTGAAACACATGTTGATAAGAGTATGAAACAACATTAAAAGTTTGACGTAGTGTTACTGATGGAACTCACCAACTGTGCAGGTATCGAGTAAAATCTAAATTGTGATTGATATACAATTTGCTAACTCCAATTATACAAAGTGATGGTCATGCATAGTATGGTTATATTCGCTAAAAAACTATTCAAATTATATAAAATATAAGTAAAAGCATTTGATTTACCTCTGAAATTTTGTACGCAAATACCACATTCTAGTAAAATATTATTTTTTGTAGCAAACTGATATTATAGGATTTGTAATATATTCAATAACTTGTTGCTCAAATCACTGATGAGGCAAAGTTTGCCTAAATAAGCTCTACAATGTCCTAATTCCTTGCAAAAAAAAAGCGCTAAATAGTCCTAATTGGCATCGCAAGTTACGGTAACGTGCCAGTGCATCTAGGCCTAATTTTTTTGTTGGGTCAAAATCTAGTCCTAATTAGTTCTGCTGTTTCTTGATCATGTTGTATGCTTCCGAATTAAAATTGTATTAAAATAGCATGTGAGTGAGCATTTGTCTTTAATTAATGAGTAAAAAGGATTTAAAATATAAACAACAAACTATAAACGGTTTATGAAGTAGATTATGAAAAATTTTTAAATTTTGAATTTGACTAGTGATAGGGTTGGTTATAACCCACTACTTTTTACGTATTAAAATAAATACAAAAATCTTGTTGGGATTTTTTTTTTAGGGTTAAATATAGTAAGCCCCTTAATTTTACATTTAGCTTCACTTTACCCCCTCAACTTTACATTTAGTTGTACATTTGTGATTTTTTTGAAACGTGATTGTAATTTGCAAAGCTCATTTGTAGGGGTGGTTATAGGGTTAGTGTGGTGACAAATATTTCTTAATTATAAAAATGTAACATTATATTAAAATAGCATACGAATGAGCATTTGCCTTTAATTAAGGAGTAAAAAGGATTTAAAGTATAAATAACAAACTATAAGTGGTAACATGAAGTAGATAGTGGGAATGTTTTAAATTTTAAATTTGATTGGTGATAGGGTTGGTTATAATCCACTACTTTTTATGTATCAAAATAAATACAAAAATCTAGAAAAATGAATGAAAAGTTCGGAAGCCATTGAGAGGGTCTCTGCTAAAACCCCTTCTGCAATACATATAGACTAGTATTTTGGCCCGTGCTATGCACGGGTTTATGTGAGAAAGAGGCAAAATATGGCTAAACACAATATTATTACTCATTTCTCTCATATTCTCCTCTTTCGTGCCACTTTTTCCACCTCTCAACCTCCTCTCTCCTCGATATTTCCCCTACTCTCCTTCTCACTTTCTGAATCTAATTTTCTCGCATCCCTACAAACTTTCGTTGTTCCTTCAAATCCTACCGAACTTTTTTGTATCCCTACAACACTTTCTCGTTTTATCAAATCCTATTTTCTCTTTGCTCTATCTCGCTCCCACCCAATTATCTTATCTCTTAACTAATTTTACAGTCCACTTGTCTCCTATTCTACTATTATTTTCATCTATTTCTAAATATAAATGGTAACCCATTTACTTGACTCGCCTATTAACAAATGAGTTTGCATGTGTAATTTAATTGGATCCAAATGGGTGACCAAATTAACCCATTAATTAGTGGGCATGAAATTAATAGATTTGGATCACTTATTTTGACTTAATTAAATTAGATGTAGATTCAAACTCAATGATTAGTGGGTAAATCTAAATTACTCCAATAATTATATTCTAATTTTGCAAAGAAGTATTCATCGTTTTTCCTCTTCTTTAATTTCTATTATTTTATTTTTTAAAATTTATCCTACTTCCTCCATTCATTTCATAAAAGTTTAATAAATTTCATGAATGTTAATTGATTGTTTGCATTAATGCATTAATACCTAAATTATTTTTAGATCATCGTGTAGTGACAAAATTTGAAACTCACTATGATGATCATTTTAGGCTCCTTTAAGCAATTTTTTAATGTTTTTTTCTCTTTCTTTAGGTAAAAATTGATTTATTAACTTGATATGTTGATATGATTTACTATTTTATTGCTAAACAAAATATTGATAAAAAAGTAAATAAAAGTTAGTAGTGGGCCGTGAATGGGTGATTGGATAATCCAAACCCATATAAAACTATATTCATTGATGACTCGTCTATTTTAAACCATTAACTAAGTAGGAATATATAGATTAACCTTAGTATAACTTGTCCAGACTCACATGAATCATTAAATTTGATAATTGTCCCCTAATCTTTACCTTCCCTAACCCTACAATTCTATCTTTCTAATCCTTTCACTATTTAGGATTCATTATCTCACTTTTTAAGTGTTTTTGGACATATAAAAAGTTAGAATTATTTTTCCAAGTTGCTGCCTCATTTTTTAAGTGTTGTTAATCAAATAAAAAGCTAGAATTGCAATCATCGAGAAAAAAATAAACTTTCGGATGTAAATTTGGTGAAATACAACCTTTTTATCAAAATTTTGCTAAAACACCAAAAGCAACCTTCTAAATATACCTTTATTAATTTAAAATTCATACATAAATTTTTCTTTACATGCACTTTTTGGTGTACATGTGCTAAATGAAAAGTCATCTAAATGCTTGCACAATATTACTATTGAGTTTATTTTAAGTGCAAATCAAATGTCATAATTGTTATTTACATTTAATGTTAGAGTATAATTTTAACATTCAAATTTTAAAACTTAAAAAAAAGACCTATTGAATAAAATCCAACATAAAAAATATAAAAATTATAAAAAGCAAACCTATTAAAGTGCCCTAAGCTTGCTGAATACAACAAAAAAAAGGATAAGTTTAAGACCACAAGAAAATTGATTTAGTAATTGTAACATAAATTATTTAAAAATAAGAATAATTGAGTATATCATTAGAATATTTTGACAAATGATTATTGTACCTAGAAGGAAAGCGATAAAGAAATAATTGGGTGAATAACTTAAAAATAGGACTAATCACATTGTCTCAAGGATTTGGCTAGATAAATTAATCCCTTTTATTGAAGGAATAAAAGGGGCTAAAGTGATAAAGATGTAATAGGGTGAATAATTTTAAAATGAGACTAATCAATTATTCTTGAGAATTTTGGCTTGACAAATGTATTTTATTTAATTAAGGAGTAAAAAGGACTTAAAGTATAAATAACAAACTACAAACGGTTTATAAAGGAGATAGTGGAAAAGTTTTAAATTTTAAATTTGACTAATGATAGCATTAGTTATAACCCACTATTTTAAAGTTTTTAATTAGATTTTATGTATTAAAATAAATACAAAAATCTAGAAAAAAGAATGAAAAGTTTGGAAGCCATTGAGAGGGTCTCTGATAAAAACCCTATCTGTAATACATATAGATATAGATATAGATAACCAGAAAATGTGTACATTGGCATTATATCAACAGATTCAATGTATTCACTTCTAAAGAGTATTCTTCAGCTACCAAATTTCAGCATATGCAATATATTAATGCTGAGTTAGGCTTATCGGCTTTTTATTAGGGATAATTTCACAAACCTCCCCTGAGGTTTTTGATAATTATAAAGAATTTGCCTCAAGTTACTTATACCTCTCCTACTTTTACTATTTATGTAACAATGCAATGCAGATCCAACAAACTAGATTTTCTCTTAAAAATCCTAAATTGCCCTTTTGTATAAAACTAAAAAAGAAAAATATAATATTCAATGACTTTCATCCACACTTTGCACAAATAGATTATTTTAATTCTTAACAATCATCCAAATATAAACTTCAATTCCAAGCGAAAGTAGATGTCTAAAAGATCCCAAATTGCATATACAGTATTAATGCTTACCATGCAAAAAAAAAAAAAAAATGCACACACACACGAGCACACTCCTTATTGACAACCAATTTTATACCCCAAAACTAAATTTCAATACCCCAACACCTTTTCAATACAAGCTAATATAATCTAAAACCACCATTACAACAGTCCCATGTTTTTAAAAAAAATTAACATCTAAGAAGTAGAGAATAAATTTTATCCCTATAACAAAATTATAACCAACAATTATCAATCCAGCTAAAAAAATCCTCATGCAAATGATTGACATTTTACAAAAAATTTTCTTGATTACAGACAAAATACGACAAATTCCACATCTTTCGTCTTTCTTCCTATTTCAATTATCAATTTTATTATTTATTTCTCTATCACTGCAAGCCTCTTCATTTCTTTCTAGTTTAACACATAGTCTACTCCCTCTGTCAATATTGCAATTTCAATTTGCTAATAGCCATAAAATTGAAGATAATAAAAAGAAAATGTAGCAGTAGAATTTCTAGAAAAGAGAGGGGCAAAAATACACTCGAGATAGAGAAATAAGATTTTTATTTTGGGTTTTGTAAATCTATTGCTTTAAACTATGAATCGTCTACCAAGTGGAGGGTATTATAGGTACTTTACTATACCAAGGAAAGTAAGTGTAATTACTTAAACTTGAGGGGAGTCAAGTGAAATTGTCAAAAACCTCAAGGGAGGTTTCTAAAATTATCCCTTTTTCTTAATTCTCCTAAAAGAATAAAAAGGAAGTACAACAAATTTTGAGGTTTCATATTAGGAATCGAATTTGACTGGAGTAAATTTTCCTTTTAAAATTAAACTGCTTTGTCGTACTTTCTTAAGGATGACTTCAGAAATTGTAACGGTAACAGGATAGAAATTTTTTGGAACGAGGTTAAGTACAGCCCCTTGCTTAGTGACTTTTTTATTTTTTTTGATGATGAATTGCTTAATGACTTGATAGACATGAATATATGAATGGGTTCGAACATGCAAAGAAAACGGGGACAAAAGAAAGTAAGAAATTAAATACCTATGATACCTGATAGTCATCATGAGTAAAGGTTTTACATTTTGGTATTCGATATTATAAAATAACAATGGACCTCCATATACAGTTGAAAGACGAACCAAACTACTCAGATACTCAAAGTTACTCAAGAAGTAAATAAGTTAAGTTTGAACAAAATTTCAAACTCATCAAATAATCAAATAAGTTTGAACACTAGGATGTTTGGTTTGTTTAAACTCATTTACTCCTTACTTCCGTACCTACTAATTTAAATAAATAATCAATATGTAAAACAAGAACAGTACAAAACTTAGAAAACTTACAATTAATGAAATAATATACTAAAACCAATCAATTTGAACTACACACATAGATACCAGACACAATGGCACTTCTATTTTTAAAAAAATAAATGCGTAGCTTGGTTAATTTTTCTAGGATTGAGGTTGCAATGGTCTCAATGAGTTTATAATTAGCTATAATTGTGTGGGTCTTATACAAGAAAACAAATAAGAGTATCTAGGGCTTTGTTTTGGTGTTACGACTTTCATTCCTTTAAGTTCAAAATGAACAAATATACTATTAATAATTAACTCTTATTATTTACCACCATTTTTCTTCCATAACAAACGTACAAAATCATATTAGCTTGGGAGATTGCCATGCTTCGCACTTACATCAATGACTATTCGTCCCTTCTTTTCAAATTTTACACAAATCTTACATGTTCCATGCATGCGTGGCTATATGGAGAAACTATAATGTAACTTAATTGATGAAGTGGAGTTTATTTTTTCTCTAGAAATATAGCTGGGAACACATTTAACTCCCATTTGTAGTTTTGATTACAAAGAAACATTTTTCAACAATATTTATCTTAGGTCTATAATCTTGGTGTGCTATTTATGTCTAATTACCATCATGCATTTTTTCCAACTCCAAAGTAGGGGCATTAGGACATCTTTTTTCCTGCAATGTAAGAAAGGTTCCAATCTACACAAAGTGAAAACTGATAGGGACTTTGTAATAAATTGAACGGCCGTGAAAAAATTAATTATTTCAATTATGAATATCATACATATGAAACTAAAATATGTAATGACCTAAAAGTTGCTAAACTATTTAGTCATATATATAATTTTGTGGTTGTATGTAAATATATTGTAGAAGGCATTACATCCCATACATATAGTACAATGAAATAATTTTATCCATTCAACAGAAAGTTAGAGCTAAAAACAAAATTGACAAATCCTTTGGACTTTTCGTGCAATTGCTTTCATTGAACATTCAAAAAATTCTGAATAATTTATAGAACCTCTAAACTCAGCAAACTCTTTAAGATGAAGAAATAATTTTTTTTTTACTTTGCTAAACACAATTTTTAAATATAAATATAAATATTTTTTCTTTCATCTTTTGTTATTAAACTAGGGATAATTTCACAAGCCTCCCTTGAGATTTTTAACAATTACAGAGAGCCTGTAAGATTTTGAAAAAAAAATGTAAATTCTTTTCTCGTTTTGCATGCGTTAAATAATATTTTGGCTTACTCTAGTTTAAATCCTTTAATTTCTAGGGTATTTTTATGATTGAGTTAAATTTTAATTGTTTGTTTTTATATTGTGGTGCATGTTTAGTTATAATGCATTTTGGTAGTGTAGCTCACTAGTAAGTGTGTATTAAATTTAGTGGATATGAACGGATGTTATATACCAAGGAATATATGCCTAGAAGTATTAAGAGTGAGCTAGAGGAACACCACATAAATGAGTGATTAGAAACTAAGAAGAAAGATCAAGAGATAAGCATTTGTCGAAGTAGTGCCACGTGTCGCATTTTCATTTAGTCTTGGAGCCCTTAAGTCTCGATCTTTATCACTTCATTTGGAGCACAAAATAACCCTTCATTCTTTCTCAAGGTGGCCAAACCTCAAGAGGAGCAAGACCAAGAGAGAAAACTCCATTTTTTCTTTGATTTCCTTCACCAAATCTTGAGAGATTTCTTCCAATTACCAAAATTTACCCCGATTAACTTCGCATCTAAGGTGATAGTAAGCTAAGGGTGGAGTGTTTTGAGAAGAAAGGGGTTTGCTTTGATTGTTTTCAAGGTGTTGGAAGGTATAATCATTAGAAGCTCCTGTTGTTCTTTAAATGTTGTTGGATAACTTGATTTTGATTGATTTTATGGAGATTCTTGCGATTTTAGGGTTGGGGATGATAAATTTCAGTTTTATTGATATTTTTCAGATTTTATATAAGTTATTTCATCTTTGATTTGGCATTTATATGATTAGTAGAAGCTAATTTAGTGTTAAGGTGGAATTTCTAACTTTTAATCGCAAATAGTGATGGTTATATGCAAATTTTAACTTAAGAAGTGAGGTTTCAGCCTTTGTTAAGTTTGTAACTTTGATATAGGTTGTCCAATCATATTAGAAAGGTGGTTGAGCTTTGATATGCATGTTTACAATTTCAATAAGTGAATTTTTTACTTGAATTTCAGTTCTGCCCTGTTTTTGGAATCAACTTGGGTTGCAAATTTCTCCATGATTTAGACTGAATCAGCTTTTGGACAAAACATAAAAGTTATATGGATTTGAGTTAACTTTCTACCTGCAAAATTTCAGATCAATTGGATCATTTTAGCTTATGATTTGGCCAGAGCACTCCTGACTGCGCAAAAACTCTAATTTTCCTGACCTGTTTTTCATGTGCTTCTGACCTTCCATTTTTTACCTTGAAAATGAGAGAACTGGGTATCGATGTCTTCTTAGGAAATGTAGGTCTATGTCTTATCTTCGAACGCCATAAAATTTGCCTCAATCTGATAAGTGTTGCATCAGTTGTGATCAAAACACCAAAGGATGGCGAAGCTGCCATCTTCACTGTTTCTCGTTGCCTTTCTCTTGTTTTCCGTTTCCTTGGTCCGACTTAACATGTACTTCTCAAGTGTTCTAAACCTGATTTCTAACATTCTAAACAAGTATTCAAAACATAGTTTTTAGTTGCACATATTGGCTTTGAACTTAACCGTTTTTGATCATTTTCTTTTACAAATTATGCGTGCACCTTGCCTATATGACTTACTATAATTTTCATGCCTTTTTCCTTTGATATAGAAATGTAAGTTATGCAGTTTGCACTCATGTATGATTGGCTCTTTGTGGATAATATTTGACCGCAGATTTCGATAGTGGCCAAGGTACCGACTCTGAACTGAATTTTAATAAAACGTGATTTGTTTAGGGTGAGTGTTTCTTGCATGTTTGTGTATTAAATGACTGTGTACTTGTTGTGAATATTCGATTGAGTGTTAATGCCTTCCAATGACTGTTAAATGGATTTTCAATGGTCGAGTGTATACTTTATCGCACTTGACCTAAATGAAAGCAAATTTTTAAATGATTAACTGATTGAGCATTAATTGTGCATGAATGTAAGCTATGTGGGCTGTATGGTACCGCATTGGCTGAATTGGGTCCTTGCCCTTCGTTGCCAGTCGAGTCGAGCTAGAAATGGATTCGGTCGAGCGACTGGTGACCCTGGGATAATGTTTGGTATACTTGAGTATGACCACGAAGTTTGGTGGAAAACTGGCCAGTGAATTGGCTAGTGGCGGGAAATAAAATGAATGAATTGAAATGTTGAAGTTATAAGGGAAGAAATGAATGATTGAATGAAGGAGAATGACCGGTTGAATGAATGAATGATTGAACAAAGGGCTCTACGTGAGCATGTATCCTTTTAATGTGTGTTCTCATTGTTTTTATATTGTGAATGTTTTCTCGATTGATTGTTATTAAATGAATAATGTCCTTGTTGCAATTGCTTGGTTATGTGTATGGGAACCTCACTGAGTTTTAACTCATTCCTTTAGTTTTAGTTTTCCTTACAGGGTCCTTGAGCAAGAACTGGTGATTAGAGAAAGACTAAACTTTTGACTAGAACTTTTGTTGTGTAATAGTGATAGTATTAGGACTTAGTAGTTGATTGGATCCTGAATTTTTTGTACTTAACCTTGAGGATTGTATATCTGTGTTAATGTTTGTATATATGTTAAGTTTGATTGGCACATCTTTACTTGCTCTTGAGAGTTGATTGAATGAATTAGTGAGTCCTGACAAGAGTTGGGTAGGCGATCTACCAAACCCTTGGGTACGCCCTAGGGGGAGGTGAGGTCGTCACAGAGGCCCCTCAAGTTTTAAAAATTACATATATCTCCTCTACTTTTAATGTTTAGTAACAATGTAGGTCCAACAAGATAGATTTTCTCAGAAAAATCCTAAATTGCCCTTTTGTGCAAAACTAAGAAAGAAAAAT